>NC_064923.1:160744025-161067525 GCF_023897955.1 Schistocerca gregaria | reverse complement strand
TGATACTCTGAACGGCTGAAAGTGAGGGGAAACTACAGCTGTAATTTTTCCTGAGGGCACGCAGCTCTACCATATGGTTAAGTGATGATGACATCCTCCTGGGTAAAATATTCCATAGGTAAAATAGTCCCCCATATGGATCTGTGGGCAAGGACTACTCAGGAGGACTTTGTTATCAGGAGAAACTAAATTGGCATTCTACAGATTGGAGCATGGAATGTGAGATCCCTTAATCGGGTGGGTGGGTTATAAAATTTAAAAATGGAAATGGATAGGATAAAGTTAGATATGGTGGGAATTAGCGAAGTTCAGTGGCAGGAGGAACAGCACTTCTGGTCAGGTGAATACAGGTTTATAAATACAAAATCAACTAGGGGTAATACAGGAGAAGGTTTAATAATGAGCAAAAAAAATGAGAACACAATTAAGTTACTACAAACAGCATAGTGGACGCATTATTGTAGCAAAGACAGGCATGAAGCCCACACCCACCACAATAGCACAAGTTTATGTATCAACTAGCTCTGCAGGTGAGGAGGAGATTGAGAAAATGTATGATGAGATAAAATAAATTATTCAGATAGTTAAGGGAGCTGAAAATTTGATGGCCATGGAGGACTGGAATTCAATAGTAGGAAAAGGAGAAGAAGGAAAAGTAATAGGTGAATATGGACAAGGGGAAAGTAGTGAAAGAAGGGCAGATGTGGAATCTGACCACAATCTATTGGTTATGAACTGTAGATTTAAACTGAAGAAACTGCAAAAAGGCAGGAATTTAAGGAGACGGGACATGGATAAACTTAAATAACCAGAGGTTGTAGAAGGTTTCAGAGGAAGCATTAGAGAATGATTGACAAGATTGGGGGAAAGGAATAGAGTAGAAGAAGAATGGGCAGGTTTGAGAGATGAAATAGTGAAGGCAGCAGAGGATGAAGTAGGTAAAAACACGAAGGCTAGTGGAAATCCGTGGGTAACACAAGAGATATTAAGTTTAATTGATGAAATAAGAAAATATAAAAATGCAGTAAATGAAGCAGGCAAAAGGGAATACAAATGTCTAAAAATGTTAGGGGTAATAGAGATACTGCCTACAAAAAATTAAAGAGATCACCTGTATGAGTATAAAGAACTCAGATGGAAAACCAGTCCTAAGCAAAGACAGGAAAGCAGAAAGATTGAAGGAGTATACAGAGGATTGATACAAGGGAGATGATAATGAGGGCAATATTATGGAAATGGAATAAGGCATAGATGAAGATGAGATGGGTGATATGATACTGCATGAAGAATTTGACAAAGCACTGAAAGACTTAAGCTACTATTAGAGCTACTAATAGCCTTTGGGAGAGCCAGCCATGACAAAACTCTTCCATCTGTTGAGCAAGATGTATGAGACACATGAAATACCCTCATATTTCAAGAAGACTGTAATAATCCCAGTTCCAAAGAAAGCAGGTGCTGGCAGGTGTGAATATTACCGAACTATAAGTTTAATAAGTCACGGCTCGAAAATACTAACATCAATCCTTTACAGAAGAATGGAAAAACTGGTAAAAGCCGACCTCAGGGAAGATCAGTATGGATTCCGGAGAAATGTATGAACATGGAAGACGATACTGACCTTATGACTTCACATAGAAAATAGGTTAAGGAAAGACAAACCTATGTTTCCAGCATTTGTAGACTTAGAAAAAGCTTTTGATAATGTTGATTGGTATATTTTCTTTCAAATTCTAAAGGTGGCAAGGATAAAATGTAGTGAGTGAATGGCTATTTACAATTTGTACAGAAACTAGATGACAGTTATAAGAGTCGAGGGGCACAAAAGGGAAGCAGTGGATGAGAAGAGAGTGAGACAGAGTTGTAGCCTGTCCCTGCTGTTATTCAATCTATATATTGATCAAGCAATTAAGGAAACAAAAGAAAATTTTGGAGTAGGAGTTAAAGTACAGCTGCAATCGGCGCTGAATTCGGTCGCGCAGATTGAGGCTGTTGCCAATGGGCACCACTGTGGGGAGCCGGACTCGGGTATCATGGGGATGTCAACCTCGTCCCGTCTGTCCCCAGATCGGTCTGCCGCTGTGGGTGCCCCGGTTGCTGCCCGCAGTGGGGCTGAGCCCTCGCCTGTGGTTGATTGGGAGGTCGTTCCAAGGCGTGGCAGGCAGCGAAAGGTGTCCCCGGAGGCTAATCAGAAAGCCTCCCCGGTGCGTCTGACAAACCGGTTTCAGGCACTGTCTCTGGCTGAGCCAGATGCAGCTGCCTGCCCTGTTTCAGAGGATCATTCTCAGCCTTCAAGGTCCGGGCAATCGCAGAGGGTGGGCTTACTGGTAGTTGGGAGCTCCAATGTTAGGCGCGTAATGGGGCCCCTTAGGGATAGGGCGGCTAAGGAGGGGAAGAAATCCAGTGTGCACTCTGTGTGCATTCCGGGAGGAGTCATTCCTGATGTGGAAAGGGTCCTTCCGGATGCCATGAAGAGCACAGGGTGCAGCCAGCTGCAGGTGGTGGCACATGTCGGCACTAATGACGTGTGTCGCTTTGGATCTGAGGAAATTCTCTCTGGATTCCAGCGGCTATCTGATTTGGTGAAGGCTGCCGGTCTTGCTTACGAGATGAAGGCAGAGCTCACCATCTGCAGCATCGTTGACAGAACCGACTGCGGACCTTTGGTGCAGAGCCGGGTGGAGGGTCTGAACCAGAGGCTCAGACGGTTTTGCGACCGTATTGGCTGCAGATTCCTTGACTTGCGCCATAGGGTGGTGGGGTTTCGGGTTCCGCTGAATAGGTCAGGAGTTTACTACACTCAGCTGGCGGCTACACGGGTAGCGGAGGCTGTGTGGCGTGGACTGGGCAGTTTTTTAGGTTAGAAGGCCTCGGGAAAGTGCGGGATGGGCTGCAATGTCAAAGGGTGCTTGGCAATTACAGGACGTGCTTGGCAATTACAGGACGTGCTTGGATCAAGGAACAGTCGGAATTATAGTTGTAAATTGTTGTAGTTGCGCTGGAAAAGTCCCTGAGCTTCAAGCGCTAATAGAAAGCACAGAAGCTGATATTGTTATAGGTACAGAAAGCTGGCAAAAGCCTGAAATAAGTTCTGCAGAAATTTTTACGAAGTCTCAGACGGTGTTCAGGAAAGATAGATTAGGAAGAATTGGTGGTGGAGTGTTTGTGTCTGTCAGCAGTGGTTTATCTTGTAGTGAAGTCGAAGTAGATACTCCGTGCGAATTGGTGTGGGTGGAGGTTATACTTAACAGCCGAATTAAGTTAATAATTGGCTCCTTCTACCGACCCCCAGACTCCGATGATACAGTTGCGGAACAGTTCAGAGAAAGTTTGAGTCTCGTAACAAATAAATACCCCACTCATACGGTTACAGTTGGTGGGGACTTCAACCTACCCTCGGTATGTTGGCAAAAATACTTGTTCAAAACCGGTGGTAGGCAGAAAACGTCTTCCGAGATTGTCCTAAATGCATTCTCCGAAAATTATTTCGAGCAGTTAGTTCACGAACCCACGCGAATTGTAAATGGTTGCGAAAACACACTTGACCTCTTGGCCACAAACAATCCAGAGCTGATAGAGAGCATCATGACTGATACAGGGATTAGTGATCACAAGGTCATTGTAGCTAGGCTCAATACCATTTCTTCCAAATCCATCAGAAACAAACGCAAAATAATTTTATTTAAAAAAGCGGATAAAGTGCCACTAGAAGCCTTCCTAAAAGACAATTTCCATTCCTTCCGAACTGACTATGCGAATGTAGACGAGATGTGGCTCAAATTCAAAGATATAGTAGCAACAGCAATTGAGATATTCATACCTCATAAATTGGTAAGAGATGGAACGGATCCCCCGTGGTACACAAAAATGTCCGAACGCTGTTGCAGAGGCAACGGAAAAAGCATGCGGATTTCAGAAGAACGCGAAATCCCGAAGATGGGCTAAAATTTACAGACGCGCGAAATTTGGCATGTACTTCGATGCGAGATGCCTTTAATAGGTTCCACAACGAAACATTGTCTCGAAATTTGGTAGAAAATCCGAAGAAATCTGGTCGTATGTAAAGTACACAAGCGGCAAGACGCAGTCAATACCTTCGCTGCGCAGTGCCGATGGTACTGTTATCGACGACTGTGCCGCTAAAGCGGAGTTATTGAACGCAGTTTTCCGAAATTCCTTCACCAGGGAAGACGAATGGAATATTCCAGAATTTGAAACACGAACATCTGCTAGCATGAGTTTCTTAGAAGTAGATACCTGAGGGGTTGCGAAGCAACTCAAATCGCTTGATACGGGCAAGTCTTCAGGTCCAGATTGTATACCGATTAGGTTCCTTTCAGATTACGCTAATACTATAGCTCCCTACTTAGCACTCATATACAACCGCTCGCTCACCGATAGATCTGTACCTACAGATTGGAAAATTGCGCAGGTCGCACAAGTGTTCAAGAAGGGTAGTGGGAGTAATCCATTTAACTACAGACCTATATCATTGACGTCGGTTTGCAGTAGGGTTTTGGAGCATATACTGTATTCAAGCATTATGAATCACCTCGAAGGGAACGATCTATTGACACGTAATCAGCATGGCTTCAGAAAACATCGCTCTTGTGCAACGCAGCTAGCTCTTTATTCGCACGAAGTAATGGCCGCTATCGACAGGGGATCTCAAGTTGATTCCGTATTTCTAGATTTCCGGAAAGCTTTTGACACCGTTCCTCACAAGCGACTTCTAATCAAGCTGCGGAGCTATGGGGTATCGTCTCAGTTGTGCGACTGGATTCGTGATTTCCTGTCAGGAAGGTCGCAGTTCGTAGTAATAGACGGCAAATCATCGAGTAAAACTGAAGTGATATCAGGTGTTCCCCAGGGAAGCGTCCTGGAACCTCTACTGTTCCTGATCTATATAAATGACCTGGGTGACAATCTGAGCAGTTCTCTTAGATTGTTCGCAGATGATGCTGTAATTTACCGTCTAGTAAGGTCATCCGAAGACCAGTATCAGCTGCAAAGCGATTTAGAAAAGATTGCTGTATGGTGTGTCAGGTGGCAGTTGACGCTAAATAACGAAAAGTGTGAGATGATCCACATGAGTTCCAAAAGAAATCCGTTGGAATTCGATTACTCGATAAATAGTACAATTCTCAAGGCTGTAAAATGTAAACTTTCACGGCCGGAACTGTCATGATTAAAATTCTTTTCCGGGCTATTATGCCGTGGTCTGATGGATTTCGCATTGTAACCCAACGTTTCGTCCCCATCTGCGGAGGACATCTTCAAGGGGGTTCGTGGCTTCTGTTAACTTCCGAAACACACACTGTCTCATTACTGACTGCAGCAAATTTTTGTTTTCGCGTGCTCCCGCGCATAGGCGTGACGTCACATGTTTTGAATACGCGAGCGCAATTGGCCGTTGTCGGTTGCCGCCGTCCGCTGTTGCTATCATCCCATGGCGGAAGACTGGTACACATCTTCTTCAGCACCGGCATCCAGATGTCATTCAATTTCACGCCCTCCTCCTTCCTATTAAAATTCCTGGGGTGTTTCATAATCTCTATAGCCTCTCTGTAAAGCCTTTCATGATATCCGCTTGTGGCTGCCAGTACTTGAGTTCTATCAAAATAAATGTGGTGGTCTCCTGACTGCAAAGCGTGTTCCGCAACAGCTGATCTATCAATCTCTCCCCTTCTACAATTGCCCTTGTGCTCTTCTAGTCGTTTTTTGACCGTTCTTTTTGTGGTACCCACATATAACTCCCCTACTACACGGGATCCTGTAAATTCCTGCTTTTTCCAGCGGTTTACGAGCATCCTTAGCCAATCTCAGGTGTTCTTGTATCTTCCGGGTAGGTTTGTAAATCACCGCGATATTCGGTTTTTTCAATATTTTCCCTATGCGGTCAGTGACGTCCTTAATAAAAGGCAGGAAAACTTTCGATTTTGCAAGCGCTTGTGCATTGCTATGATTTTCACGCGGCGGTCTTAACGCTCTTTTTATCTCAGCAGCCGAGTAACCATTCCTGAGTAATGCATCAGTGAGGTGTTCCAGTTCCGTATCCAGTAGCCCAGGTTCACAGATGTTCCTCGCTCTATCCGCCAACGTTTTTATTATGCCTCGCTTTTGTTGTGGGTGGTGGTTCGAATCCCGGTGTAGATAACGATCCGTGTGCGTGGGTTTCCGGTAAACTGTATGGCCTAAGCTGCCATCCTGTTTCTTGTAAACTAGCACATCCAGAAAATTTAGTCTCCCTTCTGCCTCCTCCTCCATGGTAAACTGAATCTTCGGATTAATACCGTTTATATGTTTGTGAAAACGGCCTAGTTCCTCTCTGCCATGCCTCCACAACACAAACGTATCATCTACGTAGCGGAACCAGATATTCGGTTTTTTGTTGGCAGTTTCTAGAGCCTGCGCCTCGAATTTTTCCATGAAAAAGTTAGCTATAACCGGGCTTAAGGGGCTCCCCATTGCCACGCCATCAGTCTGTTCGTAGAACTCATCGTTCCATTTGTAATATGTGGTCGTAAGGCAATATTTAAATAGTTCTGCAATGTCGGGAGGAAAAATTCTATTTAGCTGTTGCAACACCTCATTGAGAGGAACCATAGTAAATAGCGATGCCACATCGAAACTGACTAACATGTCCTCTGGCTGGACCACTATGCCGCTTAATTTACTGATGAAATGTGCAGAATTCTTGATATAGGAGTCCGATCGTCCCACATGCGGCCGTAATAGCTTTGTCAAAAACTTGGCAATAGAATAGGTGGGCGAACCAATGGCACTCACTATAGGTCTCAGAGGAACAAGTTGTTTATGAACCTTCGGCAAGCCATAGAGTCTTGGTGGCAGCGCAACTGAATTGAACAGACTTTTCTGAACGTTCTGTTCGATAGAGGACTTCTTAATTAACCGCGTAACCGTTCTAAGAACTTTATCAGTCGGGTCTTTACTCAGCTTCTTGTAAGTCTGCGGATCTAGTAAGTCATTAATCTTGCTGTGATAGTCAGTAACATTCAAAACCACCGTCGCATTTCCCTTTTTGAATGTAAATGACATTGGAGACAGTTAAGGTGTCATGCAGTATCTTTGATGGTAGAGCAGTAACTGAATGAACAGTAAGACTGTGGACATTGTTGGCTAATAGAAATACTTCTGAATTAAGAAATTAGTGAATTAAGAAATTAGCATCATTGGCTACAATAATGGATTCACTATGTTGTTCATAGTAGCTTAACCACTTTCCATGTTTTTACACATTATTAAACCTACTTATGCATTACCGCTGTTTGATTTTGTATATATAACCATTTATATAACTGACCAGAAGTCCTAAGCCTCCTGCTACTGAACTTCACTAATTCCCACTATATCTAACTTTAACCTATTCTTTTTTCAGTTTTAATTTTTCTACCCTACCTGCCTGATTAAGGGATCTGACATTCCACATGTGGATCAGTAGTATACTAGTCTTGTGTCTCCTGATAATGACACCCTCCTGAGTAGTCTGTGCATGGAGATCCGAATGGAGGACTGTTTTACCTCTGGAATATTTTACCTAAGAAGATGCCATCATCATTTAACCATACAGTATAGCTTCACGCCCTCGGGGAAAAAATGGTGGCTGTAGTTTTCCCACTTGCTTTCAGACATTTGCAGTACCAGCACAGTAAGGCCATTTTGGCTGATGTTTCAAGGCCAGATCAGTCAATCATCCAGTCTATTGCTGTAGTTGCTGAAAAAGGCTGCTGCCTCTCTTCAGAAACCACACTTTTGCCTGCTTCTCAATAGGTACCCCTCTGTTGTGGTTGCCCCTACTGTATGGCTATCTGTATCGCTGAAGCACATCAAGCCTCTCCACTAAAGGAAAGGATCATGGTTCATGGGAAAAGGGGGGGGGGGATTGAGAGACTAATAGTTCCTGAAAAGTTACAGTTGCCAAAAGTAACTTGCAACTGAGGAGAAAAAAGGATATTTTAAATTCTATAGTTCAGATTGTTTCTATGTAAGTTATTTATCTCACAAAAAGCATATGTGAAAGAAAGGGAAGTGGCATATTTTATTACATTTATAGTTAAACAGAAATATTTAATTGCAAGTTTACAGTGCAGAACTGATACAAAAATCAAGTTTATGTGAGCTTCTTTCAATGTGCCTGCAACCAAAGGATCAAGAGTATGCTATGAAGTTATGTAATTTAGACATATTAGTGTATAGCATAAATATCATGTAGATCCACGACACCATCACAGATATTACAAAACTAATGCATACCAGTATGTAGCAGTTTGTGCTGGCTAACATATTCAATGAAATGCATACTTATACATTAATGAAATAAGAGATTGTGAAAAGAATATGTATGAGAGTATAAATCACTACTTGTCAAATAGGGGAGGCAGTAAGGAGTGAACAGACATGAAAAAACTGGATAAGGACAAGTAGGATTCGCACTCAGGGGGTTCTGTAAAAACTTAATTATGTATGTAGTTAATAATAATAATAATAATAATAATAATAATAATAATAGTAATAGTAATTTAGTGTGGCTCAGATTGCCTGGTGCATGTCTTTCTGATGGACACAACTTTGGTGACCTGTGTTTTCCCAACTAATGCCAGTTATCCAACTGAGGAAATTGGACGTACAGTTTAACATGGAGTCTGAACTGCATGTGGTTTCTAATGACACTTCATATTGCTGAGAGGCGAAGGCTAGGTCTAAACAAAAAGGAAAAAACCCATCAGCCAACGGAAATTTGATCCCATGGCCTTGTTGTTTACAAGAACACACTTTATCACTACACCTTCAGGATCGACATGTATATCGATATTTCATATAGGTTTTGATGAGTGAGTTTGTGAGGATCAAACTATTTGAAATATACAGCCATGTCTTTTGATTGCGTGAACTTAGAAGCTTAAATTATTTACACAGCCAAGAGACCATAGAGCTTAGCATTTGACATAAATTTCAACTTGATATCTCTACCCCATTCCTGAGAAGAAGGGGTCTTGACAGCCAGACAGGTAGACAAACAGGCAGATTGACTGACTGACTGACCGACCGACCGACCAACTGACTGTCTGTCTGTCAGTCAGTCAGAGGATGGACGGACAACAAATTAAAAAAAAAATGGTATACTCACAAGTTAACCATTTTCAATTTTTTTTCCTTTACATGTACTGTGAAACGTTGCTTCTTGCCAAATTTCATGATTCTAAGTAACAAGGAGTATCCTACAGGTTTTGATGGGTGAGTTTGCAAGTATCAAAAAATCTGAGAAAAATGACCATTTCTTTTGATTTCGTTTACTTACAAGCTTAAAATGTTTACACTGCCAAGCGACCCTACACCTTAGTGTGTCACATTACTTTCAACTTGATACCTGTATCCTTTTATGAGAAAAAGGGGTCATTACAGTTAGACAGACAACAAAGTGATCATATAAGGGTTCCATTTTCACAGATTAAGGTACAGAACACTAAAAAAGGGAAAAGTGTTTTTGGACAAGTCCTTCCTTAGAGCTAGAAATGTTGAAGGGGAATGCAAGCATGTGCTCTCTCTCTCTCTCTCTCTCTCTCTCTCTCTCTCTCTCTCTCTCTCTCTCTCTCTCTCTCACACACACACACACACACACACACACACACACACACACACACGAGAGAGAGAGAGAGAGAGAGAGAGAGAGAGAGAGAGAGAGAGAGAGAGAGAGAGAGAGAGAGAGTGGGGGGGGGGGGGGGGGGCAGGAGGTTTGTAGACTAGTGAAAACATGTAGGGGAAGGTTACAAGAAAGACTTGGAATGAAATAGAGGGAAAAAAATAATAGGGGGAGGGGGTGGTAAGAGTATGATGAGACCATAGGGGAATCAGGGGTTGCTGACAGGAACTGAGGTCTAAGCATACATTGCAGGATGCTTTCCTACTTGTGCAGCTGAGAACTCTTGTGGTGATAAGGAGAATCCAACTGACTCTTGTTCTGAAAGAGCTGTTGAAGTCAATCTTGTTGCGTTGTGCAGCATGCTAAGTAGTGTGGTAGTCTGGTTGGCCTCTGGCTACAGTTAACTGGTCACCTTTCATGCGGGCGACTAGAAGTCATACTCCTTTAGAATGCTGTGGCAGTGGTTCAAACGCATTTCATGTATAATATAGCTATACATGGTCATATGTATTACCTCTTCCGTGACGTAAAAATAGACGGTTGCATTTATTGCTTTGAAGTTTTGTGTTTCTGCTGAGCTGATGGTTATTAAGTCTAGTGTTCTCAGAGGCGTGTCTCCTGGTATAGTAACAGTAATTGATAACGTTTCAACGTCTTGTTGGCCAACGTAAACTCTGGAAACAGAAAAGTTGCTTGTCAGATTTCTCACAGAATAAAGTTTGTCTTTATGTTAGTAACATGTTAATGTGATACTTGATATTATGATAGACAAACAGGTTATGGTCATACCCTTCTATTATAGAGAGCTATAATGTTGATTCATTCGTTTTCAAAGTTCTATTTTTTCCAAAGTATTACATATAAAAATATGACTGGTGCAAGAATAGAACCGTAACTCACGGACTTGAAATTGTGCCCTTCAACTGGCGTTATGTAAGCAGTACTTGGATGAAATGGCGACAAAGGGAGAAAGGAGATTTTGTGTGTTGGAATACGCGAGATGTTTATCTGTTAAAACACTGCAGCATGCGTTCAGAAGGAATTATGGAAAAGAACCCACATGTAAACAGAAAAACACATGTTGGTGTCGACAGTTTAGGAATACTGGTTGCCTTTGTAAATGGAAAAGTACGGGGCGACCATGTGTGTCATTCTATCGTGGAGAAGGTGAGGGAAAGTTTCGTAATCAGACCAAAATAATGAGCGGTCCGCGCAACCCGGGTTCCCGGGTTCGATTCCCGGCGGGGTCAGAGATTTTCTCTGCCTCGTGATGACTGGGTGGTGTGTGATGTCCTTAGGTTAGTTAGGTTTAAGTAGTTCTAAATTCTAGGAGACCGATGACCATAGCTGTTAAGTCCCATAGTGCTCAGAGCCATTTGAACCATTTTTGGTCCCCCCAAGCCACGTACTTGGAATTCCGTAGCAAACTGTGTGGAAAATTTGGCGACGGCAGTTACATTTCAGTTCGTATCATCTGCAGCTCGTGCCATAAATAAAACCAGAAAAATATGGCGTATGCTTTCAGTTTTGCATCGCAATGCGGGACTCACTTCGGGATGAACATTTCGCCCCCAAGCTGATATTCAGTAAAAAAGGCAACCTTCTATTTGCCTGGAAGGTTTAACCGTCGCAATGTGAGAAGTGGGGCTCTGAAAATCTTCATGAACTTGTGGCGCATGGATGAGATTCGCCGATGGTTATTATTTTTTGAGCAATGTCACAGACGCAGCTGTACGGCCCGTACTACTTCTGCGAGAAGACTGTGACGGGTATCTCTTTCTGTGGAAAGTTGTAGCTTTGTTTCCACAACTGACTCCTGATACCGAGAATTTCATCTTCCAACAAGACGGGGCACCCACTCATTGGAGCATCGATGTTTGTCGCTATCTAAATGACGAATTTCTGCATTGCTCGATTGAGCGTAGTGGTGAAGACGACGTGGCTCAGTTCCTTTGCCTCTCCCCTCCCCAAAAGGCCGCATGACCTAACGCCTTCTGTCTCCTTTGGTGGTACAATAAGAACCGTGTTTACGCACTCCCACTGCCAAGAACACAGGAACAGTTCAGAGAACGCGTCAGTGGTGCTGTGATGACCATTGACAGGATGTTGCTGCATAAGGTATGGAATGAACTTGACCAGAGGGGCACTTATAAAGAATTGAAGAGTGCAAAATGCAAACTTGGTGACTTTACGATTCTGTTAATGCATCAGTCATGCTTCTACATATAATATTTTGGAAAATATTGAGCTTAGAAAGTGAGTGAATCATTTATTTAAACCTGTATATAGTGCAAAAATTGTTACATTGAGGTGACAAAAGTCGTGGGATAGCCATATGCACATATACAGATGGCGGTAGTATCGCGTACATGAAGTATAAGAGGGAGTGCATTGACGGAGTTATTATTTGTACTAAGGTAATTCATGTGAAAAGAATTCCGGCGTGGTTATGGCCGCACGACGGGAATTAACAGACTTTGAATGCGGGATGATAGTTGGAACTAGAATCATCGGGCATCCCGTTTCGGGAAACAGTAGGGAATTCAATATTCCGAGATCCACATTGTCATGAGTGTGCCGAGAATACCAAATTTCAGGTATGATCTCTCACCAGGGACAACATAGTGAGAGGACGGCCTTCAGTTAACGACCGAGAGCAGCTGCGTTTGCGAGGCTTTGTCAGTGCTAACAGACAAGCAACACTACGCGAAATAACAGCAGAAATCAATGTTGGACGTACGGCGAACGTATCCGTTAGAACAATGCGTCAAATTTTGGCGTTAGTGGGCTATGGCTGCAGACGACCGACGCAAGTGCTTTTGCTAACAGCAGTACTCACTCGTCCGCAGTGCTTCACCTGGGCTCGTAAGCATATAGGTTGGAGCCTAGACGACTGGAAAACCGTGGTATGGTTAGATGAGTCCCGATTTCAGTTGGTAAGAACCGATGGAAGGGTTAGTGTGTGGCGCAGACTCCACGATGCAATGGACCCAAGTTGTGAACAAGGCACTGCGCAAGCTGATGGTGGCTCAGTAATTGTGTGGGCTGTGTTTACATGGAGTGGACTGGGTCCTCTGTGCAATTGAGCCGATCATTGATTGGAAATGGTCATGTTCGGTCATTTGGAGACCACTTGCAGCCACTCATGTTTCCAAACAACGATATACTTTTTGTGCGCCGCAATGCGCTATGTCACTGGGCCACAATTGTTCGCTATTGATTTGAAGAACAAGCTGGACGATTCGGGCAAATGTTTGGTCACCCAAATCGCCGACATGAATGCCATCGAACATTTATGGGACATCATCGAGAGGTCAGGTCGTGCACAGAATCTAGAACCGGCAACAATTTCTCAATTACGGACGGCTGTTGAGGCAGCACGGCTCAGTATTTCTGCAGGGGACTTCCAACAACTTGTTGAGTCCATGCCAAGATGGAGTTGCTGCACTGCGCCGGGCAAAAGGAGACATCACATGAGTTTTGCCACCTCAAGAGCTAAAATTGATACTGCAGGATAGGTTGAGTTATCCCCACAGGTTTTTCTTGCTTACCGTCTCACACCGGCTGTAATGAAGTTGTGCGTATCCGCGATTGTGAGGTAGAGCGCGACGGCGACGCTCCTCTGGTTGATGAAGCGCAGCCGGACCTGGGCCGTCTCTCCGGGCAGAGCTCTCAGTGCAGACGTGTCGTCCAGCTCGACAGTGACGAGCTCCTCCTGCCACTGCTGGCGTTGCTCCCTCTTCGGTCGTGACTCTGTGACAAGAACAGAACTGTTAAGATTCCCCAAGCGAAGTATCGGGCGGTTCTTGACATGTTGCTGTTACCGTAAGTCACAATACCAGGCTCCGAGCGCCAGAGGAGCTACGCACCTTTCCTTAATACATTGCGGACAGATCCCGAGTTTACTGTTGTTTAGTGCGCCACGACGGACGGACCTCGAAATAACTCGTGTCTTCTGACGTGATTTACGAGGCGTGTCTGAAAAGTGAATGGCGTTTCGTTCTACAGCTACCGCTGCACTAGAGGCGCAGTTCCGCTCGTTCGCAATCGTCTCTCTGGTTCGTCGTCTTTCCACTGACGCCATTACAACCCGATTGTGTTGTGATTATATTTGTTAGTGATCGTTCAAAAAGTTTAAGACAGTCTCTGAGCCCACCGGCTGTGAAGTGCATTGTGTAGTAAATTTTTTGAACGCAAAGAATCTTAAGCCAGCTGAAATTGATCGTCAACTTGTAGCGATTTATGGTGAAAAGGTAATGACTGATGGAATGGTGAGAAAGTGGATGAGACAGTTCAACGATGGACGAACCAGTGTTCATGGAGAAGTACGGAATGAGCGGCCTTCATTTGTCAATGATTGTCTGGTTCAGAAAGTTAATGAGAAAATTCGTGAAGTCAGACGGTTCAAAATATGAATACTATGTGATGAGTTTTCCAAAATTTCAAAAACTGTTTTTCATGAGATTGTCACAAGTCGCTCAAATTTTCGCAAATTGTGTTCTCTACATCTCCATCCATACTCCGCAAGCCACCTGACGATGTGTGGCGGAGGGTACTTTGAGTACCTATATCATTTTTCCCTTCTATTCTAGTCGCCGGCCGGGGTGGCCGAGCGGTTCTAGGCGCTACAGTCTGAAACCGCGCGACCGCTACGGTCGCAGGTTCGAATCCTGCCTCGGGCACGGATGTGTGTGATGTCCTTAGGTTAGTTAGATTTAAGTAGTTCTAGGGGAATGATGACCTCAGAAGTTAAGGCCCTTAGTGTTCAGAGCTATTTGAACCCATCTATTCCAGTCCCGTTGGGTTCCCAAGTCGCTTAAGGGTGTCCACAAAACGAAGCGACTGTGGAGTACTTTGGCATTGCTTTCGCGATCCCGATACAGTAGTGAGGGAGATGAATTCTTAAATAGAATTGTGACCGGTTATGAAACTTGGGCTCGTCATGTCACTCCAGAGTCAAAACAACAGTCAACGGAGTGGAGGCACTCACGGCCCCCCACCCACGCCCCCCCCCCCAAAAAAAAAACATAAAAATTGAAACATCGCTATCAGCATAAAAAAACCGTATGCACTGTTTTGTGGACCTGACAGGATATTCTGCTTGTTGAGTTCCTTCGCAGAGACGAAATCTTCAGTGCGGTACGTTATTGTGAAATAGTGAGAAAACTTCGGCGCGCAGTTCAAAGCAGAAGATTTGAAATGTTTAGTCAAGACATTGTGTTGCTTCATGACAACCACGCCTCCATTCTGAGGGTTTCAGTTTAAACCTTATTCAACAATTCCGCCGGGAGCAGTTCGATCATCCGTCACGTACAGCGCCGATCTCGCGCGCTGAACTTGAAGCGTGATTTTTCAGGAAGGCGCTTTGACTGCGAAGATGACGCAATAAACAGCGGTTAGCAGTGGCTGTCTTCACTGACGGCCTTTTCTGTGAAGAGGGCATACAAAATTTGGTTTGAGGGCATAAAAAAGTTATTTTACCGCTATTACAAATGTCTGAGCAGTGATGGCAACTGCGTAGCAAACCAGCTTAAGAAATGCTCTTTCTCGCAAGAGTAAATTTTGGTGCGAAAAAGATGCTTTTATGAGTTTTTTTTTTACCAAAACGTTACTTATTCCTGGACATTTTTGATATTTTAACTGCTTCGGTGTTTACGCCATCGGTCAATGTATCAACCTTGATTCTCTTAATGTGCATTTCGCATATTTAGCATTTCGATTGTGTTTGGATATTTAAAACTTACTATTTTCGTCTTGAAGTTCTTCCTGCTTTTAGAGACTGTTCAGAAAAATGAAGAATCTGCAATAGTTTCGTAGGTTCTTGCTGATTATTCATATTTTGCTTGTGGGAATGAGCATCCGGCTGACTGTGCGAATGAATGTCTTTATGCTTCTTAGGACTATTCCAGTGTCAGTAATATCATTAGATCTACAAATAAGCTCAAGATGACAGTATTTCCCAAGTGATTCCGTCAATAACGATGAAGGTTGTTCTGCTTCTGTGAATGAATTGTTTTGTCACGGTGTTAATATTTCATTAGTGGAGATCTGAGCTGTATCCCCTGACGTGTCAACAGTTAAATTTGTCATATATATATCAAACATAACTTTTGTACACAAGTTTGTTCTTGTAGTGCGTGGGCATATCAGGGCCTGTTCCAGAACATTTTTCTACAGTGAAATGCACTATGCCATTAATGGCCGGGAAACCCCCCGTCTGGGTGGCTAGCACGCCCATGGAGATAGGATGGAATGAAGAGGACAACACAATCACCCAGTCCCCGAGTAGAGGAATCTCCGACTCGGCCGGGAATCGAGAGGCAGCAGCGCTAAGCACTATACGACGAACTGCATTGTGCCACACAAGTGACATATCATTTGCCCCCCTTCTTCTCACAATCGCCTTACCCTGTGCTCTTGGGAAGACCTTTAAAAGCAAACAAAATCTTAGAAATGTTATTGTCAGGGACCCGTACCACAAACGGGAAAATGTAACCCTTGTAGGATCACTGCGTTGTTGGAGAACTACACATTAAAAAACTTTGTGCAAGACGGATGCCACATCTGCTCACAATGCGTCAAATCTAATTCGCAAGACGATTTCTGCTGTGGCGCGTTTTCATAAAAACAGAAGTGATTTTCTGCATCGCTATGTGAGCGTGGATGAAACTTGGATTCGAAATCTTGTATGTTTGATGCTGTGCAGCGCATAAGTATTCTTTAAAAGACACCGTGCTCTTCCGCCATGAGCTGTATGTAAAAATTAGTATTTGCCACACCGCTGTCTGGACATACAGCCCATCATCAGTGGCATATACAGTCTGTTTCAAAATGAATATTGACATTTTAAGGTTTTTTGGTATTAATTACATTCAACTTACAATTATAGATAATACATCAAAAGAAAGAGAAATTCAAACAGTTTTCCTTGCAAGCGTCAATGTGAGCACCAGTCACACGGTACACATCGAGTCGATAGGCGAATTATTCCCAACCCTTGATGTTTGGGTGTGGAGTAATTGTTGCAACAACAGCTTCAGTCCTGGTATATCGGTTGGTAGCGGAGGCACATACACATGATCCGTTATGAAGCCTCCAAAGGTAAAAACTGCATGGCGTCAGATCTCCTAAATTGGATGTGTTTAGCGCCATATCCCGGTGGAAAGCTTTCTTTTTCGATGAAGCAACCGTAACTGCTGTTCCTTATCTTGATGCGCTAGAACTATGGCCCTTTCCTCAGTTGGAAGAAGATGAACCAGAGACCTTTATTTAGGAGCAAGATGGTGCGCTGTCTCACTGGTATAACTCAGTGCGTAATTGGTTAAAGGACGTTATATCCGAATGTTGGATTGTCCGCAACTGACCTCCACGTTCACCCGATCTGTTGCCATGCGATTTTTACCTTTGGAGTGTTCACAAAGGATAATGTGTGTTTGCCTCCGTTGCCAGCTGATCTACCCAATTTAAGAAATCGGATTGAAGCAGTTGTTGCAACAAATACTACAGACACACTGATCATAGTTTGGTAAGAACTCGCTTATCGACTCCATGTGCATCGTGTGACGAGTGGCGCTCACATTGGATACTTGCAATAAAAGTTATTTGAGTGGCTCTTTCATTTGATGTATTGTTTATGGTCGTAAGTTGAATGTAATAAATGCTGAAAATCCTCAAAACACCGACGTTCATTCTGAAAACCCAGTAATGTGTACGTCTGTATCAAATGACGTATGTGTCAATTATGAGGTCACTGACCATCAGTTCCGTGGCCGCGCGGTTCTGGGCGCCTTGTCACGATCCGTGCGGCTCCCCCCGTCGGAGGTTCGAGTCCTCCCTCGGACATTGGTGAGTGTGTTGCCCATAGCGTAAGTTAGTTTAAGTTAGATTAAGTAGTGTGGGCTTAGGGACTGATGACCTCTGCAGTTTGATTCTATATGACCTTACCGCAGATTTCCAATTTCCAGTTCCGTGCTTTCACTCCGTGACAGTATTGTCCTGTACGACCACAAAGTGTGGCCGTTTAGTGTTTTACAGCTGTAACACGTACACACGCGTACACTCGACTACCTGTGCATCACATTGATCCACATAAAGTTTAAATCACAAATATTTCGTATTTGATACAAACGTCATTTTATACAAACGTACAGAATATACGCAGTTGACGGTGGATGATCTCTATGTACGAAAAACCGATCTTGCAGTCGTATTTTTGCATGCAGTTCATGGTGTAGAGTAACATATCTCTTGGCAAAGTTGGATTCAGCAGTATATACCAGTATCAAAACAACAATCGAAACACTGGACAGAAGACGATTCTTCAGGCGAAGAGGATGTAATCAGTATGAAGTACGGCATCAGTGTTTTGGGATGCGAAAGATCCATTAGTTTTCTCTTGATATGTTACTGATGTCTCGACTGCTCTCTTCCACTGCATGTGTCACCTAGATGCTGACGAGTTTAAATTGTATCAAGATGCAAGTTAACAAATCAGTCCACGGACACCCAGCACATAAACGCTCAGTTAATCGACTTATCGCAAGGGACCCAAAATAGAAGTTTGAAACTTATTACGCCTAAGACGCAAGCACTTTTAGTCGATTACAAATTAATTCTTGTTCAGTTCAGAGAATCAGTTTCTGCTATTATCCTGAACAGTGCAGAACTAACTTTTTCTCTGCAATGAATTTGGGGACAATTCTGAGCCATCGCAAGCCAGGACTGAACGCACTATTGCAGTCGGTAAGGAGATGCCAGCGATTCTGTGTCGCCTCTTGAGCTTGAAAAGAAACTCGTAGAACCACTAGTTCTCCTAATTATTGATCATATTTTATATGAAGGCTCACGGTGTCCGTAAATTTGGATGAACGCTTGTGTGCAATGCATTTGTGATCTTAGTTTTTTTTTTTTTTCGATCTGTCACTCCTTCCTACGAACAGTTACCATGGCTACGTGCAGATAAGATGCAAGTTGGAGAGCTTATGGAACAAACGCAACCGTTTTTATACCCGTTTTTTCCCAACAAACTTAAAGATAGTTTTCGGACATTGTGTTCTTGCTGTACCAACATATGGCTATGAACCTAGATTTTAAACGAGCTTTTCAAAAGAAAACTTCTAACAGCTCAGGGAGGTAGGGAAAGGTGACTCCTAACTCCCACGAAGAAAGACTGGAAAAGAAGCAAAGACATGAAAGTACTAACAAGAGTTCAGGATGTCGTAGAAGGGGCGGAGTCTCTAAAATAGAACTTGGCAGATAAAATAGAACTTGGCAGAGCGTACCGCACCAAAAATTGACGGTGTATAGACAAAGGTAGTACTAGAGTGAGTCCTAAAGAAAGGTGAAGACCGCTGAGACAGTAACATAAAAAAGTCGCAGGCTTCAACTGCCAGAGGACAGCAGAAGACAGAGGCATATTCCTTACCTTAAGGTGAGAGAGGCTATAGCTTGTAGAGGCTTAATTAGCTGAACCATAAATAAATAAATGTGGAGATCGATTCAGTTACAGATGTCTTTAGATTTGTACGGGTCGAGATAATGTGTGGAAGAAATTTTTGAAAACCGTATACACATCAATTAATGGGTGCAAAAGTGTTTTACTATACTCAGCTAGAACTTGCCCGTGCTTGGAAAGTTGTAAAAAAATCACCGATGGAATGTTACTCTGATCTAGCATTTGGGAGACTCAAAATGACTAGAAGCCTGCTGGATGAGAAAAGATATGTACCAAATCCTATACAGCATGCACAGAATCAGTGAATTTCCTGTTACCAGCTTGTGTGCTTTATATAATTTAGCAATTACATCAGTATTTTTTTCTCTCTTTCCCTCGAGTAAATACGAGGGATATTCGGAAACTAAGTTCCGATCGGTCAAGAAATGGAAACTACTGTGAAAATTTAATAAAGCTTGGCACATTGTGTTCGACAGTGTCTCTAGTATCCCTGTCAGTTGCATCACTTGGCTCTTTTCGGTTCTGGGCGCATGGTGAGCACATAAAGATGCGTATAGAATAGTGTCTCCGCCAATTATGAGGACCTGGTGAGAGATTTCGCCTGATGTTATGCAACCCACATTGCAGAACTGTCATACGGTTCCTCCTCCGTGACATTTCTCGGTCGCAATCTGCAGGGGCAATGAATATGCTCCTGCAGCGTTTCATCACCCGCACTACTGCCGGTAATTGGCTCCCTCTATGTTTCATCTCTGTTCACATCAACTACTGGCTATGAAGGCAACATTTTCGCACAGACAACGAGTTATAGATGAGCACAGAGAATTGGCGGGAATCAGAGACGGCTGCCTTCTATGGCGAGGGTATGGGAAAGTTGGTATAACGATGCGACAGGCCTCGTAGCCGGAGCTGCGACTATGTAGAGAAGTAGCTGGAAGGTGGAGCCAAACGTCCCAAATAAAACGTTTCTGATTTTCAATGTAGTTCCCATTTCGCGACTGATCGGAACTTACTTTCTGGACAAGCCTCGTATAAATATGCACTTCTCCTTATATCATTTACATAAATGAAAAGTTTCCTGGTAATTCACAGTATTACCATTCCTTTTCCTCCGCTCCACTGAGGTCATTTCGTTCACATTCACAGACGTTTTAAAAAGCTAGTGGGAACCTGCCAAATCAGTCACGGCTCAATAGCAATACCGAATTAGTTGGCGGTGTAAGACACTGGTTTTGTGATCGGGAAGTCGGCAGTTCAAATCGCAGTGCGGCATGAATTCGCTTTTGTGGAATGTGGGGAAGATTCCTTAAATGGTCAACACTCGACGTTCCTTGTCCAATTATTCTCCAACCCGTACTTGTGATGCCTCACTAATGATCTCATCATCGGCGGGACGTTAAGCCCTAATTTTCCTTCCTTTTTTCCAACGCTGTAGGCCGTTGGGTTTGTTCTGTGGTTTGACGGAGCGCGCCACGACTTTCTCCCCTGTGGTGACATCTTCATTTCAGAGTAGCACTTACTCCCAACGCTCTCATCTATTTGTTGGATGTATTACAACCTCGGTCCTTCCCTACAGTCTTTACCCTCTGAAGCTCATTCTGAAACCATGGAAATTATTTGTTGATGTCTTAACACGTCATGTCATCCTGCCCCACCTTCGTGCCAATGTTTTCCTCATCTCTCTGTCCTCGCCGATTATGCTGAGCACCGCCTCATTTCTTACCTTGCAAGTCCACCTAATTTTCAGCGTCCTTCTGGCGCACATAATCTCAAACGCGTCGATTCTCGTCTTCTCCGTTTCCCCCACAGTCCGCGATTCACTTCCATGTAGTACTTTGCCCGGACGTATATTCTCACAGTTTTATCCCTCAAATTGAGGCCAGTGTTTTTCGCCAGGGATGCCCTCTTTGCCATTGTTAGTCTGTTTTTTATGCCTTCCTTGCTTCGTCCGCCATACACTAGTTTGTTGCGTAGGCAGCAGAATCCCTTCAGTTCATCTGTTTCCCCAATCTTCACTTTAAGTTGATCGCTAATCTCATTTCTGCTAAACATTTGAATTCATATGTTGTGCTCATTAGACTTAATTCCATTCAACAGGTCCTGTAATTCTTCTTGAGTTTGGCATAGCATGATCATCAGCGAATCTTATCAATGGTATCCTTTCACGCTGAATTTTAATCCCACTCCTGAACCTTTCCTTTATTTCCTTCATCGCTTCTTCGATATATAGATTCAACATTAAGGGCGAAATACAGCGTCCGTACCTTACACCATTTCTAATCCGAACACTTCAGTCTTGGTCTTCCGTACGTATTGTAGCCTCTTGGTTCATGTACGTGCCTATTTTCCGTCTGTCCCTAAAGCTTACTGCTATTTTTCTGAGAACTTTGAACATCTTGCGCCATTTTACATTGTCGAACGCTTTTTCCAGACTAATGTCTACGATAATATTTCCGGATCACGCCACTTCATTTTTTTTGTACATTATCGTTGAAGTGCATTTCTCTTAATGTTTCTCCCGCGTTAATAGTTTCCTAAATAAATACGAGATGGGTAGAGGCAGAGGCTGAGCTGGTCGTGATCGCATTTGGATAGCTCAGTCGGTACGAATATTACCTACGAGAGGCAAGAATGGAGTCGCGGTCCGGCATGCAGTTTTAACCTGCCGGCATGTTTAAACTAATAATTACAGGATGACAATTATCGAACTATATGAAATAAAATCATCTTAACTTCTGAACGGTTTGCATGCATTCAAACTGCATGGTTGGCCGCGGGACATGATGGGAATTAGTATCTGCATGCATGGTTTGGTTTAGCGACGAAGCCCACTTTCATTTGGATGGGTTCGTCAACAAGCAAAATTGACTTATTTGAGGGACTGAGACTCCGCATTTTGCAATCGCGACATCTTTTCACCCTAACGGGAAAATGTGTGGTGTGCAATGTCCAGTCACGGAATAATTGGTGCGATATTCCTTGATAGCACGTTGACTACCGAACGGTTTCATCCTCATTATCCAAAGAAACCCTGATTTCGACAAGATGTGGTTCATGCAAGATGGAGCTCGACTCCATCGAAGCAGGAGAGTGTTTGATGTCCTGGAGGAACACTTGGGATATCTCATTCTGGCTCTGACGTACACAGAGGCCACTGGCCTGGGCCGCCATATTCTCCGGATCTGAACACGTGCGACTCCTTTTTTGCGGGTCTATATTAAAGATAATGTGTACAGCAACAAAACCATTGGAGATGAATACAGCCTTTCAGAAGATAATCACAGTATCGGTGTTCCGGCACTTCAGCTGTTCAAGCAAAATTGCGCTATTCGTCTGCGCCACATCATCGCCAATGATGGAAGATATGTTGAATGTGTCATAAACGAAATCCGAATATCTGTAGTGACGTTTACTTGTTTGGTAAAGTGTGTGCACGCTGTAGTTTGTAACTACTTTACGTTTTTTTCATATAGTTCAAATGTTCAAATGTGTGTGAAATCCTATGGGATTTAACTTCTAAGTTCTTCAGTCCCTAAGCTTACACACTGCTTAACTTAAATTATCCTATGGACAAACACACCCATGCCCGAGGGAGGACTCGAACCTCCGCCGGGACCAGCCGCACAGTCCATGACTGCAGCGCCGTTGTCCGCTCGGCTAATCCCGCGCGGCTCATATAGTTCAATGAGTGTCACCCTGTACTTTTTTATAATTTAACCAACAGCGATTACTTCTCAAAACGACGTATTAACGTTGCACAAAACCATCACGAATGTAGCTGCTAGCGCAGCAGTCCGCTTGCGACATGGGAACGAAGAAGACAGTTGAATTTTTAATAATTGGGTGGCATTTGGTGTCGTGACGGTTAGGGAAAGTGGCTGGGATGCCCACCATTGTATGATGGCGTCGATGGAAGATTCAACCAAGGGCCGACATAGGTCACAACATTCGCAGGTACAGTGTCCGTCAAAAAAGTTCCGAGACTAATTTCATACCTGCCGACTGCAGCGACTTGATTGAAATACAAAACGCGGGCAATTCTTTTCCGTAAAAAAATGTGTTCAGATTTTTCACCAGTTTGTGGTCACTGTGATCAAGATGCCTTATTTCTTTCTTTCGACCTTGTATTGCTCAAGCAGAAATGGAACAACATTCATTAAGTGGCAATGCCTGGTAGTTGCAATGAACGATTGAACTTGAGTAAGCCAGCGATTTTCGCCAGAGGATTTGTCAACAAGGAAACGTATTTGTGTTATTCGTTTTTTAATTACTCATTCTGACACGTGGGTCCATGAAGTTTCTGCGTACTAGTCCAAATAGTGTAATAAATTCTGAGCCGTTAGGTTCTTTCCGCCTTAACATTAGGCAACGATGATACCGTCTAGGCGTAGATAGCCTATGGCCACGTAACGTCAAAATATTCATTGAAACTAGCCTACGCGCGCACATCTAGTCATATCTGTCGTATGTCGTTGCGTCTGACCAGAGATAGTGATACTGAAAAGCGCCTAGTAGCTGTCTGGTTTGCGTCATCGCGGAACTTGCTTCATCTGTAAATCAGCCAACACTACGAACATTGACCGCACAATACGAGCTTTCGTGGCCGGGTTTTATATCCTTGGTGACTGCTGTTTTGAGCAATAGGCCGTGGGCTAAGGCGTGTTCCAGTGCCAACGTTTCTCCGCATGCACCAGGAAATGGCGAAGGACGTGGATACTTCATTTATTGTTCAGTGTCATTAATATTGACATAGATTAATACAACCTCTCCATAACATTTAAAATGAGAGTAATAGCTAATATGAATAACTAATGCCAGAAACCTTTTTACAAGAATACATTGACTGACTGATTCACATAAGTTTTTACTTTTGAACGTGTACTATGAACCATTTACATAATGGAGATAGGAATGTGGTGGTTTGTTTCTCTGACTGCACGGTGCCAGCCAAGTTTGAGACCTCCGACTTTGTAAGAGATTTTCCAAGAAGTGACTATTGAAAGAGTTACTCTAGTGTATGCAGAGGGTGCTAAAAGGGCATACACGCTTCAGTAGAGAATGACATTATGCAGTATATAGTTTCTCAAGTTAACATCCTTTTTTTTTTTTGTCAACACATACTATAGTACAGGGATAAATAAAGTGTCGTTAGAAAGGTTTTTTAAACGGCTTCTTAGCTTGCATACCGATTTGCACTACAACTTACTATTTGTGGAAAATTTTAACATAGTGATCATACTGAGTTAATCGTCGTCGACCGATGTGTCGTCTAGTCTGACGTTCGTGAAACCGAATATTCCCATTTGTGAACTGTCTTATCGTTATGTTCTGTACGGACTGGAATGCTTGTCGAAAAGTGTAGTAAATATCTTGGTGAAACACACTTTACTCAAAAGACAAAACATATCCTTCAGCTCTAAACTGTTTAATGGTAGAGAAGAATACACAAGAGAATAAATATATCAATATAAAAACTTCGTGAAGGATCGGAGTAATCCGTTGTCGATGCCAGCACCCCTGGCGGCTGGCACGGAAATAGGTGTGACAGCTGCATCGTAACCTTAATAAACACACGATCGCGTACAACATAACTGACGCTACATTTATAGAGAAGTGTGGCTCGGTCGCTACAACGGAAGACTGACTTTCAACTGTCATAGGCAAAAGGGCATCATCGGTGCCCAGCTGTATACGTATATTTTACGTAGATAACTTATTAATCACGAATAAGAGACTCCCTTTTCATATGATTACAAATACCATTTTATTTGTTTTAAAGGGTACTTATTAACTTAATAATTTGTATACAGCATTGCCATCATTGCCATAGATAATAACCGTGACCACTGCGTTGGTTCATTATCTCTACCCGCTGCCCAAGTTGACTTTTCTAAACGAATTTATTTTCCGAAACGACAAATATATTTGTCATTGTCGCCTTGAATTGCTATTTACATATTGCTACTACCGCCTAACGTGCTTCCTCAAAGTACGAAGTGCAATTAAAATATCAAAGTTGGAGGTTATAGTGGCCTTGGTGATATACTACGTAACAATCATAAATTCTTGATTATTATTTCATTTCGTTCGGTTCATTAGATTAGATTCAGTTTTCGTTCCATAGACCCAGAAACGAGATGATTCTCGTGGGTGTGGAACATGACAACTTATGACATTTGAATGTAATACTCACTTCTCTGATTATTTGTCAGGAGATTGTCAAGATATGTGGGTGCACTACAGTAAACTGGAAATGCTAATATCTACAGAATTAATATATTGTCAGAATGAAGCCTAGTATGCATTTATAATAAATTTATCATACACAAAATATCTAATCGTGACTGTTTTGATCAAGTGCAGTCAAAACTGAAATGTAACAGACTTTTCTACTTAAGCTGGCCTAAACTTCCAGTTAAGATATTCACTTATAGAGTAGAAGGAGTTGCCTACCAAAAGTCCTTCAAACTCTATTTAAATTGTGCTTTATCTGAAACCAAGTTTTTCATGGCTGCCGGCAGTTTGTTGAAAATGTGTATTCCTGAGTATTGGACCCCTTTTTTGGACCAAGGTAAGTGATTTTAGGTCTTTGTGTGGATTGTTCTTACCCCTGCTATTGACGCTGTGTATTGAGTTATTAGTTGGAAACAGAGACGTATTATTTACAACAAATTTCAGTAAGAAATTAATATACTGAGAAGTAGTGGTTAGAATATCCAGTTCCTTGAAAAGTTTTCTGTATGATGATCTTGAATTTACACCACAAATGAGTCTTATTACACGCTTTTGGACTATAGAAACTTTTGCTAAGTTTGACAAGGTACCCTGAAGTATGAGCCCATATTACATAATAGAATGAAAGTATGTAAGGTTTTTTATATTTATATCTCCTACATTTGCTGTCATTCACATTGCAAGTACAGACTTGTTTAGACGCTTAAGGAGTACTGTGGCGTGCACTTCCCAACTGAATTTATTATCGAGTTGTAGCCCCAGAACTGTAACACTGATAATCTCTTCTATCTCCTTGTCTTCATATATTATACACATGCTGGAAGGAAATCTTGTACAGGTTCCGAACTGCATGTAATGGGTCTTTCCAAAGATTAATTTCAGTGAATTAGCTTTAAACCGTTATTAATGTCAGTGAAATTTGACCAGCAGCCATTTCTAAATCTAGATTTGCTATTTATTGCAATGTTTGTATCATCTGCACACAAAACAAATTTAACATCTGCAATTTTTCAGACCAGAAGTCATTAATCTACACAAGAAAAAGCAGTCATCAGTCCCCTAGAACTTAGAACTGCTTAAACCTTACGAACCTAAGGACTTCACACACATCCATGCCCGAGGCAGGATTCGAACCTGCGACCGCAGCGGTCGCGCAGTTTCAGACTGAAGCGCCTAGAACCGCTCGGCCACACGGCCGGCGGACAATAAATTATTTGCAGTCAGATGCTTAAGAAGATGCTTGACCATAACCTTTTCAAAAATTTTGGGAATCTGGGAAAAGTAGAACTGGTCAATAGCTTGACTTATCCCCCCACCTCATTCTTGTAAAGAGCTTTAGATTCGGCGTGTTTTAGTCAGTCTGGAAATGTTCCACTGATAAGATATTGATTACACAAATAACTTAAGATAGAATTCAACTCAGTCTTTGCTTAACTTCGTTGATATGTTATCATAACCTCTGGAGTACTCTGATTTTTAAGTATTTTATGATGAATGCTACTTGCCTGGGAGGAGTGAGTGTCATTTCCATTTTACTGAAATTATGTGTAAAGACTGATCTCAGATACTCCCGAACCTGATAACCCCAAGCTGTCAGTGACAGAAACAAAGTACTTGTTTAAGAGGTTTGCAACACTACATGCACTTGTTGTCAATGTCTAATTTATTTTTATAGCTAGCTATTCCTCTTCCTTTCTGGCCATACCTGTCTATTTTAATTGTACCCCTTATAGTTTTTATTTTGTTACCTGATGTAATTATCCTTTTCTCATAATGAAGCTACACAGATTTCTGATTACTTGATTTAATATTTTACAATATTCTTTGTAATTATTACAATGCTAACATCAGAGCTGTTCCTAGATAATAGATACACTTTCCTTTTGATCCCACATGATACCTTTATTCATTTTGTAATCCATGGTTTATTTTTCGACTTCTGTGTCCTTTAGGTTACATTTAGGGGAAAACGATTTTCAAATGAGGCAGTAACTTTATTAAATAAATGCTTTGTATTTTCCATTTGAAACAGAAGTGTTGTAAACATCTGTCCAGTCCATATCCTTGACCACTCTCCTAAAGTTCTCAACTTTTGACTGATTTATTACCATCCTCTGATCAGTAATAGATTTTATATCCTGACAAGTTTCAACATTTAACATAAGATGCTGCACGTCATTACTGGATAGCCCGTTTACTATTGGTTTTGTGATATGACTTTTCCCCCTAGATTTTTCTACAATGATATTATCAACAGCAGTCTCAGAGCATTTACATACCCTAGTTGCAAAGTTCACAGTCGGAATTAAATTGAATGACAGTGTTACTGGTTGCGGTAATTGTTCTCTGACAGAGTTTTTGAATAAATCCACGTTAAAGTCACCAGCAACCACTATTTCCTTGTTCTTTACTTTGAGATGGACTAAAAGAACTGCCAGATTGTTTTTGAAGAGGTTAAAGTTTCCTAAAGGTGCTCTGTATACGCTTCAGTATAAAGAATTTATTATGAAATTTCACTTCTGTTGTTCAAGCTTCTATGTGCTGTTCTGAGCAAAATTTATTGACATCAATTTTCTTGAAATGAAAACCATTTCTGACATTTTCTTCATTTCCACAACTACCCATATACCAACGACTACACTTATTCCAAATTGTGTCATTATTTAAAATTATAAAAGTACGAAAGTTTCGCAAGGGTCCCCTGGTACTTTATAAACATGATGCTAAATTGATAAGTAAGACAAAGTTACCGTCCTTCCCCAAAATGGCTGTCGAAAACGTGCAGGTAGATCTTCTTGTGACGAATTGTTGCCTGAGTGACATTCGTGAAAGTGTGACTGCATTTGCTGTTTATCCGCCGAGCCCTGGCAGTGTAACACGTTTATCGTTTGTGTTTTAGCGTTCCAGTGTTACAGAGGTAGTAGTATAGAGGTAGCATAGAGTAGTGCTGAATCCGGAGAATGCGGGAGACATTCAGATCCTTTTCTTATGTCCCTTGTTGCGGAAGAACGATGTTGAGGTAAGCATTTCCGCGTCGGTAAAAGTGTGGACAGTTTTATGTTGTTAAAAGTCAAATGCCCCACTATGTTAGAGCTACTAATCGCAGATGTCTAAGGAGGTTGGCGGTGCAGGGGCTTAGCACAGTCGAATACGCTTCGCGTTTACTATGGCCTTATAAGAGCCTAATCATGATACTCCTCGTAAACTCTCTTCCTTTGTCACTTAAATCCGTGGATAAACATGTGGATTATTTATTCATCAATACACTTGATTACGTCGTATTTACGAACCAATTCGAATTCAACTTTTTTTCGCGCTTATTCTTCCTCTTGGACGATGTTCGAAAGCAATCCCATTACTCTCCAACCAAGGCCCTCCTCGGTTAATGAAAACAAAAGTTTCAGTATGTTCACTGTAGACACTGAGGGGGAAAAACGTTCCAACACAAGATAAACGAAAGTTTGTAGTGTGTTTTTACATCTGAATGATGTCGTCTATTCAAATTTCGTACCAGTCGCATAATAGCGGCGCTAGTAGAGCCACTATGACGGTACATCAGGTTTGCTTTAACAGTCGTGAGCATTAGTTACTTCTGAGATTGGACGTAGTGAGCTGATGTCAGTAAAGACGGCGACAACATTAACAACAACTCATTGAGTTTGGACGAGGTCGTGTAATAGGGCTACGAGTAGCTGGAAGTTTCTTCTGCGATACTGCAGGAAGACTTTGCAGAAATGTGGCCACTGTACTCGATTGCAGACGCGCGAAATTTGGCACGTACTTCGATGCGAGATGCCTTTAATAGGTTCCACAACGAATCATTGTCTCGAAATTTGGTAGAAAATTCGAAGAAATTCTGGTCGTATGTAAAGTACACAAGCGGCAAGACGCAGTCAATACCTTCGCTGCGCAGTGCCGATGGTACTGTTATCGACGACTGTGCCGCTAAAGCGGAGTTACTGAACGCAGTTTTCCGAAATTCCTTCACCAGGGAAGACGAATGGAATATTCCAGAATTTGAAACACGAACATCTGCTAGCATGAGTCTCTTAGAAGTAGATACCTTAGGGGTTGCGAAGCAACTCAAATCGCTTGATACGGGCAAGTCTTCAGGCCCAGATTGTATACCGATTAGGTTCCTTTCAGATTACGCTGATACTATAGCTCCCTACTTAGCACTCATATACAACCGCTCGCTCACCGATAGATCTGTGCCTACAGATTGGAAAATTGCGCAGGTCGCACAAGTGTTCAAGAAGGGTAGTAGGAGTAATCCATTTAACTACAGACCTATATCATTGACGTCGGTTTGCAGTAGGGTTTTGGAGCATATACTGTATTCAAACATTATGAATCACCTCGAAGGGAACGATCTATTGACACGTAATCAGCATGGCTTCAGAAAACAGCGCTCTTGTGCAACGCAGCTAGCTCTTTATTCGCACGAAGTAATGGCCGCTATCGACAGGGGATCTCAAGTTGATTCCGTATTTCTAGATTTCCGGAAAGCTTTTGACACCGTTCCTCACAAGCGACTTCTAATCAAGCTGCGGAGCTATGGAGTATCGTCTCAGTTGTGCGACTGGATTCGTGATTTCCTGTCAGGAAGGTCGCAGTTCGTAGTAATAGACGGCAAATCATCGAGTAAAACTGAAGTGATATCAGGTGTTCCCCAGGGAAGCGTCCTGGGACCTCTGCTGTTCCTGATCTATATAAATGACCTGGGTGACAATCTGAGCAGTTCTCTTATATTGTTCGCAGATGATGCTGTAATTTACCGTCTAGTAAGGTCATCCGAAGACCAGTATCAGCTGCAAAGAGATTTAGAAAAGATTGCTGTATGGTGTGTCAGGTGGCAGTTGACGCTAAATAACGAAAAGTGTGAGATGATCCACATGAGTTCCAAAAGAAATCCGTTGGAATTCGATTACTCGATAAATAGCACAATTCTCAAGGCTGTCAATTCAACTAAGTACCTGGGTGTTAAAATTACGAACAACTTCAGTTGGAAGGACCACATAGATAATATTGTCGGGAAGGCGAGCCAAAGGTTGCGTTCATTGGCAGGACACTTAGAAGATGCAACAAGTCCACTAAAGAGACAGCTTACACTACACTCGTTCGTCCTCTGTTAGAATATTGCTGCGCGGTGTGGGATCCTTACCAGGTGGGATTGACGGAGGACATCGAAAGGGTGCAAAAAAGGGCAGCTCATTTTGTATTATCACGTTATAGGGGAGAGAGTGTGGCAGATATGATACACGAGTTGGGATGGAAGTCTTTACAGCATAGACAGTTTTCGTCGCGGCGAGACCTTTTTACGAAATTTCAGTCACCAACTTTCTCTTCCGAATGCGAAAATATTTTGTTGAGCCCAACCTACATAGGTAGGAATGATCATCAAAATAAAATAAGAGAAATCAGAGCTCGAACAGAAAAGTTTAGGTGTTCGTTTTTCCCGCTCGCAGTTCGGGAGTGGAATAGTAGAGAGATAGTATGATTGTGGTTCGATGAACCCTCTGCCAAGCACTTAAATGTGAATTGCAGAGTAATCATGTAGATGTAGATGTAGATGTGGTCGCGAGAAGGTACGGTCCCAAGAAGATCGGGCTCCGGACCGCCACGTGGCACTACCGAGAGGTAAGACCATCGTGTTCAGCATATGACTCTGGCGCATCGCACTGCATTTGCAGCAGCAATTTGAGCCGCAGTTGGCTCCACAGTGGCACAACGAACTGTTACAAATCGGTTACTGTAATGACAGCTCCGAGGCAGACGCCCAGTAGGGTGCATTCCACTGCCCGCAAACCACCGCCATTTGCGACTTCGGTGGTGTCAAGCAAGAGCTCAGTGGGAGGGCAGAGCGGAAGTCTGTCGCGTTTTCTGATAAAAACCAGTTCTGCCTTGGTGCCTAGGATGGTGCTGTGGGGTTAGGTATAAGCCCGGTGAGCACCTGCAATTAACCTGTCTGGGGCCAAGACACACTGGACCTACACCTACAATTATGGTCTGGGATTACGATTTCCTATGACAGCAGGAGCACTCTTGTGGTTATCCACACACCCAGACTGCAACTTTGTTCGTCACTTTGGTGATTCGACGTGTGCTGCTATTCATGAACAACTTCCAGTGGGTGTTTTCCCGACCTGTTCTGCTACGTTTCGTGAACAGCATTCCAGTGGGTGTTTTCCAACAGGACAACGCTTGCCCAAATACCACTTTTGTAACCCAGCATGCTCTACAAAGTGTCGATGTGTTACCTTGGCCTACTGGGTGACCAGATCTGTATCCAATCGATCATGCATGGGGCATAATCGGACGACAACTCTAGATTCATGCGCAACCAGCATTAACCTACCAAGAGCAAAAGGCATGGAAATCCATCGCACAAACTGACACCGATACCGGTACACCACAATGCAAGCACGTTTGCGTGCTTGCATTCAATGTTCTGGCGGTCACACCTGTTATTAATGTACCAGCATTTCACATTTGCAAAGGCTTTTTTCTTGATTACATTACCCTCTGAACTTAATTACTTAAATATGTTACCTAGATAAATGTATTCCAGAAATTTCATTACTCTCTGTTGATTATTTCGTGGTGCTGTGATTTTTCCCCGTTAGTGTATACTTACCTCTGCTGTCCTGATCGGTAGCGCACACTTGAGCGGTGACGCTCGATTCTTTAAGTACTCGGTTCGTATCCCGATGGTGGAAGAAATATTCGCCGATAGTATTTCGCCGGCAAGAGGAGGAAAAATAGTGGCGAAAAGTTCTTGATCACAAAACTTTGCACAAGTATACGCATTGTCAAGTGTATTTAAGAGCATCTCAGAAAATGAATCGTTCACTATGTAGTGGAGAGTGCACTGTTCGGAATCTTCATGGCAGATTAAAATCAATACAGTGTGGGGGAAACATCTGTGCAATTTGGGGAGAGGCTTCGGCAGAAATTAAGTTGCGAGGAAGTGTGGGACGTGCCTCGATAGCTCAGCGGTTGAGAGAAAGTTCGCGAAAGGTATGTTTCTGCGTACTATTCCCAGCTTTATGTATAGTTTCAATCCGGCAGGAAAGTTAACAGTTGCTTACTATCCGTCCCTCCGTTCGGGGACGGTAAGCTCTTGACGCTGTTCGAGAAGCTTAGCTATGTCCGAGAATATTGTCGTCGAATGCAAGGCTCAGTTTGCCTATTTAACTTAATATTCATTTAATTATTATTAGTGATTTGCGGAAATTCTCTTCAGTTTTTCTGCACAAGCACAGAAAACTCGAAGAGCTGCAATATAGTGAAGATGACCGTAGTAGACACAGGGTTTCCCTCTCTGCCTCATTTACCACAATCATGCACACGACTTAGATACAAATTTGACACTTCAGGAAAAGTCGGAGGGAGGCAGCGGGAAATCATTTTTGCTGTACATGCGCCAGAATACTCGGCTAGGTAGCTGACTCAAGTAATCGAATCGATACAGATCGAATCCAGTTGGCCGGTATTGATTCTTTCCCGGTCGCCACAGACTCCAGCTATCAGACGACACTGCGTTTAATGTGGGTCTAACATGTCAAAATATAAAATTATATCAAACTCGGACGCATAGAACAATTCAGCGACCGTTTACTCCGTGTACTTCTGCTTTTGTAGAGGCAGACGCCTTAGGCACAGCGTTATCTCTCATCAGCAGCCTCATCGTCTCTTCCTAGAGCACGGCGGCCATTTCCTGCGTGGTGAACTAACTTAAAGACTTAATAAGACTTGTAATGAGAATGCGACGTATTGTTCTTCGGTTAAATTGTGTTAAAGGTTTACGTTAATGGTTTAACACAGTAAGTAGGACTATATTCACTCAGTATTTGACATCCACAAAATAATGAAAGGAGAAAGTTCATCACTTACTGCATTTTAGCTGTTCATGCAGTACAATTTCAGCTTCATGCGTGACGCTTTAATTAATTACCTTTTGCGCAACACATTTTGCACACTGTATCCACATATACTACCAAGTGCACCGGTACCTGTAAAACTATATTTTAAAAAAAAATTGAATTATGTCGTGTACAGAAACCTTTTGTTAACCTAACACGTTCCACATGATAACGGAGTGTCATATTCATGATGTATTGAACAAGTATTTGATCTAATCTCGAGTTCGAGATATACGCAGTCATAAATATTAAGATACGTTAAAGGCTAGATTTTTCTTAAAACTGAGCGCAAATTACGCAGACTATACTAATCCCATGTTTTTTAACGAGAAAACTTATTTCAAAGCTCTGTAAATATTTTCTCGCTTACATGCTTAATGTCAAATATTTAACAAATTAATTCGTTTATAATCAGGCGCTTGGAGCCGTTTTATACATGGTGGTTCGATTTTTTCAAGAATTATAGAGGGAATTTATTGTTACGAAATGAAGCTACGTTGCTCATAGTTAGACACTGGACTCTCAGTACTGATAGAGTGCAGATCCCAATTTTCTTAAAATACACTCTTAAGACAAAACAGAACATCTGAATGGAATGGAAATCGGTAGATGTGGCGTACATCTACAGACACATATTATTACAATTTCAGAAAAACTGGATGATTTATTCAAGAGAAAGAGCCTCAGAAATTGAGAGAGTCTGTAACGCGTTAGTCCGCCTCCGGCCCTTATCCAACCAGTTACTCGGCTCGAAATTGATTGATAGAGTTGGCGGATGCCCTCCTAAGGGATATCGTGCAAAAATTCTGTCTAATTGGCGCGTTAGATCGTCAAAATCCCAAACTGCGTGGAGGGGTCAGCCCACAGTGCTCCAGACATTCTCAGTTGGGGAGACATCCGGCAACCTTTCTGGCCGAGGTATGATTAGGTACAGTAAACACGAAGACAAGCAGCAGAAACTCTAGCCGTGTGTGGGCGGGATTTATCTGGCAGAAACGTAAATTCGGGGCGTCTGCAGACACGTCTTCGCTGGTCGTCAGGGATCAGTTCGAAGCGGGATTCGTCACAAGACCGTTCTACTCCAGTCAGTGAGTTTCTGAGTTTCCAGGCCGAATACGTGCCTTGAGGCGCCCCGGACAGCGATGCAATACCAACCTGATTGTCGTCCGTCACACGACCCGACATCCAGGAGTGATGGTCTGGGGTGCCATTTCCTTTCATAGCAGGACCCCTTTGGGTGTCATCCGCGTTTGATTTTTATTTATTTATTTCTGTGCCCTTAATGGCAAGCCATCCTGGGCTTACTTTTCAGTAAGGTAATGCTGGCCTGCACACGCCGAGAGTTTCTGCTGTTTGTCTTTGTGCTTGCCAAACCCTACCTTGGCGAACAAGGTCGCCGCATCGGGCCATCCAACCAGCTCGGGATTCTGAAGATCTAACGCGCCAGTTGGACAGAATTTGACACGATATCCCTCAGGATGACACCCAACATCTCAGTCACCCAGTGCCAAGCCGAATAACTGTTTGTCAGAGGTGGACCAACGAATTATTGACCTGCTCAATTTGCGAAGCTCTTTCTTCTGAATCATCCTTTTTTTCTGGAATTGTTCAAAAATGGTTCAAATGGCTCTGAGCACTATGGGACTTAACTTCTAAGGTCATCAGTCCCCTAGAACTTAGAACTACTTAAACCTAACTAACCTAAGGACATCACACACATCCATGCCCGAAGCAGGATTCGAACCTGCGACCGTAGCGGTCGTGCGGTTCCAGACTAAAGCGCCTAGAACCGCTCGGTCACTCCGGCCGGCTTTCTGGAATTGTAATCATTTGTTTATCTGCGCATGTACATCACACCTACCAATTTCGCCCTATGCGGATAATTCCTTCACGGTGTACGGTTTTTATTGGGTGTGTACTTTTCATTCCCTACCACAAAAGTTGGAGTAGGCCGTTCGAGTAACGACCCATTGCAGACTGTAGGACTTACAACACAAATGTTTGGCGAGCTGTTGGTGAAAGAGAGAGAACCAATTGGAAATATTTGGGAACGAATTTCCATTCGCTGCATTTGCCTTGCTACCAAGGAAAACCTCGATAACTTTGGTGAGAACCGGGCGGACACACTATGTTTAGTTAAATTCTGGCACAATATGACACAAACAAAAAACTGAAAGCCTCTTGGATGTAAAATTTTGTTTGTTCGTACATAAAATAAAGTTGCTGACGTACTTGAAGTGTGCAGTGTACCTGTATGGCTACTGATCACGTAATCTCCGTCCCCCTCCCCCTCCAGTGATTTACCTAAGTTACTGCAGACGAATTCCTTCAGTGAAGAAACGATCGATTCCTAACGCCAACCTCGTCCAGTCCCGTTTCGGTTCGCCGTTGTCACCTTCGACGAAGATACGATATTGAATTCTCTAACATTGTAGCTGTAAATGAGGGTGTGCTGGAAAGTAATGCATCCGAGTTTTTTATGTGACAACTCTGAAATATTTTGAAATAAAACAAACTTTATTAACAATTATACATCTTTATTCTTTGTCGCTGTTGAGGTCTTCAGTCCAGCGACTGGTTTGATGCAGCTCTCCATGCTACTCTATCCTGTGCAAGTTGCTTCATCTCCCAGTACATACTGCAACCTACATCCTTCTGAATCTGTTTAGTGTATACATCTCTTTGGCTCCCTCTACGATTCTACCCTTCAAGCTGCCCTCCAGTACTAAATTCGTGATCCCTTGGTGCCTCAGAATATGCCCTACCAACCGATCCCTTCTTCTAGTCAAGTTGTGCCACAAATTTCTCTTCTCTCCTATTCTATTCAATACCTCATCATTAGTTATATGATCTACCCATCTAATCTTCAGCATTCTTCTGTAGCACCATATTTCAAAAGCTTCTATTCTCTTCTTGTCTAAACTATTTATCGTTCACGTTTCACTTACATACATGGGCTACACCCCATACAAATACTTTCAGAAACGACTTCTTGAAACTTGAATCTATACTCGAAGTTAACCAATTTCTGTTCTTCAGAAACGCTTTCCTTTCCATTGCCAGTCTACATTTTATGTCCTCTCTACTACGACCATCATCAGTTATTTTGCTCCCCAAATAGCAAAACTCATTTACTACTTTAAGCGTCTCATTTCCTAATCTAATTTCCGCAGCATCATCCGGTTTAATTCCACTACATTCCATTATCCTCGTTTTGCTTTTGTTGACGTTTATCTTATATCCTTCTTCCAAGACACTGTCAAATTCCGTTCAGCTACTCTTTCAGGTCCTTTGCTGTCTCTGAAAGAATTACAGTGTCATCGGCGAACCTCAGAGTTTATATTTCTTCTTCGTGGATTTTAATTTCTACTCCGAATTTTCTTTTGTGTCATTTATTGCTTGCTCAATATACAGATTGAATAACATAGGGGATAGGCTAAAAACCTGTCTCACTCTCTTCCCAACCACTGCTTCCTTTTCGTGCCACTCGACTCTTATAACTGCCATCTGGTTTCTGTGCAAATAGTAAATAGCCTTTCGCTCCCTGTATTTTACCCTTGCCACCTTTAGAATTTGAAAGAGAGTATTCCAGTCAACATTGTCAAAAGCTTTCTGTAAGTCTACAAATGCTAGAAGCGTAGGTTTGCCTTCCTTAATCTATTTTCTAAGATAAGTCGTAAGGTCAGTTTTGCCTCACGTGTTCCAATATTTGTACGGAATCCAAACTGATCTTCCTCGAGGTCGGCTTCTACCAATTTTTCCATTCGTCTGTAAAGCGTGCTAGTATTTTGCAGCCGTGACTTATAGTTCGGCAGTTTTCACATGTCAACACCTGCTTTCCTTGGGATTGGAAGTATTATATTCTTCTTGAAGTCTGAGGGTATTCCTCTTGTCTCACACATCTTCCTCACTGGATGGTAGAGTTTTGTTAGGCCTGGCTCTCCCAAGGCTGTCAGTAGTTCTAATGGAATGTTGTCTACTCCCGGGACCTTGTTTCGACTTAGGTCTTTCAGTGCTCTGTCAAACTCTTCACGCAGTATCATATCTCCTATTTCATCTTCATCTACATTCTCTTCCATTTCCATAATACTGTCCTCAAGAACGTCGCCCTTTTATGGACCCCGATATTCTCTTTCCACCTCTCTGCTTTCCCTTCTTTGCTTAGAACTGGGTTTCCATCTGAGCTCTTGATATTCATGCAAGTGGTTCTGTTTTCTCCAAAGGTCTCTTTAATTTTCCTGTAGGCAGTATATATCTTACCCCTAGTGATATGCGCCTCTACGGCTTTACATTTGTGCTCTAGCCATTCCTGCTTAGCCATTTTGCACTTCCTGTCGATCTCATTTTTGAGACGTTTGTATTCCTTTTTGACTGCTTCATTTACTGCATTTTTGTATTTTCTCCTTTCATAAATTAAATTCAATATCTCTTCTGTTAACCAAGTATTTCTATTAGCCCTCGTCTTTTGACCTACTTGATCCTCTGCTACCTTCACTATTTCATCTCTTAAAGCTACCCATTCTTCTACTGTATTTCTTTCCCCCATTCTTGTCAATCCTTCCCTAATGCTCTTCCAGAAGCATTCAACAGCCTCTGGTTCTTTCAGTTTCTCCAGGTCCCATCTCCTCAAATTCCCACTTTTTTGCAGTTTCTTCAGTTTTAATCTACAGTTCATAACCAATAGATTGTGGTCAGAGTCCACATCTGCTCCTGGAAATGTCTTACAATTTAAAATCTGATTCCTAAATCTCTGTCTTACCATTATATAATCTGAGACCTTCCAGTATCTCCAGGGTTCTTCCAGGTATACAACCTTCTTTCATGATTCTTGAGCCAAGTGTTAGCTATGATTAACTTATGCTTTGTGCACACCTTCTACCAGGCGCCTTCCTCTTTCATTCCTTATTCCCATTCCATATTCACCTACTACGTTTCCTTCTCTTCCTTTTCCTACTGTCGAGTTCCAGTCACCCATGATTATTAAAATCCCCCCCCCCCCACAGTCACTATCTGAATAAATTCTTTTATCTCATCATACATTTCATCCTCTCATCGTCATCTGCGGAGCTAGATGGCATATAAACTTGTACTACTGTGGTAGGCGTGGGCTTCGTATCTATCTTGGCCACAATAATGCGGTCACTACGCCTTTTGCAGTAGATTACCCGCATTCCTATTTTCCTATTCATTATTAAACCTACTCCTACATTGCCCCTATTTGATTTTGTATTTATAACCCGGTATTCACCTAACCAGAAATCTTGTTCCTCCTGCCACCGAACTTTACTAGTTCCCACTATATCTAACTTTAACCTATCCATTTCCCTTTTTAAACCTACTTGCCCGATTAAGGGATCTGACATTCCACGCCCCGATCCGTAGAACGCCAGTTTTCTTTCTCCTGATAACGACGTCCTCCTGAGTATTCCCCGCCCAGAGATCCGAATGGTTGACTATTTTACCTCCGGAACATTTTACTCAAGAGGACGTCATCATTATTTAACCATACAGTAAAGCTGCATGCCCTCGGGAAAAATCACGGCTGTAGTTTCCCCTTGCTTTCTGCCGTTCGCAGTACCAGCACAGCGGGGTGAGATCAGTCAGTCATCCAAACTGTTGCCCCTGCAACTACTGAAAAGGCATCTGCCCCTCTTCAGGAACCACAAGTTTGTCTGGACTCCCAGCAGATACCCTTCCGTTTTGGTTGCACCTACGGTACGGCTATCTGTATCGCTGAGGCAAGCAAGTTTCCCCACCAACGGCAAGGTCTATGGTTCTTGGGAGGGGGGGGGGGGGGCTTTATTCTTTATATCTACATATTTATCTCTCAACATAGTCACCGTGGCAACGAACACATTTTTCCCAACGAAAGACAAGTTTGTTGATATTGTCACAGTAGAATGTTAGACTTTGTTGACGGAGCCACAACCTCCCCACTGCTTGGACCACTTCATAAATGTCAAAGTGAAGACCTCGGAGGTATCTTCAAGTTCTGGAAATAGATGAAAATCAGATGGGGCCAAGTCGCGACTGTATGGAGGATGTCAATGGACCCAGTGCGTCGGATTGTTGCTAAAGTTGTAGTGCTCTTGTGTAGTCTGCTATTGACATGCATAAGGAGATGGATTTCAGTTGGAAACACTCTCTAGCTGCAGAGGGTTGCAACTTTCTCCATCGAAGCGGGAACGTCGACTGTTTAATATGTATGACATGTAATACCTCAACCGACATTGAGCACTGAATAAAAAATTCAGAAGCATTGCTTTTCAGCAAGGCCCCTTAGGTTTTATGCACGCGCGAAATTTAAATTCGCGTTGACGATTCTACTCCATACTCACGTCTCCTCTGGTGTCGCTGAAACCCAGGATATATTCTGCTACGAATTGATGTTAAAACTTGCAGATATATTACAGAAAAATCACCTGTTATTAAAGTATGTCTATTTGGCACCTTCATGGAATATGTTCATCTCTGTGCTATTGATTTTGATAAAAGCCGATACACTTTTCCTAAAGTTCTAGGCGAAGAAATTAAAATCTTAAGGTCGCAGATGACACTGTAATTGTGTCAGAGACGGTAATTGACTTACAAGATCTCTTTAACGGAATGCGTGTTGTCTTAAAGAGAGGTTATGAGACGAACATGAATAAAAGTCAATCAATAGTAGCGGTGTGTAGTAGAATAAAACGAGGCTGAGTTGAGGGAATGAGATTAGGAAACAAGACACTGAAAGTAGTAGACGAATTTTGTTATTTGAGCAGCAAAAGAACTGGTCACGACATAAGTGAAGAGGATATAAAATGTAGACAGTCAATAACACGAAAAGCTATACTGAAAAACAGAATGTAAATCTAGATGTTAAAAAGCCATTTCGGGAATTACCTTTTTAGAGTGTAAGCTTTATGGTAGTGAAACATGGACGGTAAATAGTAGACAAGATAAGAATATGAGATGTGGTGCTATAAAATAATGCTAAGTATTAGATGAGTGTATCGAGTAACAAATGAACGGGTACCGGATTGGATGGTTGATTGGTCATTCGAGGGGAAGGGGTGAGGATGGGGATGGGGATCAAGCGGCTGGCTCATTGGTCCCATCGTATTAAGGGAGAAGGAAGTCGACCGTGCCCTTTCAAAGGAACCATCCCGGCATTTGCCAGAAGCGATTTAAGGAATCAGGATGGCCAGATGCGGGTTTGAACCGTCGACCTCCCGAGTGCGAATCCAGCGTGCTGAACCACTGCGCCACCTCGCTCGGTATCGAATGGAATTGGAGAGAAAGTACCTTTATGGCTAAATGTGACCAAAACTAGGGATCGCTTGGTCCTGAGGCATAAAGGAATAGTTAATTTGATGAAACAACCGCAACTATTTCTAAACTGAGAAACGTTTAGTATTTGTTGTTATACGAGTGACATTGTTCTTTTTTGCTTGAGTATTATCGCATAATTTTTTCCCCTGGTGTGCAGGATTTTTATTCAGGCCCATGAGACCCAGTTTCGATTCGACTATTCTCGAGTAAGAAATCACAGTTTACTAATGAACAATGGGGCCAACACTGGAGTGCTGTGTTGATTTCGTAAAAAAATTTTTTGATGTGATAATGTAAGATTGTCATCTTCTCACTTAACACGCTAAACGCGAAAGACCGAAATGAATATTTGTGCGGCGCACCGTCGTATTTGTGTTGTTGACGTGTATGTAACAAAAGTAGATGAGAGGTAACGTTTTGTCTAGGAGGGGAGGAGGGGGAGAAATCAGACTCTTAAGGCCGTCTCTCTTTTCTTGTGAAAATATGTAGAATTTGAGCTAGGACACAGACGCAGTAACGGTATACTTCAAAGCCCCCTCGTTCTCGCTTGCCTGTCGGATTGCATCCAACAACTGCGACCAAATAATGGTGGTGTTGCGCCGATAAATGGATAAAAACCCTTTTTTTCTTCTAACAAAAAACCAATCTGATGTACTTCTTTGTGATGCAAGTTGGTCAGCGCGACTACTGTTGTCACGAGTTGTGAAACAAGTTCAAAGTAAATTTCTGCTTTATTTTTTAATATACCGGAAGCTGAATAAACACCAGTATTTTGATAGACTATTATCGTTCTTGGGTGACCTTAGACTGCATTTTTTGTTTTCGACGGTGTGCGTGCGTCATCTCGAGTACGGATAGCATGCCGTTGCAATTACGCCAATGACGTTCCGTGTGCGCAATTCTTACTCGCATCCTGCACAACGAAACCACAACATTGGTCAGTTTTCAAGACTAGTTTTAATGCCAGTTTCATTTACGTTTCTTGCAGTCTCTCAGCAGCAACGTGTGGAAGGGTTGTGTATGTTCGTTCTGTAGTGTATATCGCACTACTGTCATTTATCACGAGCAGTGGCTCTGAATTGTGCCGACCTACACTCTGTCCTCGAAAAAAACACGAACAGGTAAGGGCAGCAGAAGTGTGAAAGTGTCGTTAAGTTAGTCCACAGCGCTTGTTGATTCTTAAGGTACATTTTCACTGTGTATTCGCGAATGTGCTGCAGATCGACAATAACGAAAAGTTGGTGGTACCACAGGGATGATCACTTAATTAGGTACAGTGTGTAGTCATGCTGAACATTTTTTTGTATAATCATGGTTGGTCGTAAGCCCGTGGTGAAAATGTACGGTCCTGTAGTTTCCAGATGAGAAGCCAATCACAAGCAGATGGGTCGCCTCAGACTGCGTATAGTATTGTCTTCATGTTATAGGGTATCATTTTACTAACGATAGCATATTAGTGAAAGACGTAGTACCATCGGGCAAAACACTTTGAAGAGAATACATTTTTCCATAAAGCGTCAGTCATATTAAACATGGTCTTCTTTGGTGAGAATTATGCAGAACACTCACGACGCTTCTTATTGACCGTTCTTTTCCGATGGATCCGGTCTGTAGACATTTCCTAATGTCTATTGCGAGGCATTGACCCGTACCGAGGGAGATGATGTTTTCCAACAACGTAGTCATTTGTTTTGTTATATCACAGTCATAATTATTGTTGTTCGAATTATAATTCTGTGTATTCAGAAGCAGTCATACTGCTCACACGCGTCGAGAATTTTCACAACTTGCTCAGATTCAAATTTGATGAGATCGCCTTGCTGTTCTTGATGGCTATGCTTTTCCACGTGGAAACAGCGAGTTACAGTTTGGTGGCCTACGTGCACACTACATACTAATCTGGCCTTGAACTGTAATGGTCATTGCTTTATTAAGCTGAAAGCTCACTTCTCGTAAATTAGTGTGCTGTGTGACTATTAGTTACAGTTTGTTCGCTAAAGCAGATAGCAGCCACTGACAGACAAATAAGGAAAAAAAGAGTGGCTCGCTCGCTAGACTACGAAATCTGATTTCAGCCGCATTTGAGTGACATTTTCCTGTCTGTGCGCCCACATTTGGCTTCGAACAAACCTACGCGTTTCTTTGTTGTGGAAGATACAGTATTATTTTATTCATGGCTATAATTTTCAGGAATTGTTTAATATATTTCTCAGAATAAAATTCAGTCGTCAGTTGCAGATATATTATTAATTCGCTTTACCGTTTTCGACAAATTAAATAGTCGTCTTCAGAAGCGTGCAGAATTAGGGATATTATAAATTTAATTTTGTGTGTGTGTGTAAAAGAAGTATATCACATAAATTCACAAATTCACTTGGTATTACTTTAGCAGATGTCAATATCTTCTTCATGGAAGCATAATCCCATGACATGTTCAGAAATGTACGTATTGTATGTGATTATTGTAAAACACAGATTGACAGTTTACAGTAATTGAATCACATATATGGATACGTTAAGCTGTTGTGCTAACATCAAGGATATATATGAACGTATACAAAAAACCAAGGCATATAAAGAAGTTATGTACAATACATTTGATAGGACATGGCTCCATTCCTTTTACGTAATACCCTGTGCCCATGTTGTTTCAAATGTATTATGCATAACTTCTTTATATACCTTGGTTATATTTTTATATGCTTTTTATATACTCCCTGCTGCTAGCACAAAAGCTTGACATATAGATAGATGTAATTCAGTTACTGTAAATAGTCAATCTGTGTTTACAATAATCTCATACAATATGTACATTTCTGGACATATTATGGCATTATGCTTCTATGAAGATGATATTGACATCTGCTAAACCAATACTAAGTAAGTTTCTGTAATATACTTTTTATACTTCACATATATGTATAGTCAATATCTAAAGATTTATAAAATTTTGTAGACTTCTGAATAGGACAAATTAATTTGTCAAAACTGTTAAGGCGTATTAAAAATATATTTGCAACTGACACCTGAAAAAGTTTTGTTGGAGAAATATTATTTACATGGACTACTACCACATATTCTCGGGCATATCTCAGGACTAGTCTTGGAATATTAAGTATACAAAGCGCAGAAAGTAAGATGTTTGAAGAAGAAATCTAGCAGCATTACAACTGTTTGGCGGTTCTGGAGTACCATGCTACTAAGCTCGATGGCATGAATTTGTAACGTGAGAAGTGTCACAAATGTTTCGTATTACATTGTAGCCAACGCTGAAAGTATAAAGGTTCGAAAGATATTGGTGTCTGCTTTGAAAATGCACAATTTTTTAATGGGAGCTATTTTAACATTACTGATACAAACTAAATACCGACATACGCATTGCTTGTCACCGGACGTTTTACTTATTCACATCAACAGCAGCAGGGTGGGGGAAATATAATTGTGGCACGCCTGTTTGCAGTTGCGCTTGCGTCTGTTTTCAGATTGTAAATAGTAGTACACATGTAAACATGCATTTCGAACAGTGCTGGATGTGTAGAAGTAGTTTTGCTTGTGCGGTGTGTACGAAGCTGAAGGATTTTGTTTCTCGCCCGTCTTGAAGATCGGCCTCGGGTCATTTGGCTGGGTTGTCGGGGGAAGCGCGTAGCAGTTGGCAGCGCTTGGCTTGGAAGGCCGAGCTGTGGGTATTGAGCCGCGCTATGCTCGTCGTGTGTACGCGGCTACAGCCCGATGTTTGTTACTCACGACTCCGTCTAGTTCAGCCAGGTTTTCGTAACGTGTGTGTTTCTAAGCGCGCGTGTGTTAACACGACTTGGTGGTTACGTCGCTGAATTTACGTCGTTATTCCAATTAATTGAGTAAGTACTTCGATGTCTTATTCATTTATGTCGTGATAGACAACATAATCGTTGTTTATCGAATTTTGTAAATTTATTATCTATACGGAGAGCATGGAGGACGACGACGAAAAACAGCGCGTTTGAAATTGACCGTTTCGGCAAGTAGCTTGCCTTAAAGAGTCTGTTGTGTAGTTGTTCCATATTTGTTGTCACACACAGATTTGGATCTCTTGTTGCAGGCGAATATTTAGGGACCCAAAAAGCGGGAGCTGTATGAATTACGCGTAGAACGAAGTATTGGCTTCCAAACTACGTCCATTTATTTACAAAAGAATATCAGACCGCGCTTGATTTTGCGAACATAGTGTGGGTTTCTCCAGATGATCAGAGGCGAGATTGGTGGAATGATGCTTTCTGCCTCTGCTGTGTGACTTCTATAGTAAGGTTTCGAGTGCTGACACATTTGTTGAGAGTTTTTTCCATAGCGTGCCTAAATAGTGCCAGTAGTCGTTAAACTAACACTACTTTTCCTACCCCACCATTGGATTGTTATTGTCATGTTGCCACTAGTTTTGTTTGTGCACGTGTACCCCGTGCTCCGTCTGACGAAATAGTGCTTGTGGAAGGGGTCAGGGTTGTTGTATCTACGTGTTCTATTTTAGTATCAGCCGTAGAGTTGCATGTACCCCAGTTTTATGCTTTTAGTGAAACTGTCAAATATTCAAGAACTGTGTTTTCGAGTATGCAGATAGATTCGAGGCTTCTTTTCCAGCAGTAGAGCTCTAATTTCGGTTGTGAACTAAGACGCGGATGACTGCACTGGATGTTGCGCCACAATGCTTCATTGGCTCAGCCGCTGAAGTAGCTAACGCGATACATATCTTCTGTATGGACAAGAACCCTTTTTTACCGTCTGCGTAACAGCAGACCTGCGGAAACAGTGACTTTTCCGTATTATCTGAGGGACTATATACAGTTCGACTAACCCGTTTCGTCTAGTTACGTAATGTCAAATATTATATCAAAGGGATTTACTTGACGGAGCGGAACATTCTTTCCCCTGGATGCTTTCTTCTGACTGTAATAATGTGATGTTCAACGGTGGCATGCTATTGACATGTTCCTGCGAGAATTTGCATTTAATCGCTGGCGAAATGCAGGTGGCACCTGCGTTTCACGAAAAAGTTCTTAGATTATTTCCTATCAGAAAGCCTGAAATGTTGCTGATTACTGTTGTACATTGCCATACTGAGAGTAACAGATTTGGAATTTTAATGTGGCTTGATATATATTGTATTTTCATGTTTTTGTATGAAACTTCCAACGGAACGATGAGTTTCCAGCTACTGGACAACACACCAAAAACTGTTTGAATTTCACAATTGCTTTCCGTATTTTGCTTGCACAAAGGTGGTTTTTTGTCAGCTGTATATGCGTCTGATTCACGCATAAAATTTATTAATGGCCTTAGCTGTTAATAATTCTAAATAGCTCTATTTTAATAAATGTTCATAATTTAAATTTCGAAAGACTTTATAAAATTTGAGTCGTTAGAGCGTGAGTCTATTGTTACACACATGCCATACTGAAACAGGTTATTAAATTACGGTTGATAATTTTCAAATAGCAGAGCGAAATAGATTGTTCTCTGATGAGTCGAAGGCGCAGATTGTGCCTGTTCCCCTTACAGTGATTGTAATAAGAATTTTATTCTTCATATGAATGAGCAGTAAGATACTGTTAATATTGTAACCTTTTGTAGCCGAGGTTTGATGATGCACTGTTGACATCAATGGATTTAAGCATTCAGGAAGGAATCTATAGTAGCGAAATAAAAACTCACGTTCAGTTAATGGGTCTGAAAGCCTAAAGATATAGTTACGTATTGTAATACCGGCATCTGTCTCTAAGCAAGTAGTTCTGTCAAGGAGCGGTGCGCTGGAAATTCAAGATTATCAGTTGAACACCCCCCTCCCCCCTTTCCCGGTTTAGGCTGCAGGCGTAACTCGTTAACAGTAGTTTCATGACAGTTATTCGAAAAAAAATGAAGAATGCTGTTAATTTATATGACCAGGTAAACACCGCTGTGAACTCGCGTTATATTAAAGCTACCCGAAGCAACGCCAGAACAAGTGACTATAGCCCTCGTTTGCTGCTTCTGTCCCAGTAATATGTCGTATCGGTAAAGAAAGCTTTTTACAACAAAATTGTATCACAAAGAGCAAGTCCCGATGGTGGGATTAACGACCACTGTGCCAGTAAGGGTTCATTCGTGTGACGTATCACCCTTCCGCAAACTTTCGTTAACCAGTTTAGATCACGCAAGCTGTGAAGCATTATCCGCCAGAGGTTTGCGGATAGAAAATGATCATCGCTTTGATAGTCTTTTGTGCTTTTCTCATACAGCACGTCATCATCAATGTTAACTGTATTAATCAACGAACGTTGCTCTTGTCCTTCCAGAATGTCTGTATTCAGAAACTATGAAATGCACATTAAAGCTGTGTTTATACAAGAGCATCCGTTCTATAGGAACATCAGTATTAAATCGGTACTGTTTCAGCAGAGTGAACTTGAACTTCGCGCCGATACTTTTGCACAACTGTGAAGGGGCACGCGCGTGTTGATAGAGCCGCCCGGTAGGGTCGGGCAAATATTAAGTAAAGGGTCACCGATAGCTCCAACTAAAGTCTTCTGCTTCAGCTCTATAACGCGAGTGTGCTCATGACTTTATTGAACATTCACTGTGATTTTTAGTCTAATTATCTGCGATGAAATGCCACTCTCCGTTGGCACATACAGTGATACAGTGAAGACCGCTTTTATTACTATCCTAATAACAGTATAAGCGTAGATAGTATAGAAGACATTGGCTGCTTACATGCATACACGCTAATACACACAATCATTGAAATAATTCCACAAGTGGTCTTACCTGGGTTGGAGTGGCCCGACCAGCATTTTATGAATTGTATTTCGTTTGCTGCTAAAGAAAGCAAGTTCCAGAATGCAAAGAATACCTCCGCCTGTGACTGCGCCATTGTCCACAATGAAAAAGTTCAGCACGAGAGCCTGTTTGGAAATAGTGAAGTAACTGATCGACCATTTGAAACTTTGTCTAGTTGCGATCTTCGCTTTGACTGTAGATACACTTAAACTGGAACGATACAGAGAACATTAGCATGGTCCTATGCTCAGAGATGACACGCAAAATCGTGAGGATTCCACATTTGTAATCCTTTAGCGGCAGACGTTTTTGGAATTTGGCATGCGACTAAAGTACCAAGATTTATTACTGAACGCCTCTGACGAACGCTACTGCAAAGAAAACAATTAAGCCCAGTCAGCAAAGGTGGGTCAGTCACTACACAACTCTAGATTCATTATGGCATTATGTCACGGAGCAGAAATTTGGTATTGGAACATGTGAATTACAACGTGCAACAGCAAAGTTTCTTGTTGTATTGCTAAATTCAGGTTAAAAAGTGTCTGACGTATCAGCAACTGTAAAGCTGAACCGGTACTCAAGCTCCACATTTTTCAGAAAAGTGCGCCAGAGAACATGAATGGCGATGAATCCAACGAGATTTGTGTCAATCGTTTGGATACTATCTTGATGGGTTGAAAATGCGTAAACAGACTCGCAGTTAGAGCAGTGATAAGGAAATTATATGATAAGATGCCGTATAATTGGTTGTGAATTTTGCAGCTGGCATGAATTCCATTTTCCACAGTTTCATTAGCTTTGTAAGATCTTTTCACCTTTTTGTAATTGGGACCTGTACTTCTAAAAACCGCCGAAATATGAGCAGTTCTATCTTATTCCAGTTTTTTGCGTACAAACACTAGGACGTGAGTGAACATTGCCCGTAGAAAAAGGTGGCAAATTTAAATATCCGTGCACTTGACTGGAACTCTGACAAGAAATAAAATAACTCATTTAACAAGCAGGCATTCTTAAAATTTCAATAAGGCTTATACGTTTCTTTGGAGTTTGAATTTGTGAGACGTTGCGTTTGGTTGGTACTTATTTTGTTGAAGGTCTGATATCGGAAGTAAACAGTTATTAAAATAGCTTTCGATATGGTGCTGTACCACGGAGGGATCGGCAAACGAGGATATCCTTAAAGCGTGTCAACAGAGACCGAAAACTGTCCAGTATAAATAAGAAATTCTATGATTATAGTTTGCACTTCGAGTGAGTGGCCTTTTTTTTCAAGTAAGAGGTTATATAATGTAACCTGAGCTGTCATTTCAAGCCACCCCATATAACAGAAAAGCTCTGCCTAGAAGTGCTTAATGCAGTCACACACCACTTTTAACCGTTAACTTTTTTTCTACCGTATTAATTCCTTGCGTCAATACTGTCAAACTCGTAGGTTGCTCATTTTCTAGCTCCAGCGACGCAGCCTTGCATGTTGTCGAGCAATCTACCTCTTTAAATAATTGATAGTGGAGAACCTTTCCTATCGCACTATAGTTCGTGAGCGGCCTCTTTCCATTCGATGTCATCATAGTTCAGTTATTTTAAGTGACATGTAAGTATATAAGCGAGAAAAATGTTTCATGGGTTTGTTTATGTCGCCTGTTAGTTTAGTCGCTGGCCGGTGTGATAGAGCGGTTCTAGGCGCTTCTGTCTGGAACCGCGCGACCGCTACGATCGCAGGTTCGGATCCTGCCTCGGGCATGGATGTGTGTGTTGTTCTTAGGTTAGTTAGGTTTAAGTAGTTCAACCTTCTAGGGGACCGATGACCTCAGAAGTCCCATAGTGCTCAGAGCCATTTTAACCGTTTTTTAGTTTTGTCGCAAGCTTTGAAATTTCCATGTAACCCATGCAAATCCAGAAGGATTTGCATGTAGTCGTTGCACTTCCGAAGAAAACAGTCCGCAGAAGTGAAAATATCTCTCTCTCTCTGTCTGAGTCTCACATTAGAGTACGAAGGAGAACACGGGTCCTCCGTTAAGAACTTGTATTTAAATTGTTTTAAGATTACTTGCTGAATCATGGGTACTTTACGACATATGAGTTAAATATATGTTAGGTAAATACGTAGCACAACACATGAAAATCCAGGAAGAACAAACAGATTGCTGTTAGGGAGTGATAGACATGTCTTTATGTCTACAAAATTTGTCATTTAGATGCTCCGTAAGAAAAGAGAACCTGCCACATTTACTGGCCAATGCAACAAGAGATGGGTCGTATTTACTGTGAACGAGTCAATGAGTCAAGTGGCGAAGTGGGAAGACTTTGTACTTACATTCGGGCGTACGGCGGTTCAAATCCCTATGTCAATCCACGTTTAGGTTTTCCCTGATTGCCAAAAATTCACTTAAGGCGAATGCCTGGATGGTTCGTCTGACAGGTCACCGCCGATTCCCTTCCCCAATTCGAGCTCTGACGACCTCGTCGTCGATGGAACTTTAAACCTTAATCTTCGTTCCTTCCATTTTGTTAACAAGTCAGTTAGAGAACCTAAAGATCTGGGAAATCATAAATGTATGCTTCTCGGAAACTGAAACTTCTCCTACACTGCACATTTATTCGGCGATGCTTTTCTAACTTTTTAATTTTATTTTCTCCTTAGCTTGATTCTAAAGTAAAGACACTTACTTATTCGGTTTAATAGTGGCTCTCCTTATAATATACCCAAAATCCAACCTCTGATATTCGTTCCAGCAGGCGATCGCCTCTATCCCAAAGATACAGACTCTCACGAAGTCACGAAGAGCGTGACGTCTTTCATTTTCACTGGACATAATTAGTAGTATCTTCGTGATAGTGTATGGGGCATTACATAAATAAGACACTTAGGCGTTTTACGCAAGTCAATAATAGTAACTCGCGACGTTTTCTGCAGAAGGACCAACCAATTCAGATGATGCAACTAGGCGTTCTGTTCAAGGTTAGAGGCACCGTGCGGAAATACAGCGCGAGTGTAAGTGTGGCGTCAGAGGAAAATTTGAGGCCTCAACGGTTTTTCATTTGAAACACTGTAACAAATTTATATATATATTTCTATCAGTACTTTGCAAGCTACATTCCATTCCATTACATTTCATTTCATACGAGATGTCGTGCATATGGGTGCAGTGCGCCAGTTCCTGTTACTGCAGACTACCGGCGACAATATCTACCTCAAATGTCAGTCAGTTGTTGGCCAAACTCACACGTATGGGCATGTTGTTGTAGAACATTTCAGTTACAAAACAATGTTTCCACAAGGAAGAAGTGCTAAGTAATGGAAAGAAAGAATTAGTGCATCGAAAAGTAGTCCTCGGCTAAGTTTTGGAGTTCCGCAATGCCTTCAGGAGACGTTGCGTCCAGATACTGAGAAATTTTTCAGTTTATGTCGTATATCTGTGACGTCCTTTGTACGACATTAAAATTGTTCTTTCAGTCGGTGAATGCAAGCGTGTGAAAACATAGAAATATATATGAGGGAGAGAGGAACAGAGACTGTGACTCTGGAGTACAAATAAATTTGTTTGTCGCAAAAACATGGAACATGTTTGAATTATGTCATTATACGGGAGGGGGGTCGGCGGCAAAATAATAAAGGCCAGGAAAATGAGGCTGATGCAGAAGTGGTTCTCCTTAATGAGTAGGTTAACTGTCGATCACAGAAAATGCTGGAACCAGTGATTTCGTTGCACCCATCAGTTGCTGCATATGTTTGCGCATGCGCATATCGCATGCGTTCTATCACAGCTCTTCGCTGTGTTGTCGCGTTTGAGTCAGGCGGGCGCGGGGTGGGGGGGTGGGGAGGACAGACGTCATTAATTACCAATTGAATGCAACACAAAATGATCTCTCTAAAACTCGCAAGTCCGTTCTTGAGTGTTACGTGAAGCACAATCCGTGGAAAACATGTGCGTAACTGTTTCCGCAAATTTTTAAAACTGTGTTTTGGCAAAACTTCCGGCAGTGCAATACTTATAGGCAAAGTGGTGCGAAACGGGCTTCGTAGCGAAACACAAAAAAACCGTAACTATCCGAAAAGAGGCCGAGCATCAGAAAACAATGCTCGAATGAATGAAAGCCTGGAACAAACTCCGACGAACTCTCAGTGCCGGTTGTGTATGTCGTCGTTGTTGTTGTTGTCGTCGTCGTCGTTGTTGTTGTTGTTGTTGTTGTTGTTGTGGTCTTCAGTCCTGACAGTGGTTTGTTGCAGCTCTCCATGCTACTCTATCCTGTGCAAGTTTCTTCATCTCCCAGTACCTACTGCAACCTACATCCTTCTGAATCTGCTTAGTGTATCCATTTCTTGGTCTCTCTCTACGATTTTCACCCTCCACGCTGCCCTCCAATACTAAATATGTGATCCCTTGATGCCTCAGAACATGTCCTATCAACCGGTCCCTTCTTCTCGTCAAGTTGGGCCACAAACTCCTCTTCTCCCCAATTCTATTCAATACCTCCTCATTAGTTATGTGATCTACCCAGCTAATCTTCAACATTCTTCTGTAGCACCACATTTCGAAAGCTTTTATTCTCTTCCTGCCCAAACTATTTATCGTCCATGTTTCACTTCCATACATAGCTACGCTCCATACGAATACTTTCAGAAACGACTTCCTGACACTTAAATCTATACTCGATGTTAACAAATTTCTCTTCTTCAGAAACGCTTTACTTGCCATTGCCAGTCTACATTTTATATCTTCTCTACTTCGACCGTCATCAGTTATTTTGCTCCCCAAATAACAAAACTCCTTTACTACAAGTGTCTCATTTCCTAATCTAATTCCCGCGGCATCACCCGGCTTAGTTCGACTACATTCCATTATCCTCGTTGTGCTTTTGTTGATGTTCATCTTATATCCTCCTTTCAAGACACTGTCCATTCCGTTCAACTGCTCTTCTAAGTCCTTTGCTGTCTGTGACATGATTACAATCTCATCGGCGAACCACAAAGTTTTTATTTCTTCTCCATGGATTTTAATACCTACTCCAAATTTTTCTTTTGTTTCCTTTAATGCTTGCTTAATATACAGATTGAATAACATCGGGGAGAGGCTACAACCCTGTCTCACTCCCTTCCCAACAACTGCTTTCCTTTCATGCCCCTCAACTCTTATGACCGCCATCTGCTTTCTGTACGAATTGTAAATAGCCTTTCGCTCCCTGTATTTTACCCCTGCCACCTTCAGAATTTGAAAGAGAGTATTCCAGTCAACATTGTCAAAAGCTTTCTGTAAGTCTACAAATGCTAGAAACGTAGGTTTGCCTTTCCTTAATCTATTTTCTAAGATAAGTCGTAAGGTCAGTTTTGCCTCACGTGTTCCAATATTTGTACGGAATCCAAACTGATCTTCCTCGAGGTCCGCTTCTACCAGTTTTTCCATTCGTCTGCAAAGCGTGCTAGCATTTTGCAGCTGTGACTTATAGTTCGGCAGTTTTCACATCTGTAAACACCTGCTTTCCTTGGGATTGGAATTATTATATTCTTCTTGAAGTCTTGAGGGTATTTCACCTGTCTCATTCATATTGCTCACCAGATGGTAGAGTTTTGTCGGGACTGTAACCCCGAGGTCGTCAGTAGTTCTAATGGATGTTGTCTACTTGTTTCGACCTAGGTCTTTCAGTGCTCTGTCAAACTCTTCACGCAGTGTTGTATCTCCCATTTCATCTTCATCTCCATGCTCTTCCATTTCCATAATATTGTACCCAAGTACATCGCCCTGGTATAGACCCACTGTATACTCCTTCCACCTTTCTGCTTTCCCTTGTTTGCTTAGAACTGGGTTTCCATCTGAGCTCTTGATATTCATACAAGTGGTTCTCTTTTCTCCAAAGGTCTCTTTAATTTTCCTGTAGGCAGTATCTATCTTATCCCTGCTGAGATAAGCCTCTACGTCCTTCCATTTGTGCTCTAGCCATCACTGCTTAGCCATCTTGCACTTCCTGTCGGTTTGAGACGTTTGTATTCCTTTTTGCCTGCTTCATTTACTGCATTTTTATATTTTCTCCTTTCGTCAATTAATTTCCAATATTTCTTCTGTTACCCAAGGATTTCTACTAGCCCTCGTCTTTTTACCTACTTGATCCTCTGCTGCCTTTACTACTTCATTCCTCAGAGCTACCCATTCTTCTTCTACTGTATTTCTTTCCCCCATTCCTGTCAATTGTTCCCTTATGATCTCCCTGAAACTCTGTAAGACCTGTGGTTCTTTCAGTTTATCCAGGTCCCATGTCCTTAAATTCCCACTTTTTTGCAGTTTCTTCAGTTTTAATCTACAGTTCATAACCAATAGATTGTGGTCAGTCCACATCTGCCCCTGGAAATGTCTTACAATTTAAAAACCAGTTCCTAAATCTCTGTCTTACCTTTATATCATATATCTGATACCTTTTAGTATCTCCGGGATTCTTCCATGTATACAACCTTCTTTTATGATTCTTGAACCAAATGTTAGCTATGATAAAGTTATGCTCTGTGCAAAATTCTACCAGACGGCTTCCTCATTCATTTCTTACTTCCAATATTCACCTGCTATGTTTCCTTCTCTCCCTTTTCCTACTCTCAAATTCCAGTCACCCATGACTTAAATTTTCGTCACCCTTCACTACCTGAATAATTTCTTTTATCTCATGATACATTTCATCAATTTCTTCATCATTTGCAGAGCTGTTTGGCATATGAACTTGTACTACTGTAGTAGGCGTTGGCTTCGTGTCTATCTTGGCCACAATAATGCGTTCACTAAGTTGTTTGTAGTAGCTTAACCGCACTCCTATTTTTTATTCATTATTAAACCTACTCCTGTTTTACCCCTATTTGGTTTTGTATTTATAACCCTGTATTCACCTGACCAAAAGTCTTGTTCCTCCTGCCACCGAACTTCACTAATTCCCACTATATCTAACTTTAACCTATCCATTTCCATTTTTAAATTGTCTAACCTAGCTGCTCGATTAAGGGATCTGACATTCCACGCTCCGATCCGTAGAACGCCAGTTTTCTTTCTCCTGATAACGACGTCCTCTTGAGTAGTCCCCACCCGGAGATACGAATGGGGGACTATTTTACCTCCGGAATATTTTACCCAAGAGGACTCCATCATCATTTAATCATACAGTAAAGTTGCATGCCTCGGGAAAAATTACGGCTGGAGCTTCCCCTTGCTTTTAGCCGTTCGCTGTACCAGCAAAGCAAGGCCGTTTTGGTTATTGTTACAGGGCCAGATCAGTCAATCATCCAGACTGTTGCCCCTGCAACTACTGAAAAGGCTGCTGTCCCTCTTCAGGAACCACACATTTGTCTGGCCTGTCAACAGATACCCCTTCGTTGTAGTTGCACCTACGGTACGGCCATCTGTATCGCTGAGGCACCCAAGCCTCTCCACCAACGGCAAGGTCCATGGTTCATAGGGGGGGAGGGGGGGGGGCGTTTGTATATATCAGTGGGAATTGCGAAATCGTCGTGTGGAAACTTTATTAAAGAGGACCTGCATCTGCATCGTTATAAATTTATTGTGCGTGTATTAAAGCATTCAGATGAACTTTCATGTGTAGTATTTTGCCGGTGGTTTCTGAGTGAAGTCGGGGCTTTCGGATCCTGAGGTTTTCATTTTTTTCTGATGAGGCCTGGATTAGCCTGTCAGCGTGTATGAACACACAATCATGTGTCAGAAAATCCCCGCCAGTACTTTGAAGAACCGTTGTATAATCTCTACACTGGTGTTTGGTGCCAAAATTTCTGATGTCCTGATTGTAACAGGTTTATTTCACCAAAGTGTTGAGGTTAACCCATTTGTTCATCAACTATTGTGGATCAACTCACAAAAGATGAATTATAGTACTGATGTTTTCAGCAAGACGGAGCAACAGCACGCATCTCCATGGAATTTTTGTCCCGAGTGCAGAGGTTTTCGGTGAGGGGAGGACTGTCAGCAGAGGTAATGCAATCTCTTGGCCGCTCTGATCCCTCCTCTTTGCATTTTTATCTGTAGAACAAATTGAAGGATCAGTATACTCAAATAATACAAAGTGGAGTATCTACAGCAGAACCTGGAAAACGCTACATCTCTGAGGCAGAACTGCTACTCGGTCTTAGTTTGACAAATCTAGGGCAGCTTTTCACCGCTGCAACGGCGGTCATGGCCAATTTTATGTAGCCCACTCTGTGAATACAATTACGTCGATTGATTGAGTTCACAAAACGTTTCTGGCTATTGAAGTATTGTATCAGCAACATGAGAAAATAATTTTTTTCAACGGCAATGAACTGATGAGTTGTAGAATTTCTGGAGTGGCTTGAGAGGAAAATTGAAGTGCTGTTTCCCATGTCAGAGGGCGAAAGGGGAGGATGACTTTGTTCGCCTGTGATTTTGTTCTACTGTGGAGACAAAGCGTTACAAACCTTTGTTATGTAGTCTTCTTATGTTATGCCAAGGTTCGATTATTTGAGTCGGCTGGTCTGGAACAGCCTCCCCTCCCTATTACTGGCATCCTCTACACTTTCACGATGAGACTCACTACATCGAATACAGTTGCCGATTTCACTGTGTCAGACAAGCCAAAAATACCTTTATTATACGACATATTACTGTGTGATAAAAAAAAAGTTTTTTGGCAGAGTGTGCTGAATTAGCCGATTAGCAGTGAGGCACTCGACGAACGGCAAGTGGCACACTGCAGCGGCGATTCACTATATAGTAGCCTACCCTATACGACTACTACAATGAGCCGAAGGCAGAGCTATACACGTCTCCCGTGTGAAAGGGCGCGCAAGGTTAAGTGTAAAGCGAATTGCTTCAGTTCTGTCCATCTGGATGCATGCTGCCTCCCCCACTCCACCACTCCCCAGTATAAAAGAGGCATACTGAACGTTGTGTTGAAAAAGACACATCGCGCACTGATTTGCCATTATCTTCCCCCCTAAAGTCTCTGTAAACGATTAGACTAGTTTATCAGATTCGTTGTTTGCTATCTACGGGTTTCTCAAACAACTAACGAAATTTCTCAAACTCAACCCCTCTACTGAAGAAGCTATTACGCAGTGGGTATCGTGTCGCTAAGTATTTTGACACTTGTGGGCAATGTACAAGGTGCAGTGCTGGTTATAAACTTTAAATATTCGAAATCTGCTCCAGTTGGAGATCTTTCAGTTATAGATAATAGTCGAGCAAGCAACTGCTGTTTGGCAAACGCATGCGTAAACCGTCAAAGTTGTTCGGCAAATCAGCTGCTAGTCGATACGTTCGTCAAATACAGTCCGAGAAACACGTCAAACGAATCAGTTTACTGCCAGGTAATTTGAAAACCAGGCGAAGTTTCAAAAATTGTCTTGACAGTCTTCTGTGACTTCACGTAACTCACACAAAAATGCGAGAGGAGCACTACTTCTGTACTGGCCCGAATTCTTATTTATATTGTCTTTCACGATACACTACATCTTCGTTGTGACTCCCACTGCAGCAAATACAAAAGTAGATTCTGATCAATGGCAGTGTCGCTCTGACTAAACAATGCGCGCAGCTCGTCTCCGAACATTCGTTTGTAAGGATGCAAGAAAGGGAAAGAATACTCCAAAATTGATTAAATTTGCTAGTATTTCATGTAGTTACGCTCCATTGGCCATTTGTTTTCTTGGCGAGTTGACTTACGTGCTCATTCAGCCTCTGCTGACGTTACACCTAAATATTCTGTGCGAATGATGTGACATGCGTTATTTGCCTAATCTTTAATCGCAGTATAACACACTCTTCAACCTCATCTGCAGAAGTTTTTATGCCAAGATACTTGACCAAGATTGTAAATATATTACACTAACACCCTTGTGAGACCTAGACGGTAGAACGGAATCATCAAAATTTTCCACACAGTGTATTGAAATAGTTCGATGTAGCAGCATTTGTTGTAAACAGTATGACGCATTTTCTGCAACGTCTTACAATTGACATCACCAGTGAGGGCTTGTTGTTGTATTCTTGAGTCCAAAGCCTGGTTTGTTGAAGCTGCCCATGTTAGCATATCCTGTGCAGGCTTGTTCATCTCTGCATAACTACCTCAACGTACATCCATTTGAAGCTACTTACTGTAGACAGACTTAGACCTCCCTCTACAATTTTTATTCTCCACACTTCCTTTCATTATCAAATTGACAATTTCTTGATGTTTCGTGATATGTCCCTTCAATCAATCCCTTCGTTTAGTCAAGTTCTGCCATAAATTTCTGTTTTTACCAGTTCGATTCAGTACTACCTCATTTGTTATTTGGCCTACCTATCTAATCTTCAACATTCTTCTGCAGCACCATATTTCAAAAACTTTAATTCTGTTCATGTCTGTGCTGCTTACGTCCACGTCTCACTTCCGTACAAGGCTACTCTCCAAAATACGTTTAGAAAAGAATATAGCTCTTAAGTTGATATTAGTTGTAAATAAATTCCTCGTTTTCAGAAATGCTTGTCTTGTCGTGTTTTCAGAAATGCTTGTCTCGTTGTAGCCAGTCTACATTTTATAACCTTTTATTTCGTCCATCGTCAGTAATTTTATTGTCCACATAGTAAAACTGATCTACTTTTACTTTCTTATTTCTTAATTTAATTCTTTCGGCATTACCTATTTTAATTCGATTACACTCCATTAGCCCGTTATACTGTTTGTTGATGTTCATCTTATAAGCTCATATAAAGACTATCCATTCCGTTCAGCTGCTTTTCTGTATCCCTTGCCGTCTGACAGAATTACAATGTCATAGGCAAACTTCGAAGTTTTTATTTCCTTTCCGATAATTTTAATTCCCCTTCAAAATTACTTCTTGCCTCCTCACACAACTTGCTCATTGTACACATATTGAATAACATCGGCGGGGGGGGGGGGGGGGGGGGGGGGTTATGCTACACTCCGGTCTCACTCGTTTCTCGACTGCTGCTTCCCTTTCATGTCCTACCACACTCGAAACTACAGCCTGGTTCTCTGGGACAGCTTCTACCTGTTTTTCCATTCTTCTGTAAATAACTCGTGTCAATATTTTGCAACCATAACTGATGGTTGTGTAGTATTAACACTTTTCTGCGCCTGCCTTCTTTAGAATTAACTTCTGTATTCCCTTACGCCTGCTTCATTTGTTGCGTTTTCTTCTTTTCTTCCTTTCGTCAGTTTAATTATCTCCTGTATTATCCAAAGATTGCCTTTTTACCTATTTGATCCTCTGTTGCCTTTCCTATTTCATATCTCAAAGCTACCCATTCGTCGTCTATCGTATTCCCCCGTTTCAGTCCAACGCTTCTTAATGCTCCCTTTGAAACTCGAACTGTTTAAAATGCGGTTCCGAAATCCCTTCTAGCCATTATATACCCACCTTCCAGTGTCTCAACGTCTCTTCCACATGTGCATCATTCTTTTTTGTTCTTAAACCAAGTGGAGCAATGATTGAGTTATGCTCCGTGCAAAGTTCTACCAGGCGGATTCCCCTTTCATTCATTTCCTCTAATCCATATTGTACTGTTTATCCTCCTCTTCCTATTTCTATTACCCAATGCTAGTTACCAGTCACAATTAAGTTTTCGTTTCCCTTAACTATCTGAATAATTTCCTTTGTCTCTTCGTTCTTCCAATCTCTTCATCATCTGCAGAGCGAATTGGTGTACCAACTTACACTGCTGTGGTAGGTGTTACCTTCGTATATATCTTGGCTACGGTAACTCCTTCAGTATAATGTTCATAGTAACTTACCTGTGTGCAATAGTAGTATTGCATTTACCGTATTTTATTTTGTGTTGATAACTCTGTATTAAGCTGATCAGCAATAGTATTCCTTCCTGCCGTCGCACTTCACTAATTCCCATTGTGTCTCTAACTGAAAAGTATCCGTTTCCCTTTTTAAAACCGAGCGAGGTGGCGCAGTGGTTAGCAAACTGGACTCGCATTCGGGAGGACGACGGTTCAATCCCGTCTCCGGCCATCCTGATTTAGGTTTTCCGTGATTTTCCTAAATCGCTTCAGGCAAATGCCGGGATGGTTCCTTTGAAAGGGCACGGCCGATTTCCGTCCCAATCCTTCCCTCACCCGAGCTTGCGCTCCGTCTCTAATGACCTCGTTGTCGACGGGACGTTAAACACTAATGTCCTCCTCCCTTTCTAAATTCTGGGACTTAGCTATCCGATTAAGAGATCACACATTCCACACTTGGTACGCAGTATGCCTGTTTGCTTTCTGAGTAGCCACCGACCGGTGTTCCAAAAGGGCGACTCTTTTACCTCTGGAATATTTTACCCAAGAGGATTCCAGAAGAGCTGCTTGCCGTCGAAAAAAGGGGGGAGGGAAGGAGGGAGTGAGAGAGAGAGAGAGAGAAACGTGATAGCGGGGAAGTTACCATTTGCTTTCAGTCGTTCGCAGTACCAGCACTGCAAGATCATCTTGGATAATTTTACAAGATCCGATCAGACTGATGCCGCTGCAGCTACTGCCGTATGACTACTTTTAGCAACAAAAGGTTAGCTTGGCCTTTCCATAGATACCACTCATTTATGGTTGCACCTACAGTACGGCTATTTGTATCTCTGAAGCACGCATGCCTCCTCACGTCGGCAAAGTCCGTGATATACTTCAAGAAGAAGTAAAACAGGTGTGTTTGTGTGTGTGTGGGGGGGGGGGGGGGGGGAGGGAAGTAGGAAGGAAGGAAGAGAGAGGGCGGGGGCGGGTTCGGGATTTCCATCGATTATCGCGCATTCACAGGCGTTTGGTGAACTAGTGTGTCTCATCGCCCTTCGCTTTGCAACCAAAAAATTCCTCCCTTTACTAATTCGTGAGAATTGTTTGCTTGTAAGTATTTCATTTAATATTTGTGATCTGTGCACCGTAGCGCTTGCGGTAACCTAAATTGTCTAATAGTTTCATGGAGAACAATCGTTGATATTTCTGAGCATTTTCAAGTAAGTTCGTTGCTAATTCAATTGATTTATTCTCCAATATTTTCAGCTCTGAATAAGGATATCTTCCCTCCTCTTTTCCCCTTGCAAACCATCACGGCTTACCTCTTTCAAGCTATCGACACTATTCGCCACTTTTTCCTCGGTCAACATTTTTACCATACCAGAAGAGCGTTGCAGTTATTTTTCGTTTTGTGCCTGAAATTGGGGATCGAAAAGACCGTTTGGATCTCACTTTTCGAGTTTAGCTGCACTGCAACTTACAGATGGACTACAGCGGCAAATCAGTTAGGCAATAAAGGTAACAGAATCGCCACGAACAGTGAAAGAAACGAAATTCGCAATTTGATTACACTGTTTCTTCATACATAACCATCGTATGAAAATACTGCTCTCGTACCATTTGCGAGCTTACGATAGTAGTAGTAACGGCGCTATCATACAGACCTTTCTTAAAAATAGGAACGACCTGCGGCCTATTGCAGTCACACTGAACGCTATTAATAGCACGTTATCTGAAAATTATTATATGAATGATAATGGAGTGCATTGGAACAACGCTGAATGGCATCAATGCTGAGAAGTAATGTTGTTCCTCAGTCTGAACTCATAACGGCGTCAGAGCGTGGAGAAAGTCAGTTTTGCAATTAGCATGTGCTGATTCTGATTCTCAATACGAGTCGCACCTGAAGATCCCCTCCCCTCCCACGCCCCCCCCCCCTCCCCCCGCTCTCTCTCTCTCTCTCTCTCTCTCTCTCTCTCTCTCTCTCTCTCTCTCTCTCTCTCTCTCTCTCTATATATATAATCTGCTCCAGGTTAGCGCCGCGATGTAATCCATGGAGCGAAGACTCTTGCCCCAATTCTTGTGCTGTTTAACATGAGTTGCATCTCAGATGACTTAAACGTCGATGGGGCGTTAAATTGTTAAGTTTCTTCCTTGTGCATTAAAACTGTGTGTCAGGGTATAAACAAATAAGACGTTGATTGAAAAGACATTACGGCACACTTATCTGATCCACGTATTTGAAAAGCGGCGAGACTGGCGCTCTAGTTGTCCGAAAGGAAACGAAAATTTTATTTGGCGTGGAGTGCGACCGTTAATAAATTCATGTTTTGCTTGTCCGTAATTAATACGTATCAGCGCTTCAGGAGGACTGAAGCACAGTTGGTTTGGGTTCCACGAAAGACAGTGAAATAACGGCACACTAGCGGAAACACTGAACGAGTGAAATCAGACGTGTATCGGTGGAGCCGGAAGCTAAACACGCAACGCCCTTTCGCCATAGATATTTCATGTTTGGCTAAGATTGTGAGGTTTCAGAAACATCCAAAGTTTTCGTACGCCCGTGGCTGATCAAACATTATGATAGGGCGTCGTCCGTTTTCTTTCCTCCGACGTAAACGCAGCGCACACTCATTTGTTAGTGACGTCTGGCGGTCGATCGGTATTGCGTAATTCACTAGAAAGAGAACTGTTACTGCCAATTTGTCTCAAAACACTGCGGCTGATTGTATCGGGAACGATACTCATACTAGGTAGCAAACATTCCTGGTATGCTTCTGCTGTTCATTGTCAGCTCGTCTCGCCGACTAGTTATTACACGCTTAGTCACCAGCTAGCTGCCAAGGCCGGTAGAGCGTTTTTGGCCCGCTGAACTTCGTTGCGGCGTGACTTGCACTGCGCACATGGTTGAAGCAACCAGTTGGAAGCCATAGCGGACAGAAGTTAAAAGGATACGCTGACGTTCTGTTTCATGTGCAAGAATTTACGTCTACTTTCGTACTCGGTAAACCATTATGAAGCGCGTGGCAGAGGGTATTTCCCATTATACCAATTATTAATTTCTCCCGTTCCATTGACTTATGGTGAGCGGAACAAATGATTGCTTAAACGCCTCTGTGCGCGGTGGAACTTTGTCTTTGCTATCAGTATGGCAGCGGTACGTAGATTCCTGACTTACAGCTGGTTAGCTTGTTATTGAAACTTTGTGAGTAGACTTTCAAAGTGTCTAAAAGTGTCTGCCAGTTACGTTTGGCCCCCAATTATTGTTTTCGTCATCAACACTAAAACTAATTTGATGCTCTTCTCCAATCTAATTTCATTCCAGCATAACTAAAGTATCCCACTACCTCCAAGATCTACCATATGCACTCACATCTAGTCTAGGCTTGGCTTATCCCTGTGATTCTTTCTTCAGATCCACGTTTTAGAATCGTCTCTTGCCATAATATGTGCCCATCCAATCCCTCTCTTCAATTCTTTATATTACTTGTTAGTAATTTTCCTCGTTGGCTCGTTGCTGGCCTGCTTTTCTTACTCGATCAATCCATCTCATCAACAGCCTTGCATCATCATAGCTCAAAGACTTATAGTTGTTTCATTTCCGTCTCCTTCAGTGTCCAAGTCTTACACGACATAGACATCGGGTCCAGCGTTAAACATGAATGTTCATTTGGTCTCCGGGATTTTTGTATGTTACCCATAAAGAAATTTGTAATTGCCGCTGCCGGCCAGAGTGGCCGAGCGGTTCTAGGCGCTACAGTCTACGTTCGCAGGTTCGAATCCTGCCTCGGACATGGATGTGTGTGATGTCCTTAGGTTAGTTAGGTTTAAGTAGTTCTAAGTTCTAGGGGACTGATGACCTCAGCAGTTCAGTCCCTTAGTGCTCAGAGCCATTTGAACCATTTGTTGTTGCCGCTCATGTTACGTCACATCCTTGTGTAAGCGACTGTGTGTGTGGGGGGGAGGGGGGAGGGAGAGAAAAAATTAAGTTAAAACATTAAAGAAGAAACAGCCACAAATGTTTCAACACAGTTCAAAATCTGCCAAGACGATAAGGGCAATACACAGCCCATGCTGAAGTTTATTGAAAAATAATAAACAGCTATTTTGGATTTCGTAAAGCATGCCTAGATGCGTGCAGCGTACTTAATTCTGGGATATTATTGGGGGGGGGGGGGGAGGGGTGACTAAATGAGCTGTTCAACCTGCAGGAAAGTTAGTGGGAGCACCACAATTATAAAATAGGTTTTTGTCGGGTTAGTATCTCCTCAAATAAAAGTCCAAAGCGAAGTTTGGACAGTTGTACTATTGTTTGCGTGTGGAAGGTTAGCGAAAATCGCTCCAGCTTGACAGTAGGTGGAGGAACTATAAATATAAAAAAGGAAAAGTCTAAAAGGCTAAATGTTTAGAAATACTAAATATTCCCGCTCTCATCTAGGTCGAATTGTATAAGCGCATCCTTGAAGTGAGTTTTTGCCGTACTACCGCCGAGATTTCCTAACTCATTCCTCCTTACCGCATAAAATTGTGCTCCGGTTAAAGCATTGGGTTATTAAAAAATAGTTTGCATCGCTTCCATAGATGATATAAGCGTCTGATTCTTAGGCGCTCAGAGGGAAAAAGCGCTTGTGTTTCTACGACTCGGAATTAACGAAGGGACAAGCCGAAAACGAACCTAAAGAATCGTTAATTGGTGATTATGAATTTCTCCGTATTATTCCATAATGGGAGTTGAATATTTTATTAAATATATTAATTTTGTGATTCGTCAGCGATTAAAGAACTGTAGACAATTTCGCATCTTCGTTATCTGTAATCGCTTCGGATTACATGAGAAAACTGTGTCAAGTTTCAAGAGATCCTTGATGAGAAGTGTCCTTCGCTAGCAGGAACACCTTCACCGTCATGGCGGAACTCGACTTGCGTCAGCGAAGAATCTCTTCGCGTCGGAACAGGTTCGAATTTAGCAAATCAGCTGACAGTTTGGCTTCGTCTTGGAGACTAAATTTAACCCACACGGAGAAAGAGGGAGGTAGGGGGTCTAGAGGTGGAGGTGCTAAAGGTATCGTAATTTACCACGTCGCATCTTCTGCACAATTTTCAAATGAACCTGCATCAACAGCGCCGTATAATACTTTTCATGTTCAGTAGGAGGTTAGCGCGGCACGACTTCGTGCAAATTTGTTGCCGACGTTAACGAATATGTAAAATCGATCATTAATTGGACCCTACTGTATTTGGCGTATTAACTGAAAATAAGGGAGGAAAAGTTGGTTTATGGTCATTAGAGACGGGCAACAACTCGGATTTGACAAGAACACGGCGTGAAATCTGACAACTTTTCACGGAAACCATCCAGGCATTCGCTTTCACTGATTTAAGTGAACCATGAATAACCTAACTCTATATGGGCGTATGGGAATTGGAATACCGTTAATTCAGAATGAGCACTCACATATACATACAAGCCACCATACGGTGCATGGTAGAGGATACCTTGTATCATTGCGTCACTCTCCATTCCACTCACAAAGAAGCGAGGAAAGAACTACTGTCGATATACTTCCGTAGGAGCTCTGGTTATCTTGTCTCGCCTTCGCGATCGTTAAGCGACGTTTGTGTACGTGGCTGCAGGATCGTTTTGCAGTCTGTATTTCATAGTGTTTCGCGAAAAAAGAGTTGTCTTCCCTCCAGGGGTTCGCATTTTAGTTTCTGTAATACTCGCGCGTTGATTGAACCTACCAGTGACAAACCCAGCAGCAGGCCCCTGAATTTTTTCGATGCATTCCTCTAACCCGACCAGGTGGGGATCCCAGAAACTCCAGCAGAACACTGTGTGAGCCAGGTTGTTGTTAATTAACGAGAAATACATAAATTCGTTACTACTACTACTACTACTACTACTACTACTACTTAGAAAACAATTATTCGTATATTTTTTGTAATTATGAACATAAACGCCGTTTTAATTACGACACCACCTGGGGTGTAAGCTCTAAAGGACGTAATTCATTTTTTGGTATCCACTTGCTGGCTGTTGCATGTTGTGAAATCTTTTCTGTCTAGTGCCTTATCAGCCTTTGCTTGTGTTAATTTTTCGCTGATGGAAGCATTCCGAGATTATTACTTATTTTCAGCCTTTTGCGTCGGTATTACAACTTAATATGTTATGAAACGCTGATGCCATATCTTTAAACAAGAACCATTAAAGCGATCCATGGATTATCAGAATTACTTTAAAATCGTATCTTTGGGGCCACTTTCACTGAGCGCGTTGTCGTCGTGTTTAGGTAATGGATTCGCATTTTGACACCGACGGTGGCGCCTCAGTGGTTAGGAAGTGGACTCGTATTTGAAGACGGCGATTCAAATGCCCGTTCAGCCATCCAGATTTAGGTTTTCCGTAATGCTGGGATGGATCACTTGAAAAGGCTATAGCCAAATACCCGACTCAGCCTACCCAAACATGTACTCTGTCTCATAATGACCTCTCTTGACGTAGACGTTAAGCCATAATCTTCTTTGATTCGTTATAAAAGCTTACATCTAGTAACACTAAATAGGCTGTAATATATTAAATTCTGCGCTAGCTTGAAACAGTAGTGTAGTTAAGTGCGTGAAATAAGGCCTTAGACAACAGCAGAAAAGTTTGATACGCTTAGGCTAACTATCAAGCAGAAATATTGAAAATACATGCACGAAGAACCTTTTGAACTCTAACGTTGATGGATTCGAAGAGGGGTAGAAATTAATTCAAAAAGACAAAAAAAGGCGCGAATGTATTCGAAGGCAGGCTCTATGTTCACGACAAAAAGACGTAAAATTATTTTCGTCTGCCGAGTGAAAATGCGCTACGTGTAGTTAAAGTACACAAGCAGTGAAACTGGCGATCTGATACTCTTGAATATTCAGTTGTATTATCCTACGTGATTGTTCATACTTCCATAAAAGTGACTTTTAGTTCTACTGCCATTTTTATTCGTAAATGCGCAGCTCGCTGTCTGTCTGCCCAGACGCATTTGATTGACAACGAGGCCCGTTAGTTTGTGAACGGACGGATGTGTTAAAGTGTGAACCAGAGAGAGAACACATTGTGAATATCTTTTCCCAGAGAGAAATTTTCGTAAGAGGAACGGCCTAGACTAATCGTTTGTTATGTTACGTGTTTAGAGCAAGAGTATTAGTACAATGTGCACGTGCAATAATGGACGATAAATGGTGGGTTTCCGTCAGACTTTTGGGTGAAAGGACAACTTTACGAATGCTAGGTTAATGACTTGAGTCTAGCGCGTGTCATTACGATTATAAATGTGGCCTAACAGTCAGAACTAAGACATACCCGACTTATTCAGAAGCAATACGAAGTGAAGATTCTGCGAAAACTGGCACTATAAATTCACTTAGCCAAATAAGATCGCCCGGTGTATTAATTCACTGTGTGTAATTTAAGTGAACTATCAAAGAATTTGATCTGACGCTCCTTAATATTCAGGTGCTCCATCTCTCACGACTGGTCTTTCCTCCACCAGTATAATTAGCACTTTACACTTTCAATTCTGCTCTCATTTTTTATAAGAAAACACTTGCACTCTCAGTTCATTGACGACAAATTCTTTGGTTCGTGACCCACGTGTTAAAGCGTGACCAACGAAGAGAACACAGTGAATCCTGTGTCTCTGCAGAGGGAATCCATCGCTACATCCGGCAGCCAAAATGGTTATGCCATGTGAAACAATGCTCCTGCCAAACTCATAAATCTGCCGGAACGACAGAGGCCAAAAACTTTTGTCTTGGGCGAGAGTGCCGCGTTATTGACCGAAGTGAAAGATGTAACACAAATGTCCGGTATGCAACTTATTCGCTAATACCTAACTTCAAAAGAAACTTACGAGAAAATTAAAATACACGAACAGAAAGTATTTGTAACCCTACCTGGGATCATCTCTGCCGTCAGGCGCCCAGTCAGATCTTCGTCGATGCCTTGCAGTTCCTCAGACATTACGGAAGGTAAATTGATTCTTCTCCATGTTGCATCGTCGGTAGGTATGGCAATTGACCCACAAGATGCCCACACAAGAGCGCAGAGAATGAACGTTAGGGTGTTCATACAGCATAACGTCATTTCTCGCGTTGCTTGGAGTCTCGCAAACGGAACTACAGATCTGTTCTCTCTCCCTCCACAGACGATCGAGCGACTGCCATTTAATGAGACACATGCAGCCTTTCTTATCGGCACCGAAAAGGGCGGTGAACGTCTTGGTAATCAGGTCATTCCGGGGAAGAGGTTCCCGTGTTTAGTTTAGAGGGTGTGTGTACAGACACGTCACCACCTCGTTTACGTGGCCTCCTTTCGGCTCTTTTCGGCAGGAAACATTCTCGCGAGCTATAGTACGTAACCGTCCGATGTGACTCACTCATTTTGAGCACCTGGCTTTACTGATTGGGATATACGAGTACTTTGGCTACTATATGTCCGGGATTATCCCGGACAGTTCTGGTTTTTTAGTGCTGTCCTTTGTAATATCCTGGGTTTGCAAAATATGCCAGAGGTTTGAGAATTTTAAGGCCGGGGAAGATTTTTAAAATTTTAGGCGTATGTTAGGGACGTTAGCCGATCGTAGATAAAGCGCTGACGACGATGGGGAGGCATGGCTACTGGTTCCGTCACCGTTTTTCACTCTCTGTTAGCCATTTGACAACACAACAGGGACAGTGCGGTTATGTTTTCGTGTGCTAAGTAACTCGTCGACACTTTTGGATCATTTTACCACTTTTCGTTTTTTGTCTCATTGCTCAACGTTGACCAAAAGCAAGTCTTGTGTTACCCTGCGAAAGGAATACCAATTTTTTTTAAATTGTCTAGTGACAGTAACAGTGAAAGTGTTAATTGCACACTACGAATTGTAGAACTCTCTGTTGTACATAAAGCAAAGGACGACATTACAGACCACGTGAAAACAGTTGAACATAGCTGTATTAATCCAGTGTTGTTTGTGACTCAGATTCTGAAAAAATATCCGACACTATTGAAGACAAGAGTTTCAGCAGCTTTTTGAGGTGCTGCAGAAGGCTGGTATTTCATGTTGCAGTATTTCTAAAATGGTTGAGTTTGCAATGTCTGTGCCTGGGACAGTTGCTCCTTCGCTGTGAATTATATGATTCAAAATAGTTTTAAGACTTTTAAGTAATTTAAAAAATATGCCCTTGAATTGTACACAAAAATATAAGCTGCGATTTGAAGCCTTCTCCCCCCCCCCCCCCTGCACCCGCAACCCTCAACACCCCTTTCACGTCCCCCACCAACATCCCTATCTCTCGCTGTTCTTTACGGTTTTGTTTGGTGTGAAATGTGTAATATCGTTTAATTCTGCCACAAACTTCTGGACTAATTTTGTGGAGTAGGCAAATATAAGTTCATAAGTTAAATAGATACACACAAAGGTTCAACACCTTAGTGTATTGGAACAGTCTCCATAAGATTATTTGAGCCTCGCGGACTTACAATACCAAGTTTAAATCGATGTATCAGCGCCTTTCATGTATTCCGCTATCAAACTTTATTTACTTAAATTGAATCTGTAGGGTAAGGAGGTAACGCTTGTAAGTAAGGGGAAAACTCCTTTCACAAAGCTTCCTCGTGGTTCCTTGTACTTCGTACGTGCCAGTACTACATGATCCAGATCGTTCACGTCACTTCGGTCCTGATCATAACTTTCAGAAACTATAATTTTTATTCGAGATATATTTGGGTGGTGGTGGTGACGGAGGAGAAATATCCGGATCCCAGCCTCGTGCGAATGGTGGATGTCACATAGTCGAAACACGGTCGAGGAGAGATGTCCAGTTGGATGGTACCTAAGATGTCGGCCCTTATATTGCTGAGTCATATGACATTCGCGGTTCCGATCATGGTAAGCAGCTTTACTGATGGTTGTTCGAAATCAGTATGAAGGATTGGTTTTAGACGGAACTTTCCTTCATTAATGCTCCACTTTACTAGGTGGTAGACTCTTTCGTTGTAAAAAATTCCATCACATCATCTTACCCATTGCAAATGGACATATGTCATTTTTCCGTGCTTCTGTGTTACTCCAATATATCCGAAAATATATCTGTTAGTCTGCTCGTCAGATTTTGTATTTTGTGATTTCTGCATAACGCTTTGGGAGCGATGAGTAACAATATGAGCATAAACGAATTGGTTCCATAACAAAATTGCCTTCCATTTGGCCAATAGCTCCGCAGTACGGATAGGAGTTTCAGGTAGGTGGAAGTGCAATCACTTGATAGTTTTTACTAGGTGGACTGAACACACATACGGCTTTATGGTCACTTTCGAAGAATGAATGACTCCAGATGACTGAAACGGACCTTCAACAGATTCGAAACAGGATAATATCCTGGTTCGTGAACATCGAAAAAGATGTAGAGAAAATGGACGCAAGACACACAAATCCGCAACATTTTCAGAACAGTGATATCTGGGACTTTTCGTCTTGAGAAACAGACAACTGATGCCAAATCGTCATAGATCGCTGTTCTAGACGCAGCTAATTGATTAAAAAACAATACCTAAATGAAAACCAATTTCGTAGTGGTTATAAGCTTGTCGTGGTCCTTACTGACTAAATAAGTATGGCGGCGTAGACCAGCATATAAAGTAGGAAATACAGGCATGTGATAAGTAACGACGACCCAATGCTTAAAACGCCGTTTCCTTCGTGTCATCTCATTCGTTACACTTGGTAGGCCGACTTATTCGGTTTTATTCCGAACATTCTTTGCACTGTACAGTCAGATCTTTTTCTTTCTCCTCTATCCTTCGTGTGTTTTAACGTAACATTTTGCGTAAGAGATTTGCATGTTGTGTAAGAACAGCGATGCGCAGGGTACGGCTCGCTATTAATCTGATACCAATATCCACCACTAACCTTTAGTTGTTCTTTTACTCGTCTTTGGTTCCCTGCGAAAGCAAAGGGCGGCCCTTGTAGAACATATTACTTTTACAAAACATCGTTTTTGCCATATTTTTTAAATAATAAGAACGTTTGTGAAGTAAGTGGTGTGAACAAATTAGTGCGTTTTTTCGCGAATCTGCAATTTTGTACACCCCTAATTTAGAGGACGCCATATATGTCAATTTCTTCGACATACTGTTATTCAAATACTCTTCTTCCACTTGAGAATTGTGGACTGATGAGAATAAATATTCCTCTAGCTGTCCTTTATTCAAAGTTAAGCTATCGGATTATCGGGTTTCATGTAACAATTCCGTAAAATTTTCAGGAATTTCGAAATATGGGAAATATGGCGCACATGGTGTGACGTTAACGTGCAGAGATTTCGCGATGTGAACATCTCGGATTTCATAATATTGCTCTTAGAATAATTGCCTTCTTCTTTATCCGCATCACGGCAGACATGCTTCTGTTAAAGTCATGATTCCAAGGAATACTGGACTGCTGGTCAGTTTGAGATTAGTGCTTATTTGTTTTTATTGGCAGAATACCGTAGCCACAATTTTATGAAAATTTTGTTTATGATGATTTCTGTTTTCTTACAAATTTACGCTTTTCTTAATCTACAGTAAATATTTATTTCAGACAAAATTGTTATGCTTTATTTCAAAATGTTGCCATCAACTTGATTGTAGTTTCCTTGCTTCAGTCAAGTGTGTTCCCTCAGATACAGGTATCATTTTTTTCATCGGATACAGTCTTAGAGAGCAGACATGAATCGACAAATTGATCAATGATTGTGCTTGGAAACAGAGCAGTAGGCACTTACTGTACCGTATTTGCAAAATACATCATGATGAAGAAACTCGTTTGGAGCAGTTCGTCTGTGAATGCAGTTTTTGACACTTTCTATCATAAACATATTTCTCCAGAAGTGTGGGGGGGATCACAAACACTTGCGGTCCTTGAGATATAATACATCTAAGATAGAGTAGCATATTATTAGATTTGTGTCTGAAGATATATATGAATTTTCTCAGACACCCTTCGTGCTAAGCATCTCTCTTCTGTATGAATGGCATCTTCACATTTTCTGGCTATTAATACATAAACTGTTTAAGGTTTGCAAAACTGTTGAATGGTGTTCGTCAGGTACCTTGGTTGTATGAATATGCTGAGGAATTTTATGTGAATGAATATTACGGTACTAAAACTTCCACTTTACCAGCAGTTTCATTGTCTTAACTGAGATTTCACCACAAGTCTCTCAGCTGTGTAATATAGCCTGAATTTGTGCCCCCTACTACATTTAATGCTCAGGAAGAATGGCTTGAATGAATGCAAACTTGTAGAACGTGTAGAATAGTAGGGAGTGAGTAAGAAAGCAGAGAAATTTCATACAAATAGATACAACAGCATTCTATCTTGTGTAAATGGAAATGTCAAAGTTACAAAAAGATCAGTCATCTAATAGCCACTAAACAAAGTGGATAGGCGATAGCAAGTGTCAGTATTCCTAGTGAACATCACAGGGCACAGTTTCAGTACAGGAATTAATTAATACATTACTGAATAACTAGTCTTCAGAAAATGAGTTCGTTATACCATTTCATGTTAGCTGTAGTGCCACATTTTTTAATTTTTTTTAATTATAATGATGCTTTCGATCCTGAGTGGTAAATAGGGTTGTACACACCAGGAAGTGATTACTGCTTTATGCAATGTGATGATGATGTAGGGTGCTGCCATCTTATCCTTGTGCATGTAATATGCTCTTCATGTTTGTCCCAAGTCTTGTTTCAGTGCTGGAGTATTGTACCAGTTGTTGGTCTCTCTGTGCCAATTATTTTACACTTTTTACTGAGGGCTGGAGTGGTGGCATGTGTGGTGTTGCATCAGCTTACATTTCTGACAAACCATAAGTGCTTCACAGAATTGACCGTATGAAATTTACTGGTGACAGGCTGAGTGGCTAAACATACTGTCTTTGGATGAGCTGTCTTAAACATATGCTACAGTAATGATTGCATGTATTTTAGATGCCAAGACATAACATGTGAGTAGCCTGCGTTGTTGATTAGCTAAGTGGACAGTCACCAAGTTTGGCAGTCCCATGTGTCATGCGATACAAGAAGTAATACCAGTCCTTACATAATGAGAAGAATGTGAACAGCAACTGCTGCATCAGGGACATTTTAAGTCCAGGGTACTCTTCTTCAGGCAACTCCACTCACAGTATTTAGCAGAACATTGCCCAGCCAAAAATTACAGGGAATGAGGAAGCATTCTTTGAAGAAGTACCCTTGCTTTAATAGTCTGCAATTTGTCTGATGTGTGTTCCTTCAAACATGTCTGGGATGTGGTTGATTGGCAAGCTATTGTTACTGTGCTCCAGCAACCAGTGTTGATGCTTCTTGAATTTGTGTGCAAACAGAGTGAAGAGAGATTCTCCTCGGACATATCTATGCCATATTTTTGTTTGTTTGTTTGTTCATTCATTCGCTATGGTCCGTGGATCCCATCAAGGAGAATCTTCAGTGATGCGAAGAGAGTCGAGATATTCATTAACATAAGACAAAGATATTAAAACTTGACCTGTTTACTGTTTTAACAGTAGTAAATTACTATACTGCTTCATGCTGTTAACACTTCTGCCATTTAAATTTAATTGAGTAAATTATTAAGAAAGCTGGTGTATTAGAAAAAAAAGCTGCTACCTCCTCAGTTTTACTCTGTATCTGCTGTTTAAGCTCTGTGTCCTATTCACAGCACATTAGTATTAGTCACACAGTTTAATAACAAACCCTACTTAATGACATGTAATAACAGAACTTTTTAATCTATGAATCTAGATATTCAGATAATTTGTAGAAATAGTGGTTAATGTGGTATTGGTAGGGACTCAGTTTCTCACTTGATGTTAGATGGCAGCTTGTTGAATATTTCAACACCAGAGTACACAACTACATTCTGAGCCATGCACATAAAGAGAAAATTCACATGAAAATTATTTTTGCATCTGTTATTGTGATTCTAAGCTACAGTGTTAAGTGGATTTGATGGGTATGGGTGTTTCATACTATACAGCATTCTCAATGACAGAGATTATGTACAAATCTGAAATCCTGATTGTTTGCTTGTTGTCATGTGCTTTATTTGTAGTATAAAGGTAATTTTAGTATGTGTAACCTACTTGATATGACAGTTTACACCAATAGTTTTATGTTTAACAGGACTGGTTGCTCTTCACACCTTTTAGCATTTAGATGTGGTGTCCTAGGAATATCCTACGTCTAAAATTAGAACAAAATATATTTCCTTTTTTTAAGAGCTGGTAAAAAATTGCAGAAGAATAGCAGGGTCTAACCACAAGTGCACTAGCATTCATATGGTGACTTAAGTAGTGTTACATTAATGATGAAGTCAACAACTAAACTGAAATCTCTCTAGCATGTTTTTAAACATTTGATACAACAACAACAAAAAATCTGTAATGTACTTAATTGGTTTTGCAACAGAGTAAGAATGTTGCAAACAATATGTTTCATGTTTACACACACACACACACACACACACACACACACACACACACACACACACACACACACCCATTACTCACCAGTTGTAAGGGCTTCTGAACTAAACATTTGCCAGAGGTGAAATAAGTAATAAAAAAGGGAAAAGATCTCACACTGAGTATTGAACCTTAAGCTTTTGGATTTACAGTCTCACAGTGATCTGCCTAGCCTCAGAACCACTGTTTAACTACTAACAGAATAATTATTAAAGAATACAAAACTATTGTTGCAAATAACAAACCATTTTTTCTTCATAATAGTATTCTTCAATCTATACAAAAGAGGTTAATGCAAGAGTTGAATGAATCACATTCTGCTGAGGAAATTAAAATGATCACTCGTAACAGCAGTAGAACTCTCTCCTAACTATGGTGCATACTGTCAGTAAGGATGTGGACAAGCTTAGTTGATAGTGTGTTTCTGTTCCCTTTAGAGATAACTGTGTAATTTCACATTTCAAATACACTCCTGGAAATTGAAATAAGAACACCGTGAATTCATTGTCCCAGGAAGGGGAAACTTTATTGACACATTACTGGGGTCAGATACATCACATGATCACACTGACAGAACCACAGGTACATAGACACAGGCAACAGAGCATGCACAATGTCGGCACTAGTACAGTGTATATCCACCTTTCGCAGCAATGCAGGCTGCTATTCTCCCATGGAGACGATCGTAGAGATGCTGGATGTAGTCCTGTGGAACGGCTTGCCATGCCATTTCCACCTGGCGCCTCAGTTGGACCAGCGTTCGTGCTGGACGTGCAGACCGCGTGAGACGACGCTTCATCCAGTCCCGAACATGCTCAATGGGGGACAGATCCGGAGATCTTGCTGGCCAGGGTAATTGACTTACACCTTCTAGAGCACGTTGGGTGGCACGGGATACATGCGGGCGTGCATTGTCCTGTTGGAACAGCAAGTTCACTTGCCGGTCTAGGAATGGTAGAACGATGGGTTCGATGACGGTTTGGATGTACCGTGCACTATTCAGTGTCCCCTCGACGATCACCAGAGGTGTACGGCCAGTGTAGGAGATCGCTCCCCACACCATGATGCCGGGTGTTGGCCCTGTGTGCCACGGTCGTATGCAGTCCTGATTGTGGCGCGCACCTGCACGGCGCCAAACATGCATACGACCATCATTGGCACAAGGCAGAAGCGACTCTCATCGCTGAAGACGACACGTCTCCATTAGTCCCTCCATTCACACCTGTCGCGACACCACTGGAGGCGGGCTGCACGATGTTGGGGCGTGAGCGGAAGACGGCCTAACGGTGTGCGGGACCGTAGCCCAGCTTCATGGAGACGGTTGCGAATGGTCCTCGCCGATACCCCAGGAGCAACAGTGTCCCTAATTTGCTGGGAAGTGGCGGTACGGTCCCCTACGGCACTGCGTAGGATCCTACGATCTTGGCGTGCATCCGTGCGTCGCTGCGGTCCGGTCCCAGGTCGACGGGCATATGCACCTTCCGCCTTCCACTGGCGACAACATCGATGTACTGTGGAGACCTCACGCCCCACTTGTTGAGCAATTCGGCGGTACGTCCACCCGGCCTCCCGCATGCCCACTATACGCCCTCGCTCAAAGTCCGTCAACTGCACATACGGTTCACGTCCACGCTGTCGCGGCATGCTACCAGTGTTAAAGACTGCGACGGAGCTCCGTATGCCACGGCAAACTGGCTGACACTGACGGCGGCGGTCCACAAATGCTCCGCAGCTAGCGCCATTCGACGGCCAACACCGCGGTTCCTGGTGTGTCCGCTGTGCCGTGCGTGTGATCATTGCTTGTACAGCCCTCTCGCAGTGTCCGGAGCAAGTATGGTGGGTCTTACACACCGGTGTCAATGTGTTCTTTTTTCCATTTCCAGGAGTGTATAATGGTTGAATATGTTTATCAGCAGATCTATGTAACAGGTCAGCAGTTAATAAATAGCTTTTTTCCGCTTTTGAGTTGGTCATTATTGTGATTATTAGCAGATAGACTGGTGACAGCAAAATATTGTTGAGAACTTCACTTAAGGCACTGAGAATATTTGTAGCAATGTTTTGTAGGTTGTTAGTTATATTTGTTTACATTACTTTCTGTTAATGATCCAGTCTTCCAGTATCTTGAAATGCCAGGTCTTGGGGTGATTTCTAGTAACTACACACACCAGTATTTAAGGCTGTGACTTTTCTTGAGTAAATCTCTCCTCTGTACTCCCAGCAGCATGATTTCAGAACTTTGAGTGGCAACAGCTAATCTTGTGTGATTCATGCTTATGTAATTGTCCACATTTATTTTTTGGATGGGGGTAACTACACATTTGTTATGTTTGTTCAGTGGTATTCAAAATGCTGCTTAATAGAATAGCGTTGTACAAGCAACTACAATGTATTTCAATTATTGAGCTTGTAACATATAAATGCAGACAGTAGATTACAACAGCTTCATGGTGAACAGTGTCTGGGGACAATGAAGATTTCTCTCTTCTGTGAGTGTCAAAGATTAAATGACATGGCAAGATTTCGAGTAAGTGGAAGCTATATTGTCCATTAATCACCCATGATTGTTTCAAAAATATGAAAAGGTTTTCAGATACCAACACTACTCATGACATTTGTTGACTAGTAAATTATTTATTTAGCGACATGTTTTGAGGTGATACCTCATTATCAGGCTATAGTGGCATTACAAAAACATTCAGCATAAATGTATAAAGACATTAAAGTTTCTTTACATGGATGCTGTTAACTTGAAAATTTTTATTGAACTGTCAAGTAAGTAATGGTTTTATAAAATTTTTTGTGTGAAGAGCAGATCAATATACAAAGTGTCATTGCTAGGTTACTCTCTCTCTCTCTCTCTCTCTCTCTCTCTCTCTCTCTCTCTCTCTCTCTCTCTCTCTCTCGCAAGACGATCACAGCAGTCATGTAAAGAACATCGAATATCTGTATACAGTTATATTAAATTTTCTGTAACGCCATTATAGCCTCATGAGAAGGTATCACCTTGAAACATGTCACTAAATAAATAATTTAGTATCAGCAAATTTTGTGACTGGTGACAGTATTTGCAAACCTTTTCATATTCAAGAGTTAGAGTAAACTAACTCTACATAATGAAGAGGGGGAATTATTTAAAATAATGTATCTTTCTTTGTGAATGTAACATGAGAGTAGGAATTTAGGGAACAGATCAACCTTTCTTGCATATAACAGAAAATATGTTAAGATCAGGAATATTTAAGGCAAGTGCAGAAGAGGGAGAGAGGGAGAGAGGGAGAGGGGGAGAGGGAGAGGGAGAGGGAGAGGGAGAGGGAGAGGGAGAGGGAGAGGGAGAGGGAGAGGGAGAGGGAGAGGGAGAGGGAGAGGGAGAGGGAGAGGGAGAGGGAGAGGGAGAGGGAGAGGGAGAGGGAGAGGGAGAGAGAGAGAGAGAGAGGAGAAGAGAACTGGTTTACAACCACATTACATCAGTAATACTGTGCATGCCACATCGTTCCCTGTAAAATTCTTAAAACCTTTAAGCTTAAATACTGAAAGATAGGAAGAACAAATAGTCTCTATAGAATGCCATTAAAGGCGGAGTAAATGTTTCTTCCACCTGTAGGGAGAATCAAATTTTATCGTCTAGAATTGCTCTGCCAACATTCCAGTGGCTACATCTCCCGGCAACATTTGACACAAATAAGAACAATTCTCAGTGTTATTTCTGGTTCGTTGAAGATAATGAAATTTACTTCTGACCCAAACTGTAAGCACACAGACAGGTACAAACAGCTTCTCTGTTTTTCTTGTAACTCAGGTTGCCAGATAAATGTGGAATATGTAGGTTCACTATTGGGGGGGGGGGACCACTTTGATACATACAGTGATCAAAAAACTGTTACCATTTTTGAAGTCCTATTAGGGAGATTTGGAATGCGTCCTGAGGAAAATTTCCTAGAACTCCTGGGAAGTTTGACATAAAATAACTTGTCTTTTAAATGAGATGCATAAATTGCAGATCATTCAGCTCCATCTGCAAATGCACAGGGGTGCCTTCAAATGAGATGGCAAAGGGTCGAATACAAATGTGAGACTGGTAGTATCATGAAAATGTTTAGAGAAATGTCATTGTAATTCTTTCAACATTGCAAAGAACTAGTCAAAATTCACATTTTCCTTATCACCAGGTAGACTAGAGAAATAGGCATTGTTCTTTGTCAGAAGTTGTCCCTGCCACAATGCAATTTTCTTATAAAGTGCTTACATTTTCCCCATCAAATAATAAGTAAGTAGATTTTCGTGTTTCAATGGGCATTCAAGTGTGCAGTTTTAAGTCCACTAAAAATGTGAGGTCTCGGATCTTCAGATTATTGTTCCTGCTTTCCTTTCCCCATCAGAATTCAACATTATCAGTCTTAAATAAAAAAAAATCATTTTAGGCCTGCCCCCTGACTTAACCAATGTACTTTGCAGTAATATATAACATCTGATGAGTCTCCTGTACATAAAATCAATGATTTAACTTACTTGTACATCATGAGACAGCAAAATTCTGATTCTGTTTTAAATTTTGCAGATATTGAAGCTGATAGTTTCATTGGGCAAGAACCACAGACATCTGCAACTGGGCTGCCACGAGTACCTAACATCAGTGTCCCAAAACTATTCTCACCACTGAACAATCAGCAACAAAATGCTCCCTCAAGTAGTTTTCACCTGATAGGTACAACAAGCATTGACAGTAGCAGAACATCCCCTGGAGTGCAAAACATACCTCTGAAGCCTCCTTCACCTCCAGCACAGCAAACTGACGGAAGTATAACTGTTGTGAAGGATCTGCCTCAAGCAATACCTGCACCACATTCTCTGGAAACAGTTGGTCTTTCTTCTGGAGGTCCGCCAGCACATTCTTTTGCGCAGCCTGCTGCTCAGACATCATTTCCTGCACCTGTGGCACCATTTCAGTTGACCATCCCACCTCAGCAAGAAGTACATATTCCTGATCGTCCACCTCAGAGTACACCACTTTACAGTAGGTATTTATGTTACTCTAGTTATTTATGAAGACACCTTCATGTGTTGTTACCCTCTCTATACTCACAATTCATGTAAAAGAGCTTAATGAAGTACGTGAACAATTTTGAAGTTTATTGACTACATGAGGGTCTAGGGGATGACCTCGCACTCGTTGCAGTTTCCAGTAACTGTTCTATTAAAGTCATGGTAATTGACTAAATTTCAGGCAGGATATTGGTAATGAAATAAAAATGCCCTTAACACAGCAGTCTTGTTTAGTAAACAAAAAAATGTTTATTTCACCCTTGCTTAATGACATGAGTGCTGATACAGGCTGGCCCACTAGTGTGGTAATGAATTTATTAAATCCAGAAATTAAAGGTGCTGTTCAGACTTGAAGCCTACAAAATCAACTGTGGAAAACTTTACTAAACCCATAAAACTGTAGAGAAATTTTGTAAGCTTATATTCCTATTACATGAAAATTTCAAACAATTTTGGCCACAACTGATGTGCCACACATCCACATACGTCCTTTCTCAACGATCTTGTACAACCAACAGCCCCAGGCCAAAAAGCTACCATCTGACATTTCAAAATTCACAAAAATGCACATTCATGTTATAACTAAAACTGCATGTCCAAACATTTTATGTTTTTAGTGCTGCACAGTGGACAGTGATATGGGACTTACTTCGCTGTAGAAACGCCAGACTCTCTGATCTGTGTGCAACTTCAGAGTGGAGAGGGAAAAATGTACCTATTTACTCCCTTGAACGTGTTTGTTTTTTTACCTACTAAACAGGATGTGTTGAAGGTATTATTCTTCGTCTTTCATCTCAAAAATCTGCTGCAGAAAGCCACCTTTTGCTAGTGGAAGCATATGGATAAGATACTGTTAGAAACTACATGCAGGTATAGGTCTTGATGTATCAAAGAATGATTTATAGGTGATTGACAGAATGTGTCCTAGTCGGTGTGACGTACCATGAGATTTGGTATAATTTACACAGGAAGAACAACGGGTATGTTCTATCACATAAGGAACATAATTGCTCACAAAGTTAACATTTATTAACAACACTGTTGGTACAAGAAACTAATCACAGAAATGTCACGCAGAACCCATCGCTGGGGCAGTTGCTTAAAAACGCAGTAAACAATCCACCTCTGACCCGACCACTGCATTCACTATGCCCATGTCCTATGTGAGTGACAGAAGCAACTTCAGATACAATTTTGATATGTTGAGTGCATTCCATAAGCAGAAATTTATGACATGAAATGAACTGTATGCAAAATCTACGTAGTGTGTTTTTACCTCTGCAAACTCTTAAAAATTTCATGCTGTCTTATACATAGTTTCATGTAACACAGTAACTATGATGAATAACAAGAGGAAAGATAGTCCTTAATCAAGCAATGTATCAGTTTCTTAGAGGCGAAAGAATCAAGTCTGTCCTGTGCTGTTAGTCACTTCTGTTGCTTATGTAGGACGTAGTGTTGACAGCACACAACAGCTTCAGGAGAGAGAACACTACCACAGGTACAGCTAAGGAAGTGTAGATTGACAACATCTGTGCCACTGCTGGTTATCCATTCTAACTAGCGACATTTGAATTCAAAGTGTTTGAATCTCATTGCTGTAGCACATGTGATGGATGGCAACAGTTATGTCTTCTCAGTGAAGTGCTGGAGCTGACGTGCTGGCTGCTATGAAGAACTTAACATCTAGTTTTAAGAAAACTGTTTGGCGTAAAAAATTTGATTCTTTTGCATCTTTTCAGCTTGATACCTTTGTTCGATAAGGGACTGAATTTCTTTTTGTTGTTAGACATAGTTGCTGTGGTGCATGAAAGTACGTAAATGGCTGCACAAAATTTTTGTTTTCAGAAGTAAAAATGCATTGTGTAGAAGTTGTTTATAGTTGATTTTAGGCCATACATTAATGCATATAAAATGTAGCAAACATATCGAAATTGTATTTAAAGTTGAGAGCAGAATGATATGTCATTTCTTTCTCTGATATTGGTTTTTATACCCAGCATACTGGTTGTGTGTGGCATGCCCAATTCCTACTATGCACATAGAGAAGCAGGTGGTTGTAAAAACGGCTCAAGATATCGAAACTAGGTTTTTTGCAAATGACAGCATGCAAATACTTCGTCATATGATTAACACTTAAAAGGTTTTGGTCAAATGTTTGAGCTGGTTGAAAACAAGACTCTCCATAAATTACACAATGGGTTTTTATCCGAATTTTCATAGCCAAATGAAGACTGAGAAGTAGACTAATGCTATAGAAATCAAGCTCCGTGAAGTCTAGCTTTGCAAACAAATATTTAATTATTTGAATGTAGTTGGGCAATTAAGGAAAATATGTGAGTTGAGGGAAAACAAATATTTTGTGAACAGTTGCTGATAGTTTATTGTAAGTGAAGTTTCAAAAAGTTCATTCTTCAAGGCATAGCTATTTTATGCATAAAATGACATATTGGTGTGATATTTGTCAAAAAGGCTTCTTTTGAATCAAGTACTCAATTTGGGACATTTTGAGAACATGACGCGCTAGGAAGACCTTGAGGTGTCGGTAAGATCACGCTTTCTGAGTAAAGCTTGAAAATAAGAAAAAAAATTAAAAAAATTGTCAAATGTTTTGTGAAATGATTTGCCTAAAAGAAGTAAAATAGATGAGAGAAATGTTTGACGGGGCTTTGAATATTTATTATGTTTAGGCAAATCATTTCACAAAACATTTTACTTTCTTATAAAATAACTATGCTCTGTTTATGCTAACTATTTAGCTAAATTGAAACAGTTGGCATTAACATTGACTGCTGATGAATTATGTTCCCAATCCAACAATCAAATATTAGTAAAATTTTGTGGGTATTCAATGTGTTTTATTAGGAATTTAATATGTGATATACTGGGACAGGTATCTGAAGGGGCTGATTTCAGACCAGCTCAGCCGCTGAGGCGTTGAGGTCTATCTTGAAACTGGTGTGGAGACTGAGAAGGATGATGGGGATTGAGTAGTCCATGTTGTGTTGTGGCAAAGTAGAGCTGCTTTCAGAGTGCAGTGTTATCACTCGATTATACCATTGCTGACAGTCTGGCGTGTGGTGGTGTAGTGACAAAGAGTGCCACAGAATTGGACTAGCTCATTGAATAGCTGGGACTCAAATTGCAATCTGCGATCCATGATGCTGTGGAGTGGAAGTCCAGAGCGAACAATCAATTTACTCACAAATGCTTGTGCCACAGTTTCAGCTGATATGTCAGGAATAGGTGTCACCTCTGACTAGCAAGTGAAAAGACTGATAATATTTAAAAGATACTGCTGCTGTCAGAGATAGGAAGGGACTGACAGTACGGTGTAAGAAAACGGTTGGCATTCAGAACATTTCCAGTCATCTCAGAATGTTATCTTTGAACATGGTATCTCCGTTGGGGAAGAAACATTTTACTGTTGGGTGGACATGATCAGCCAAAAGACTCACATAATGTGTGGCAGTAATGTGACCTTGCAGAGTAACCATCTGGTTCATGGAGTACCTCAGTATGGGTACCAAAACCACCATTGAACCCCTGCTATGTTTCATTATTGGGGCATAAACTCGGCCAGAAGTTGGAAACAATTTGAAACAAGATTCAGCTGACCAAATGACATTCTTCTGTCGTTCCATAGTCCAGGTTTTCCTGTTATGGTAATTTGCATTACTTATGCATGGTTCTAGCCTTCAGAATAACGGATCGCTTCATAGATGGCAAGCAGCCTCCTGTCAAAGCACTCCATTGGCATTCTGTAGGTGTAAGTTTCCTTGTAAAGGAGGTAAAGGTTGCCTGGAACTACTGAAGTGTTGATGCAAGGCTGCACCTCAAGTATGCTGGTTGGGATTGAACACCGGTACCAAGTGGGCATCATGTGCTGGGCGAGACAGAAATGCAGCATCAGCAAAACTGTTTTTGGCAGCAGTGAAGGTGGCATCCATTTGGTTTGTCCAAGGAACCAAATTGTTGCCATTAGTCTTAGGATCAGCAAGAGCACCTGTTAGTGGCTCTTGAATGGAGGCTCTACTGGGGAGATGACAATAGTAGAAGTTCATTATTCTGAGTTTCAGAAAGTTCATGGACACTGAATTTCCTGAATAGCCTGAAAGTTTTCATGGAGGGATGCCCTCTGCACAAATGTGGTGGCCCTGGAAGGTCTTGTGGGAGGCAACAAGATGCATTTGGAGTGATTAATGATGGCCCCAAAATTGTTTAGCTGTTGAAATGCTTTGACATGTTCATGCTGTTGCTGCAGTGAAGAGAGAAAAACCAGTATGTTTTCAAGATAGGCGAAGCAAAAGGGTAGGTCATGTAGCTCACTCTTGATGAATTGCTGCCTTGTCTCTGCAGCATTTCGGAGACCAGATGTCGTGTCAAGTGATCCAAGAATCCAAAGGGCATGGTGATGGTTGCGTTCGGGATGTCTTCCATGCCAATGGTATCTGCATACATGCCTTCATGCAGTCAAGGATGGTGAATACTAAAATGCTGCTGAGGGCATGGTTGATGTTGTGAAGGTTTGGAACCTGATATCTGTCCAGAATGGTGCATGCATTAAAAGCACAATAGTCACCTCATGGTCACCAGGTGGTACCCTTCTCCGGTATGAACTGGAGAGGAGAGGACCAGGGGCTGTCCAAATGGCAAATCGTGCCAACCTGAAGCATGACCCAAAGTTCAGCTTTATCAGCAGGTCGCTCCATTACGAGGAGTCATGGTTTTCTGAAAGCTGGAGGATAAGGCATGGTGCAGATGTGATGGACTGTGCTGTGCTGCACTTCCTAGGTCCCAGGTGTGTTTGTGGGATGGCTACGAAATACGTGAGAAGTTCCTGGTACTGGCATGTGTCAACGGCATGGGTGAGCTTCAGCACAAAGTTTTGCGCAACATGACGGAATTCAACAGCTGAACAACAGAAAACCTTGTCGATGAGATGAGAACTGGCACTGTCATGGAGGAGGCAGAAGTGTGCTAAGAAATTACAGAAACGTGCTAAGAAATTGGCACCGAAGATTGGTTCTGTGAAGTATGTGGTGGTGAAGGTGTGGTGCAAACCTAGGTCCAGTTCTATTGGGTAGACACCATAGATGGTGATGAAGTTGTTGGCAGCTGACAGCCGAAATGGTGTTGCTGGTTGACACTGTACTGGTTGTTATCTATCTCATTTCTTAGATAACTGAAAAATTGTGGAATCTTAAGTGGGGTATTGTGGTATGACCACACTCTCACCACGTGTTTTTGAATGAGAATAATACGACTAGTTCCAGCATAATTTCAGCACGCCTTATTTTTTAGTAGCTGCTGAAAGATTACACACAGCAGATCTCGTTTGTCTAGGGGGTTCTCGAAGTTTTGTCTGCAAAATAATCATTCCAACAAGTGTGGCCTGGGTTTTTCTTCTTGTTTGAAATAAACACCACTGGATCTGAAATACTTTCAGCCAAAATTTTTATTTATTCATGCTTTTTGTTAGTAACTACACCATTTTCACTATGAACATTGATACTCTAAATCAATTATACTGCACTTGTCGCATAAACATGTCCATCTCCCTCCAATACAGACGAAGAAATGGCAGGCAAGCCAACATGTGCCCGGAAGTTGCAGACATTCAGGCATTCTAGATTCTTTGGTCTACTGACCTTAATAAACTCCAAATATATATATATATATATTAAAAACAAAGATTCCAAGACTTACCAAGCGGGAAAGCGCCGGCAGACAGGCACATGAACAAAACACACAAACACACACACAGAATTACGAGCTTTCGCAACTGGCAGTTGCTTCGTCAGGAAGGAAGGAAGGAGAGGGAAAAATGAAAGGATGTGGGTTTTAAGGGAGAGGGTAAGGAGTCATTCCAATCCCGGGAGCGGAAAGACTTCCCTTAGGGGAAAAAAAGGACAGATGTACACTCGCACACACACACACACACACACACACACACACACACACACACACACACACATATCCATCCGCACATACACATATATACACATACATACACACACACACACACACACACACACATATATATATATATATATATATATATATATATATATATATATATATATATATATATATATATATAATAGAAAGAAACTTCCACATGGGAAAAATATATTAAAAACAAAGAATCCAAGACTTACCAAGCGGGAAAGCGCTGGCAGACTGGCACAATGAACAAAACACACAAACACACACACAGAATTACTAGCTTTCGCAACCGATGGTTGCTTCTTCAGGAAGGAGAGGGAAAGACGAAACCCATTACATGCAGTCTCCCATCCTTCATCAAAGACACCAATCACTTTCTCGAACGCCTGGAATCCGTACCCAGACTGTTACCCCCGGAAACCATCCTTGTAACCATTAATGCCACTTCCCTATACACGAATATCCCGCACGTCCAGGGCCTCGCTGCAATGGAGCACTACCTTTCATGCCGATCACCTGCCACCCTACCTAAAACCTCTTTCCTCGTCACCTTAGCCAGCTTCATCCTGACCCACAACTTCTTCACTTTTGAAGGCCAGACATACCAACAATTAAAGGGAACAGCCATGGGTACCAGGATGGCCCCCTCGTATGCCAACCTATTTATGGGTCGCTTAGAGGAAGCCTTCTTGGTTACCCAAGCCTGCCAACCCAAAGTTTGGTACAGATTTACTGATGACATCATCATGATCTGGACTCACAGTGAAGAAAAACTCCAGAATTTCCTCTCCAACCTCAACTAGTTTGGTTCCATCAGATTCACCTGGTCCTACTCCAGATCCCATGCCACTTTCCTAGACGTTGACCTCCATCTGTCCAATGGCCAGCTTCACACATCCGTCCACATCAAACCCAACAACAAGCAACAGTACCTCCATTATGACAGCTGCCACCCATTCCATATCAAACGGTCCCTTCCCTACAGCCTAGGCCTTCGTGGCAAACGAATCTGCTCCAGTCCTGAATCCCTCGACCATTACACCAACAACCTGAAAACAGCTTTCGCCTCCCGCAACTACCCTCCCAACCTGGTACAGAAGCAGATAACCAGAGCCACTTCCTCATCCCCTCAAACCCAGAACCTCTCACAGAAGAACCCCAAAAGTGCCCCACTTGTGACAGAATACTTCCCGGGACTGGATCAGACCTTGAATGTGGCTCGAGCAGGGATACGACTTCCTAAAATCCTGCCCCGAAATGAGATCCATCCTTCATGAAATCCTCCCCACTCCACCAAGAGTGTCTTTCCGCAGTCCACCTAACCTTCGTAACCTCTTGGTTCATCCCTATGAAATCCCCAAACCACCTTCCCTACCCTCTGGCTCCTACCCTTGCAACCGCCCCCGGTGTAAAACCTGTCCTATGCACCCTCCCACCACCACCTACTCCAGTCCTGTAACCCGGAAGGTGTACACGATCAAAGGGAGAGCCACGTGTGAAAGCACCCACGTGATTTACCAACTGACCTGCCTGCACTGTGACGCTTTCTATGTGGGAATGACCAGCAACAAACTGTCCATTCGCATGAATGGACACAGGCAGACAGTGTTTGTTGGTAATGAGGATCACCCTGTGGCTAAACATGCCTTGGTGCATGGCCAGCACATCTTGGCACAGTGTTACACCGTCCGAGTTATCTGGATACTTCCCACCAACACCAACCTATCCGAACTCCGGAGATGGGAACTCACCCTTCAGTATATCCTCTCTTCTCGATATCCGCCAGGCCTCAACCTCCGCTAATTTCAAGTTGCCGCCGCTCATACCTCACCTGTCTTTCAACAACTTCTTTGCCTCTGTACTTCCGCCTCGACTGACATCTCTGCCCTTACTCTTTGCCTAAATATGTCTGCTTGTGTCTGTGTGAGTGGGAGTGGGGGTGGGGGTGGGGGTGGGGGTGGGGGTGGGGGTGGGGGTGGGAACCTGTCCTTTTTTTCCCCCTAAGGGAAGTCTTTCCGCTCCCGGGATTGGAATGACTCCTTACCATCTCCCTTAAAACCCACATCCTTTCGTCTTTCCCTCTCCTTCCTGAAGAAGCAACCATCGGTTGCGAAAGCTAGTAATTCTGTGTTTGTGTGTTTTGTTCATTGTGCCTGTCTGCCAGCGCTTTCCCGCTTGGTAAGTCTTGGAATCTTTCTTTTTAATATATTTTTCCCATGTGGAAGTTTCTTCATATATACATATACACTCCTGGAAATGGAAAAAAGAACACATTGACACTGGTGTGTCAGACCCACCATAATTGCTCCGGACACTGCGAGAGGGCTGTACAAGCAATGATCACACGCACGGCACAGCGGACACACCAAGAACCACGGTGTTGGCGGTCGAATGGCGCTAGCTGCGCAGCATTTGTGCACCGCCGCCGTCAGTGTCGGCCAGTTTGCCGTGGCATACGGAGCTCCATCGCAGTCTTTAACACTGGTAGCATGCCGCGACAGCGTGGACGTGAACCGTATGTGCAGTTGACGGACTTTGAGCGAGGGCGTATAGTGGGCATGCGGGAGGCCGGGTGGACGTACCGCCGAATTGCTCAACACGTGGGGCGTGAGGTCTCCACAGTACATCGATGTTGTCGCCAGTGGTCGGCGGAAGGTGCACGTGCCCATCGACCTGGGACCGGACCGCAGCGACGCACGGATGCACGCCAAGACCGTAGGATCCTACGCAGTGCCATAGGGGACAACACCGCCACTTCTCAGCAAATTAGGGACACTGTTGCTCCTGGGGTATCGGCGAGGACCATTCGCAACTGTCTCCATGAAGCTGGGCTACGGTCCCGCGCACCGTTAGGCCGTCTTCCGCTCACGCCTCAACATCTTTCAGCCCGCCTCCAGTGGTGTCGCGACAGGCGTGAATGGAGGGACGAATGGAGACGTGTCGTCTTCAGCGATGAGTCGCTTCTGCCTTGGTGCCAATGATGGTCGTATGCGTGTTTGGCGCCGTGCAGGTGAGCGCCACAATCAGTACTGCATACGACCGAGGCACACAGGGCCAACACCCGGCATCATGGTGCGGGGAGCGATCTCCTACACTGGCCGTACACCTCTGGTGATCGTCGAGGGGACACTGAATAGTGCACGGTACATCCAAACCGCCATTGAACCCATCGTTCTACCATTCCTAGACCGTCAAGGGAACTTGCTTTTCCAACAGGACAATGCACATCCACATGTATCCTGTGGCACCCAACGTGCTCTAGAAGGTGTAAGTCAACTACCCTGGCCAGCAAGTTCTCCGGATCTGTCCCCCATTGAGCATGTTTGGGACTGGATGAAGAGTCGTCTCACGCATTCTGCACGTCCAGCACGAACGCTGGTCCAACTGAGGCGCCAGGTGGAAATGACATGGCAAGCCGTTCCACAGGACTACATCCAGCATCTCTATGATCGTCTCCATGGGAGAATAGCAGCCTGCATTGCTGCGAAAGGTGGATATACACTGTACTAGTGCCGACATTGTGCATGCTCCGTTGCCTGTGTCTATGTGCCTGTGGTTCTGTCAGTGTGATCATGTGATGTATCTGACCCCAGGAATGTGTCAATAAAGTTTCCCCTTCCTGGGACAATGAATTCACGTTCTTATTTCAATTTCCAGGAGTGTATATATATAAATATACAGCATTTAACATCTTAAATGAGTCCATTATTTATCATAAAAGAAAATATTCACAATTAAATAAATTAAACATGTTTTCTGGCATCATAATGAAATTACCTTAACTCTTTACTGTGGGCATAGTACTTTTCGCATGAGATGAACTTTGTCTCCGACAGTTCATTACATTACAACACCCAGAGATCTGTTCACCAGGGTAGACATCCAGATTAGAGATGGTCAGTAAGGAAATGCTGGCCAGACCATCTACATGAGATCGACAGGCATGTGGATGCACCATGACAACCATGTTTGCTCACTGGCATATGCCATCGGCATTTGATTGGTTGCATGTTGGGTGACAATGGGAAGCTTGCTCTCCAAATGTGAAGTGATTCCAGCACATAGTGTATTTGACTTTGCTGCAGCATCATTCAAGAAGTGTGCTGATAAGGGTGTGTGGCAGTGTGGAAATAGCAGCTGGCTGGGCACAAAGTGGGTTCCAGTGTGTTGCATTCCACTGTGTGGTGAATGGTGTAGCTATTGTGTCAGAGGCAGAGTTGGTTAGGCTGGTAGCAGCAACATGTGCTAGACCAGAACACAGGGCTGCAGTGAGTGTTTAGACCACAGTGTCAGCGAGGGGCACTAGTTACTGCAGTGAAAGTGTCTGCTGAATTGTGAGGATGGCATGTGCCTGGTCAGGCAGCCAGTTCAGGCAAAGCAAAGCACACACAGCAGCTTGTCTATAACTTTGCCGCTCTTGGCTGTGCTGCTAAAGTGGCACAGGAACTGTGACAGAATACTGATGTCAGTGTCATTGCCAGTAATCAGCTAATGTACTCTCATAGCTGGGGCCACAGAGAGGCAGCATACGAGCTTCCTCTTGAGGTGCTGGAAAGCCTCATGGTTGGTGGCACATAGATGCCAAGTGCAATGGAAGCTGGCCTCGACGTACTTGAACTATTGGGCTGGTCCTGTAGGCGAGAAAGGTAGTATGGAGACGGCAATATGGGAGACCATGGGTGGCAGCTCGCTGGACATTGATCAGGCAACAATGTCAGCAGTGGTGGTGCAGTAAGTGGGAAGCACTTAGTTGGAGGTAATTATGATGTACGTCGACAAGCGGTCTAATTGGTCTTTGCCAGTCATGTATCACCACTTCAGGATAATTTATAGAGGAAGTGAAACAAGAGATGTTCTAGCACAAAAGATAGAATTGCTCACTAAGTTTACAAATATTGGTACATGTAACTAGAAACACCTATGACAGGGGGGCGACCACTTAGCCACTGTAAAGGGCCCATCGCAGGAGAGTGCACTGAAGAATACCGTGGACAATGCGTTGCTCAGGTGATGGCTGCTCTCCTGATATATCCTGTCAAACAAATGACCACTAATGAAAAACACACAATCTGTTGCTCAGATAACCACTGAAACCACAACATGTACTGTTGCATAAGCAAACAATGCTACACTACACAATCTGTCACTCAGGTGGCCACTGAAATTGCAACAAATCCTGTCCCACAAGTGACCAGTTAAATCACTACACCATCACAGCACCCGCAACAAACCACTACACTCTGTCTTGGGTCCATGTTAGTACACATTATATGCAGGTCTAATAAAGCTGCAGCAGCGGAGGCACATCTGAAACCTCTGGTCTGCAATCCTGCTGGACCCCTTTAAAATGGGCACGTGGGATTAAAATGCTGTTGAAATAAATTGGACATCAAATTTGCAGCCTCTGTCATTGGGGTCCCATTATGTTTTTATGTGGGCTGGCATGTCCACATACTTGCAACACCACGCAGTGACCGATGCTAAAAGCTCTCAGTTGGACTTTTCTAGCAGTGACATCTTTTGGCCTACACTGTAAGTTCATAACTTTTCCAGCAGAGTGAAGTACTGTGCTGACTGAACTGTGCAGTACTGGTTGCTGTCGCTACAAGCTGCTGCTGCAACCTGGTCAGATGGTGACTACTGAATGCTGTTGTGTTCTTCTGACCTTCAATCTGATGACTGGTTTGATGCATCTCTCCATGCTGCTCTATCCTGTGCAAGCCACTTCATCTCCAAATAATTGCAACCTACATCTTTTTGAAACTGCTTACTGTTTTTCTCTCTTGATCTCCCTCTATGGTTTTTACCACTCATATGTACCTCCAACACTAAATTTGTGATCCCTTGATGTCTTAGAATGTGTTCTATATGACACCTTCTTTTGATAAAGTTGCGTCACTAGTTTCTTGTCTCCGCAGTTTTCTTCAGTACTTCCTCATAAGTTACATGATCTACCCATCTAATCTTCTGTACCACTACATTTGAAAAGCTTCTTTTATCTTCTTGTCTAATAGCATTCATGTTTCACTTCTGTACATGGCTGCACTTCAGACAAATGCCTTCAGAAAAGAGCCCCTAACACTTAAATCTATATTTGATCTTAAAAAATTTCTTTACTTCAGAAACTCTCTGCTTGCCATTGCCAGTCTATAATTTACATCCTGTCGACTTTGGCCATCAGCCATTATTTTTCTGCCCAAATAACAAAACTCAACTGCTACTTTAAATGTCTCATTACCTGATCTAATTCTCCTAGCATCACCTGATTTAATTCAACTGCATTCCATTATCCTTGTTTTGCTTTTGTTGAGGTTCATCTTATAGCCTCCTTTCAATACACTGTCCATTCTGTTCAACTGCTCTTGCAGACACTTCGCTTTCTGTGACAGAATTACGGTGTAATCGGCAAACCTCCAAGTTTTAGTTTCTTCTCTCTAAGCTTTAATTCCAACTCCAAATTTTTCTTATAGTTTCACTTAGTGCTTGCTGCTCAGTATACAGATTGGAGAACATTGGGGTTGTGTTACAACTCTGTCTCAATCACTTCTCAACCACTGCTACCCTTTAATGGCCTTTGACTTTTACAACTGTCATCTAGTTTCTGTATAAATTGTAAATAGCCTTTTGATCAATGTGTTTTACTCCTGCTACCTTCAGAATTTTTACGATAGTATTCCAGTCAACATTGTCAAAATATTTCTTTACCTTATAACGATATGTTTACGTAGTGTGTATACATAAACAAACATTATAAACGTCCCCGTTTGTAGTCGCTAATTATAACAATATGTTTCTTTTGTGCTGCAACATATAGCTATAATCAGCAGTGGAAATATATTTGCAAACGCCGACCGTGTGCGGCTGCCTCTTGTTGGATCGTCTATCAGTCGGAAGTTGCATTGCAGAGGAGAGTAAATGCCTATTCAAAATATAATTACTTTTGGATAGCTCAACATGAATTTCCTAAGGGACCGTAGTTTATCATGCATTTACCAGTAGAATGTGGTGCGGAGAAAATATTTCGCCGCATACAACTTCCGTCCGATTTCGACGAAAGAATTTGTGACTGTGAACTCTCTATTTGGCAAAAATATAAAGAAAATTAAATAACTTCATGAAGGAGTGAGACATAGATTCTACACTAAATAAATAGTCCATACACCAATTCCATTTAAACCTGAATTTATGGCAATTAATAGAACAACTTGCACTGCAATGAGAAATTTAACATGGATGCCGTTTTGACTGGCACTTCTCTTCTGGTAACGACAATAATTCCTTTGACGTTTCCACATACACGTCGCGCAATAAATTTACTGCTATGCAGTATTGCACTTTTAGTATTGCACTTTACTTTACACTAAAATAATAATACTTTTAACGATAATAATACGCCGGCAAGACATGCGCGTCCAACACAAGTTACAAGAGACAAGAGAAGAATGAGTAACTGTTCATCGAGAATATCCCGTACACAAAAAAGAAAATGTGTAAAAGTGTTCTTCTGTCCGTTTTTCGCACCGCGGTTTTCAAAGTCAATAACCACTGCATCTCTGACGGCGCTTCGACAATAAACAAGTTACGCCACAGGTCGTTCACCTTTTACATTCTCGCAACATTATTTGCTAACTGTAGCTGTTGCTGAGCGACTGCTCGATTAGTGAATGATTTGAAATGATAAGGCAGTCACATAATGTTACAACCTATAAACATAGGTTTGCCTTTCTTTAACCTATCTTCTAAGAGAAGTTGTAGGTTCAGTAGCACCTTGCATGTTTCTACTTTTTTCCAGAATCCCAACTGATCTTCCCTAGGGTTGGCTTCTATCAGTTTCTCCAATCTTTTTTGAAGAATTTGTGTTACCATTTTGCAACCATTGTGACTCATTAAACTGATAGTTTTGTAATATCCACATCTGTCAGCAGCTGCTTTCTTTGCAGTTGGAAATACTACATTCTTCGTGAAGTCTGGAGATATTTCGCCTGTCTCATACATCTTGTGCACCAGATGGAATAGTTTCGTTTTGCTTGTCTCTCCCTAAATTATAAGTACTTATGATGGAATGTCTCCTACTCCAGGGGTCTTGTTTTGACTTATGTCATTGTTTGCTCTGTCAAATTATTTTTGCTGTATCTCATATCTCCCATCTCATCTTCATTTACATTCTCTACCCTTTCTATAATATTGCTTTAAGTTCATGCCCCCTGTAGAGACATTCTGCATACTCCTTCCATCTTTCAGCTTTGCCTCATTTGCTTAGTACTTTTCCATCTGAGCTCTAGATATTCATGCAGCTGCTTCTCTGTTCTCCAAAGGCTCCTGCTCCCCCCCCCCCCCCTCTCTCTCTCTCTCTCCCCCCCCCCCCCCTGCAGTTTTTTCATGTATATCTTTCCCATAGTGAAGTGTGCTTCTAAATCCTTACATAGTCCTCGAGCCATTCCTGCTTAGTAATTTTATGCTTCATATTAATCTTATTTTTTAGATGTTTGTTTTCCCTTTCATCTTCTTCTTTTGCTGTCTTTTTATATTTTCTCCTTCCATCATTTAAATTCAGTATCTCCTGTGATATCCAAGGATTTCTACGAGGCCTTGTCTTTTTATGTATTTGATCATCTGCTGCCTTCACTAACTCATCTCCCAAAGCTACCCATACCGTGTTTCTTTCCCCTGTGGTAGGCAATCATTGCCTAATGGTCTTCCTGAAACTCTCAACAACATGTCGCCCTTTCAACATATGTAGGCTCCATCAACTTAATTTCCTAACCTTTTGCAATGACTTCAGTTTTAATCCACACTTCAGAACCAATAAATTATGGTCGAAGTCCGCATCTGCCCCTGTAAAAGTTTTTCAATTTAAAATCTGGGTCCAAAACATGTACGAGGGCGTTTGAAAAGTTCTCGGAATCATCACGAGAGGTCATCACTAGCACAACAAGTTGTTCATGTGATATTCATTTGACTCTTACCTGTAAACATGTGCCACATCAGAGAGCTGTGGTGGTGATTTGGTTCTGTTGTTGTTCCCATGTAGCGATTTGCGAAGATCGAAAAAATCGAGATGCGAGCAGTGATTAAGTACTTCGTAAAGAAAGGTATGAAAGCAAAGGACATTCCTTCTGATTTCCAGAATACACTGGGGGACTCTGTTCCTTCATATTCAGCTGTTGCCAAATGGATAAATGAATTTAAATTTGGTCAGGAGAGCTTAGATGATGATCCGCGCAGTGGTCGCCCAAGATGTCACTACTCCAGAAATCATTGCAAAAGTGCACAAAATAGTCATGGAGGATCACTGGTAGCAAGTGCGTGAAATTGCTCACGCTTGCTAGATGTCGTCTGAAAGTGTATATTACATTTTAACTGAAGAATTAGAAGTAAAAAAGTTATCTGCAAGATGGGGTGCCACAACTCTTGACGCTGGATCAAAACGCGTGAGAATGGGAACAATGTTTGGTCCGTTTTAGGAGAAACGAACAAGATTTTTTTGCACCAGTTTGTGGCCACAGGGGTGCACTACTATACCTCAGAAACAAAACAGTCAAAGTAGTGGAAACATGTTGATTCTCTGCCACTCAAGAAAGCAAAGACAATTCCTTTGGTGGGAAAGGTCATTGCATCAGTGTTCTAGGATGTGAAGGGGATTCTGTTTATATATCCCCCCACTGGGCAAACAATTACTGGAGAATACTATGCTAATCTCCTGGACTAATTGCAACAAAAGATAAGCGCAAAAAGGCCAGACAGTGTGCACCCGCACTCGTGTGCTATTGTCATGGCAAAATTAAACGAACTAAGGTATGAATTGTTGCCACACCTGCATTCTTCACCTGATAGGCTCTGTCAGGCTTTCATCTCTTTCCAAAACTCAGTTTTTCTTTGTGGACTAAGATCACTTCAAATGTTCAAACAAAGAATTGATAGCCGGAGTTGACAACTATTTTGCAGGCCTGGAGGAAACTCATTTTCGAGATGGGATCAAGGCACTGGAACATCGTTGGACCAAGTACATTAATCTACAAGGAGACTACATTGACAAATAAAAATAGTTTCAGTGACGGAAGTACTTTTTTCTGTTTTGTTCAGAACTTTTCAAACCACCCTCATATCTTACTATTTTGTAATCAATGTGAAACCTTCTGGTGTTTCCATGTCTCTTCTATGTATTCAGCCTCCTTTCGTGATTATTAAACCTAATGTCAGTGATGATCAAATTATACTCTGTGCGAAATTGTAACAGGTGGATTCTACTTTCGCTCCGTTTCCCCAGTCCAAATTCACCTATTATTTTTCCTTCTCTTCCTTTTCCTGCTATCGAACTCCAGTCTTCCATTACAATTAAATTTTTGTCAACCTTACCTATCTGATAAATTTCTTTTACTTCTTTGAACATTTTTTCAGTCTCATCATCATCTACAGAGCTAGTTGGCATATGAACTTGTACTACTGTGAAGGGTTTTCGGCTTAAGATCTGACTTCACTACAATAATGGGTTCACTATGTTGTTCATAGAAGCTTACCAGCATTCCTAATTTCTTACTTGTTATTAAACCCTTACATTATTTTGCATTTACAACCCTGTATTCAATTCAGCAGAAGTCCCATTAGTCCTGCCACTGAACTTCACCAGTTCCCACTATATTAAGCTTCAGCCTACTCATTTCCCTTTTTAAATTTTCTAACTACCTGCCAGATCAAGGGATTTAGCATTCCACGTTCTGACCTGTAGAATCCCAGTTTCATTCTCCCTATGAATTAGTCCCCACACAGAGATCGAAATGGGGACTATTTTACCCTGGAACATTTTACCCAAGAGAATGCCATCATTTATCCATACAGTAGAGCTGCATGCCCTCGAGAAAAAGTACAGCAGTAGTTTCCCTTTGCTTTAAACTGTTTGTGTACCGTGTGCTATTTTGTCTAAAACTGACATGGTGAGACCGGTTTCGAACTGGCAGGTTCATCATCAGAAGGCTGTTCACATGATTTGCAAGTTACAAATTACATTATTGTCAGTTTGTGATTTTTATTCTTCCACTGTGGCAAAATATTTTTGGTGTGTTGGTGCCGTCGGAAATTCTGCGCTATTATGTTGCTAAGTTGCAGGACACACACACACACACACACACACACACACACACACACACACACACACACACACACACACCAAAAAGAATTTGCCACCAAAAATATTTCGCCACAGTGGAAGGATAAAAATCGAAAACTGATGATGTAAATTGTATCATGCAAATCATGTGAACAGCTGTCTGATGATGAACGTGCCTGTTCAAAACCAGTTACGACACTATTTACCTAAATAAATAGCAGTATTAATAGTGGCTGGTTGCTGTCTTCTTCTTCTTAGTAAGAATTAACCTACATTAATTGTTTGTATAGCAGCAAAGTAAGGTCATTTTGGTTGATGTTAGCTGTCCAGATTGGTCAGTGACCCAAACTGTTGCCCTTTCATATTATTCGCTGACGTTCTGACAGCAGCAGTTTACTTCATAGTTGGTCCATCCTGCCAATTTCTCCAGTGTAAAATTACAATCACTCTACATTATAGCAAATGTGCCCATCTGCGCCTGGACTTCGGCTGCACTGTCTAGCCTGCCAAACCCAAGGATGTTAGCCATGCCATTCACAATCCTTCCTCTCACCTTCATTTTGTCCTCTTCTTCATATCATTATGTCACTAGTCACTGTCTGATTTATGAATCAGTCACAGATAAATGCTCATGACATTTTCATGGAGAGTCTTAGGAAAATAGCTTGTATGGAGAAAAGTAGTACACAACTTGCTGTCATCATCATCTTCAGTCTGTTTGTACGCTCTCACACTAACTCACTCTGACTCTCACACTCTTAGTTATTTAGTCATATTATGCCATACATTTTGTTCTTCCTTGATTTCATGCAGTGCATCTTCATTATTTACCTTATCTTCCTGTCCAGTCTTCAGCATTCTTCAGTGGAATCACATTTCATAACCTTCAGTTTTCAGTTCTCTTTTTGTCTGTAGTGTTTATCATACATGTTTCACTTCTGTACAAGGCTATGCTCAAGGCAAATACCTGCAGAAAAGTCTTTATACCATTTAGATTTATATTCTATGTTAACAATTTCTCTTCTTCTGATTAGCTCTTCTTGCCGTTATCGGTCACTATATATGCTCTCTACTTTGACCATTGACATTTGTTTTGGCAACGAAATACCAAAACCCACCTGTTTTTGTTATCTCATTTCCTAATCGAATTCCCTCAGAGTCACAATTTAATTACAGTTACCCTTGTTTTACTTTCGTTGATGTTCATCCTATAACCTCTTTTTCAAGATGCTACCCATTTCACTTCCATGTTCTTTGCTCTCTCTGACAGATTACAGTGGCATTGGCAAACCTGCAAGGTTTAATTCTTGTGTGTGAACTTTAATATTTTTTTTCGGGGTTTTCATTGTTGCTTGTGCATTGTACAGATTGAATAACATTGGAGATAGGCAGCAACCCAGTTTCACTCCCTTCTCAACTGTGCTTCTCTTTCATGTTTTTGACTCTTACAACTGCAGTAAGATTGATGTAAAAGTTCTAAATAACTTTTCACTCCTAATATTTTATACTTGATACTTTATCAAAAGCTTTTTCCCCAATTCGCAAATGCTGTAAACGTAGGTTCGCTTTTCTTTACTAAGGTAAGAGGGGGTCATTATTATAGATTATGTTCACATATAATGGATGTCGTTTTCAGGAGAAACAAAACTGGCATTCTATGGATCGGAGCATGGAATGTCAGATCCCTTAATCGGGCAGGTAGGTTAGAAAATTTAAAAAGGGAAATGGATAGGTTAAAGTTAGATATAGTGGGAATTAGTGAAGTTCGGTGGCAGGAGGAACAAGACTTCTGGTCAGGTGACTACAGGGTTATAAACACACAATCAAATAGGGGTAATGCAGGAATAGGTTTAATAATGAATAGGAAAATAGGAATGCGGGTAAGCTACTACAAACAGCATAGTGAACGCATTATTGTGGCCAAGATAGATACGAAGCCCACACCTACTACAGTAGTACAAGTTTATATGCCAACTAGCTCTGCAGATGACGAAGAAATTGAAGAAATGTACGATGAAATAAAAGAAATTATTCAGATAGTGAAGGGAGACCACAATTTAATAGTAATGAGTGACTGGAATTCGAGTGTAGGAAAAGGGAGAGAAGGAAACGTAGTAGGTGAATATGGATTGGGGCTAAGAAATGAAAGAGGAAGCCGCCTAGTAGAATTTTGCACAGAGCACAACTTAATCATAGTTAACACATGGTTTAAGAATCATGAAAGAAGGTTGTATACATGGAAGAACCCTGGAGATACTAAAAGGTATCAGATAGATTATATAATGGTAAGACAGAGATTTAGGAACCAGGTTTTAAGTTGTAAGACATTTCCAGGGGCAGATGTGGACTCTGACCACAATCTATTGGTTATGACCTGTAGATTAAAACTGAAGAAACTGCAAAAAGGTGGGAAATTAAGGAGATGGGACCTGGATAAACTGAAAGAACCAGAGGTTGTACAGAGTTTCAGGGAGAGCATAAGGGAACAATTGACAGGAATAGGGGAAAGAAATACAGTAGAAGAAGAATGGGCAGCTCTGAGGGATGAAGTAGTGAAGGTAGCAGAGGATAAAGTAGGTAAAAAGACGAGGAATGCTAGAAATCCTTGGGTAACAGAAGAAATATTGAATTTAATTGATGAAAGGAGAAAATATAAAAATGCAGTAAATGAAGCAGGCAAAAAGGAATACAAATGTCTCAAAAATGACATCGACAGGAAGTGCAAAATGACTAAGCAGGCATGGCTAGAGGACAAATGTAAGGATGTAGAAGCTTATCTCACTAGGGGTAAGATAGATACTGCCTACAGGAAAATTAAAGAGACCTTTGGAGAGAAGAGAACCACGTGTATGAATATCAAGAGCTCAGATGGCAGCCCAGTTCTAAGCAAAGAAGGGAAGGCAGAAAGGTGGAAGGAGTATATGGAAGGTTTATACAAGGGCGATGTACTTGAGGACAACATTATGGAAATGGAAGAGGATGTAGATGAAGACGAAATTGGAGATACGATACTGCGTGAAGAGTTTGACAGGGCACTGAAAGACCTGAGTCGAAACAAGGCCCCCCGGAGTAGACAACATTCCATTAGAACTACTGACGGCCATGGGAGAGCCAGTCATGACAAAACTCTACCAGCTGGTGAGCAAGATGTATGAGACAGGTGAAATACCCTCAGACTTAAAGAAGAATATAATAATTCCAATCCCAAAGAAAGCAGGTGTTGACAGATGTGAAAATTACCGAAATATCAGTTTAATAAGTCACAGCTGCAAAATACTAACGCGAATTCTTTACAGACGAATGGAAAAACTGGTAGATGCGGACCTCGGGGAGGATCAGTTTGGATTCCGTAGAAATGTTGGAACACGTGAGGCAATACTGACCTTACGAGTTATCTTAGACGAAAGATTAAGAAAAGGCAAACCTACGTTTCTAGCATTTGTAGACTTAGAGAAAGCTTTTGACAATGTTGACTGGAATACTCTCTTTCAAATTCTAAAGGTGGCAAGGGTAAAATACAGGGAGCGAAAGGCTATTTATAATTTGTACAGAAAGCAGATGGCAGTTACAAGAGTCGAGGGGCATGAAAGGAAAGCAGTGGTTGGGAAGGGAGTGAGACAGGGTTGTAGCCTCTCCCCAATGTTATTCAATCTGTATATTGAGCAAGCAGTAAAGGAAACAAAAGAAAAATTTGGAGTAGGTATTAAAATCCATGGAGAAGAAGTAAAAACTTTGAGGTTCGCCGATGACATTGTAATTCTGTCAGAGACGGCAAAGGACTTGGAAGAGCAGTTGAATGGAATGGACAGTGTCTTGAAAGGAGGATATAAGATGAACATCAACAAAAGCAAAACGAGGGTAATGGAATATAGTCAAATTAAATCGGGTGATGCTGAGGGAATTAGATTAGGAAATGAGACACTTAAAGTAGTAAAGGAGTTTTGCTATTTGGGGAGCAAAATAACTGATGATGGTCGAAGTAGAGAGGATATAAAATGTAGAATAGCAATTGCAAGGAAAGCGTTTCTGAAGAAGAGAAATTTGTTAACATCGAATATAGATTTATGTATCAGGAAGACGTTTCTGAAAGTATTTGTTTGGAGTGTAGCCATGTGTGGAAGTGAAACATGGACGATAACTAGTTAGGACAAGAAGAGAATAGAAGCTTTCGAAATGTGGTGCTACAGAAGAATACTGAAGGTAAGGTGGATAGATCACGTAACTAATGAGGAGGTATTAAATTGGATTGGGGAGAAGAGAAGTTTGTGGCACAATTTGACCAGAAGAAGGGATCGGTTGGTAGGACATGTTCTGAGGCATCAAGGGATCACCAATTTAGTATTGGAGGGCAGCGTGGAGGGTAAAAATCGTAGAGGGAGACCAAGAGATGACTACACTAAGCAGATTCAGGAGGATGTAGGTTGCAGTAGGTACTGGGAGATGAAGAAGCTTGCACAGGATAGAGTAGCATGGAGAGCTGCATCAAACCAGTCTCAGGACTGAAGACAACAACAACAACAATAATGTACTTGATTTTCACATAATCTTAGCTGTAAAAGTTGTACTTTTGTAGCAGTGACATCACATTTCTAAAAAATGATCTGACAGGCCATACTCTGAAATTTCCAACATTAGTAGAAGCTGCACCTCTGAAATAAATTGCCATCCACAAATACACTCCTGGAAATTGAAATAAGAACACCGTGAATTCATTGTCCCAGGAAGGGGAAACTTTATTGACACATTCCTGGGGTCAGATACATCACATGATCACACTGACAGAACCACAGGCACATAGACACAGGCAACAGAGCATGCACAATGTCGTCACTAGTACAGTGTATATCCACCTTCCGCAGCAATGCAGGCTGCTATGCTCCCATGGAGACGATCGTAGAGATGCTGGATGTAGTCCTGTGGAACGGCTTGCCATGCGATTTCCACCTGGCGCCTCAGTTGGACCAGTGTTCGTGCTGGACGTGCAGACCGCGTGAGACGACGCTTCATCCAGTCCCAAACATGCTCAATGGGGGACAGATCCGGAGATCTTGCTGGCCAGGGTAGTTGACTTACACCTTCTAGAGCACGTTGGGTGGCACGGGATACATGCGGACGTGCATTGTCCTGTTGGAACAGGAAGTTCCCTTGCCGGTCTTGGAATGGTAGAACGATGGGTTCGATGACAGTTTGGATGTACCGTGCACTATTCAGTGTCCCCTCGACGATCGCCAGAGGTGTACGGCCAGTGTAGGAGATCGCTCCCCACACCATGATGCCGGGTGTTGGCCCTGTGTGCCTCGGTTGTATGCAGTCCTGATTGTGGCGCTCACCTGCACGGCGCCAAACACGCATACGACCATCATTGGCACCAAGGCAGAAGCGACTCTCATCGCTGAAGACGACACGTCTCCATTCGTCCCTCCATTCACGCCTGTCGCGACACCACTGGAGGCGGGCTGCACGATGTTGGGGCGTGAGCGGAAGATGGCCCAATGGTGTGCGGGACCGTAGCCCAGCTTCATGGAGATGGTTGCGAATGGTCCTCGCCGATACCCCAGGAGCAACAGTGTCCCTAATTTTCTGGGAAGTGGCGGTGCAGTCCCCTACGGCACTGCGTAGGATCCTACGGTCTTGGCGTGCATCCGTGCGTCGCTGCGGTCCGGTCCCAGGTCGACGGGCACGTGCACCTTCCGCCGACCACTGGCGACAACATCGATATACTGTGGAGACCTCACGCCCCATGTGTTGAGCAATTCGGCGGTACGTCCACCCGGCCTCCCGCATGCCCACTATACGCCCTCGCTCAAAGACCGTCAACTGCACATACGGTTCACGACCATGCTGTCGCGGCATGCTACCAGTGTTAAAGACTGCGATGGAGCTCCGTATGCCACGGCAAACTGGCTGACACTGATGGCGGCGGTGTACAAATGCTGCGCAGCTAGCGCCATTCGACAGCCAACACCGCGGTTCCTGGTGTGTCCGCTGTGCCGTGCGTGTGATCATTGCTTGTACAGCCCTCTCGCAGTGTCTGGAGCAAGTATGGTGGGTCTGACACACCGGTGTCAATGTGTTCTTTTTTCCATTTCCAGGAGTGTATAACATTTTATGATTCGGAATGTTTTTGCTTTTACATTCAATGAGCCAATGACAGGCCCCAGAACTCTAGACCATACAAGTGTGTTACTTTTTCTCTGGAAGAAAAACATCTTCATTTCTGCAGAGTATACTTCGATTATGGGGAAATTGTTGGCTGAGGCACTGTTATGGAGAGAGATTTCATTTGGGCAGTGGAAAATAATTTTGATTATTAAAAGTAATAATACATGTAGTTATGTAGAAAAATTTGAAGCATTCGTTGTTTCTGAACTGCAGTCCCTATAAACTGCAGGGGGAGGGATTAGGACACTTGGTTTCTATACATTAGAGCATGTGCACACACGTGCACATGAAGAGATTCTCCTCCCATAGAAACTAAAAGGCAAATGAGACATGTTAAATTGGTCAAGAGTGGAAGTAGAAAGTTAATTTTAATGAGAGGTACATGGGGAAAGGCTGAAGGTGTTGCACTGATGGGTAAATAGTGCACTAATGAGTGTCTCCACAACATTATCAGACATTTATTATTGAAAGCATTTGTGTACTTTGTTACTAAGCTAAGAAATTTATGTTTTGCTTGTCTATCACGGGTGTGTATTTTGTTTCTGAAGTGAAATATTAGATTCCATCTGAAAAACCAGAGGAGTTTTTTTATATTTGTCACTCAGCTTTGTCAATTCTTTGCCAGAGGTTTTCGAAACAATAATAATGTAGTCACTCTTTAAACATTCATATGTTTTCTTGTATTCTCATGAATGAGCTTAGTTGTATGTGCTTCTAAATTACTGAATCAGCCTTGAGATTTATTAGTACTGAATAATTATAGACACCCCTCCCCCCCGCAACTGTTAAATGTCATTTATGCTGTGAACTTCTCATAACCCTATATAACACACAACAGGCTTAGTTCTTTACTTATTATTATGCATAAATTTTATTTTCTGTGTAAAATGGACTAAGAAAAATAATTTACATTCCATCTCACTTTGTTCCCAGCAAGGTGAGTGGTAATCAGATGTTTTACGTTTTGTGAATTGTGTCTGGATTACTTGCTTTAAAGTTTCTGGCCTGGAACTGATAATTTTAATGTTACTAAGATTTCTGGTGTGCATATCTTTTTATTGTTAGTTTCTCCCGTACTGCCAAAGTTGCGTGTAATCACAGTAAGAGGCTATTATTTTAATTTCACTGCATTAATTTCTTTTCCTTTTTAAGAAAATTATGATGTTGATATGAGGGCAGTATTGAGCAACATTCTGTCCTCTTCCTCCTCCACTTATGCCTATAGATATATATAGTGTGTCAATAATACTAGTAATAATGAACTGGTCTTGCTTGGGGATTTTTAACTGTCAATTCTTAGCATTGGCATATTTTTGTTGTTTCAGCTGGGATAAATACATTTCGTCTAGGTCATCAGAAGAGACCAGTGTATGCTCAACCACCCGGACTTTCATGGTCTCCGGTTTCTGCACCTCCTGTGACTACAAATACTTCACCATTACCGCCATTTACACAGTCAGTCACACATTCAGCTCAAATATTTCAGCCTATTCATATACATGAGAAAATGGCTACTCCAAACGAACCTCAGCCGGTTGCAGCCTCTGTTGGATCTGTTCAGTATCAGTCTCCAATTACTAACGGTTCTGGAGCACCTACTGTTTCGCCACAGTCATTTACTGGACAAGTATGTAACTTGAATATAGTTATTTTGTTTATCTTTCTACTGATACTTCTTCATCAATACTTATTGCCTTGAACTACTATGGGAACAACAATAGACTATGAAAGTAAATTTACAGTGAGAAATGAACCAAAACTGTTGCTTCACCTGTAAACAGGAAGTAATACATTTTGTCCATTGTCATACAATGTTCTTTTTCAGTGACAGTAGCAAATCTTGTTCGATAAAAGAGTCAAGCAAGTAACTAATTTTAAAATGAAGCAGCAAGTAAGAAATGTCACTGTACCAAATCAGAGTTTTCATTAACGTTTCATGCAGTCTTGATGTGGATTAATACAGTTTACGAGATGCTTTTTCATTACAATGAAACTCATTGCAAATTGGGTAGATTTGTTAATAATTTAATTTATGGTGCAATAAATGCTTTCAATTATTATTTCATTTAATGATCTGCAGTCACTTATCCACATTGATGGCACATTTTTTTTACAAAAAACATTTTATCCGTGTTTAGATGAATGCAGGTTCAGTCTATAGACAAGTTTATCATCACTGGTTTTTCAAAAAGGAAGTTGAGACAAAAGTTGTATGGAAACCTTTCAGCATGGCAGATTCTCTTGCATTGGAGGAAGCTTTTACTTCATGTAAGTACTGCATCATGGACAACTTTACCTTAGTAGCACAGGAAAAGCTTTTACCCTGCTGTTGTTAAGTGTTTGCTTAATTCATAGTAAAATGATGACTACAAGGAGTTCCTTATTTGTAGGAGAGGAGAAGCCTTATGAACAAGAAAAAGCAGGTGTTATACAGGATTTAAAGTCTCAAATTATTTAATTAAAAAGCAGCTGCCACTAATGATGAAGAAAATAAAAAATAACTGTATATAGAATAAAATAATTATTTAAAATAACTGTCTTCAAACATGAGCCCACAGGTAGTGAACAGAAGGTTTGAATATATCAAGCAGTGGAAAACCTGGGATGGAATAACTAAGTGGCAGACAGGCACATTGAATAGAGTGTTGGTCCAGAGCACCCAGAGATTATAGATCCTGCATGTGCATCCGCCCCCCCCCCCCCTCCCCCCCTTGTGGGCATTGAGTGTTCGATGGGTTGGCAAAAACTGTGGTAGCCTACTCTGACAAGAAGATCACTGCAGGAAGAAGCAAGACAGATGCTTGCTGTAAACTCTTTATTGCTTCAACAAGCTACAGCAGTTACAGGTGCATTCTCTCATCCACTGGCGCAGCCTGGCATCATCCCATGCCCCCTCTGCTTGCCTGACACAGTCAGGCATCGATCTTGCAGTCCATGGTGGCAGCAAGTGGTGTCATGAGGACGGCAGTAGCTGCTGCCCCAACAGTGCCGAGGCCTTGCGAGGTAGGCATAACTAGGTAGTGCTGCATCAGGTGAGGCGACCTGGAGGTGTTACGCTGCTGGTAGGCAGTTGTGTTGCACTCAGTGGAAGTGAGTGTCAGGCACTGGCAGGTGCTCAGTGACTAGGACACCAGTTCATCCCTCGACCCATCTGATAGTGGCAGGACCCCCAGCAGGCCTTCCTTGCGGGTTTGCGGATGAATGTTGATGGCCTTCTGCCTGACTCGAAGCCCAGCTTTTGCAAAATAACTAGCCTGGCCGGACTGACAGCTTTTATACATGACAGAGCAGGTCTTGTAGCTGAGGTCATGCACACATGACCTGGCGAGCACTACCGAAATGTCCCAGAATGCCAGTTATTGCTGCAGCCCTTGTCGTAGTTGCAGAACAGCAGGCATGGCGTGAGTTGCCTGAATTTCAGAATGGAGTCCTGGCTCAATCCCACTCCACTACACTTGTCCCCTCTTGTAATAACTCGGTCCATGGAATTCCTGCTTAAAGTCTTGCTGAAATGGAGGAGCTATTATGTGTACAATTTACACTTTTCAATCTGTTACATTCAAATACAAGTCAAGAGAACAAATTCTAGATTAGCTGCTGTATATCTTTACTTTTCATTCCCCTCTTTATATTTACACTGTTTACAACATTCCACTTACCTGGGCTCAGCAACTGTGTCTTTGCTTCTTGATTTATGTGCATCTCATTTCCATTTGTTGTTGTTGTTGTTGTTGTTGTTGTCTTCAGTCCTGAGACTGGTTTGATGCAGCTCTCCATGCTACTCTATCCTGTGCAAGCTGCTTCATCTCCCAGTACCTACTGCAACCTACATCCTTCTGAATCTGCTTAGTGTACTCATCTCTCGGTCTCCCTCTACGATTTTTACCCTCCACGCTGCCCTCCAATGCTAAATTTGTGATCCCTTGATGCCTCAAAACATGTCCTACCAACCGATCCCTTCTTCTAGTCAAGTTGTGCCACAAACTTCTCTTCTCCCCAATCCTATTCAATAGCTCCTCATTAGTTACGTGATCTATCCACCTTATCTTCAGTATTCTTCTGTAGCACCACATTTCGAAAGCTTCTATTCTCTTCTTGTCCAAACTAGTAATCATCCATGTTTCACTTCCATACATGGCTACACTCCAAACAAATACTTTCAGAAACGACTTCCTGATACATAAATCTATATTCGATGTTAACAAATTTCTCTTCTTCAGAAACGCTTTCCTTGCCATTGCCAGTCTACATTTTATATCCTCTCTACTTCGACCATCATCAGTTATTTTACTTCCTAAATAGCAAAACTCCTTTACTACTTTAAGTGTCTCATTTCCTAATCTAATTCCATCAGCATCACCCGATTTAATTTGACTACATCCCATTATCCTCGTTTTGCTTTTGTTAATGTTCATCTTATATCCTCCTTTCAAGACACTGTCCATTCCGTTCAACTGCTCTTCCAAGTCCTTTGCCGTCTCTGACAGAATTACAATGTCATCGGCGAACCTCAAAGTTTTTACTTCGTCTCCATGAATTTTAATACCTACTCCAAATTTTTCTTTTGTTTCCTTTACTGCTTGCTCAATATACAGATTGAATAACATCGGGGAGAGGCTACAACCCTGTCTCACTCCTTTCCCAACCACTGCTTCCCTTTCATGCCCCTCGACTCTTATTACTGCCATCTGGTTTCTGTACAAATTATAAATAGCCTTTCGCTCCCTGTATTTTACCCCTGCCACCTTCAGAATTTGAAAGAGAGTATTCCAGTCAACATTGTCAAAAGCTTTCTCTATGTCTACAAATGCTAGAAACGTAGGTTTGCCTTTTCTTAATCTTTCTTCTAAGATAACTCGTAAGGTCAGTATTGCCTCACGTGTTCCAACATTTCGACGGAATCCAAACTGATCTTCCCCGAGGTCTGCATCTACCAGTTTTTCCATTCGTCTATAAAGAATTCGCGTTAGTATTTTGCAGCCGTGGCTTATTAAACTGATAGTTCAGTAATTTTCACATCTGTCAGCACCTGCTTTCTTTGGGATTGGAATTATTATATTCTTCTTGAAGTCTGAGGGTATTTCGCCTGTCTCATACATCTTGCTCACCAGCTGGTAGAGTTTTGTCATGACTGGCTCTCCCATGGCCGTCAGTAGTTCTAATGGAATGTTGTCTACTCCGGGGGGCCTTGTTTCGACTCGGGTCTTTCAGTGCCCTGTCAAACTCTTCACGCAGTATCGTATCTCCAATTTCGTCTTCATCTACATCCTCTTCCATTTCCATAATGTTGTCCTCAAGTACATCGCCCTTGTATAAACCTTCCATATACTCCTTCCACCTTTCTGCCTTCCCTTCTTTGCATAGAACTGGGCTGCCATCTGAGCTCTTGATATTCATACACGTGGTTCTCTTCTCTCCAAAGGTCTCTTTAATTTTCCTGTAGGCAGTATCTATCTTACCCCTAGTGAGATAAGCTTCTACATCCTTACATTTGTCCTCTAGCCATCCCTGTTTAGCCATTTTGCACTTCCTGTCGATGTTATTTTTGAGACGTTTGTATTCCTTTTTGCCTGCTTCATTTACTGCATTTTTATATTATCTCCTTTCATCAATTAAATTCAATATTTCTTCTGTTACCCAAGGATTTCTAGCAGCCCTCGCCTTTGTACCTACTTTATCCTCTGCTGCCTTCACTACTACATCCCTCAGAGCTACTCATTCTTCTTCTACTGTATTTCTTTCCCCTGTTCCTGTCAATTGTTCCCTTATGCTCTCTCTGAAACTCTGTACAACCTCTGGTTCTTTCAGTTTATCCAGGTCCCATCTCCTTAATTTCTCACATTTTTGCAGTTTCTTCAGTTTTAATCTACAGGTCATAACCAATAGATTGTGGTCAGAGTCCACATCTGCCCCTGGAAATGTCTTACAACTTAAAACCTGGTTCCTAAATCTCTGTCTTACCATTATATAATCTATCTGATACCTTTTAGTATCTCCAGGGTTCTTCCACGTATACAACCTTCTTTCATGATTCTTAAACCAAGTGTTAGCTATGATTAAGTTGTGCTCTGTGCAAAATTCTACTAGGCGGCTTCCTCTTTCATTTCTTAGCCCCAATCCATATTCACCTACTATGTTTCCTTCTCTCCCTTTTCCTACACTCGAATTCCAGTCACCCATTACTATTAAATTTTCGTCTCCCTTCACTATCTGAATAATTTCTTTTATTTCATCATACATTTCTTCAATTCCTTCATCATCTGCAGAGCTAGTTGGCATATAAACTTGTACTACTGTAGTAGGTGTGGGCTTCGTATCTATCTTGGCCACAATAATGCGTTCACTATGCTGTTTGTAGTAGCTTACCCGCATTCCTATTTTCCTATTCATTATTAAAGCTACTCCTGCATTACCCCTATTTGATTTTGTGTTTATAACCCTGTAGTCACCTGACCAGAAGTCTTGTTCCTCCTGCCACCGAACTTCACTAATTCCCACTATATCTAACTTTAACCTATCCATTTCCCTTTTTAAATTTTCTAACCTACCTGCCCGATTAAGGGATCTGACATTCCACGCTCCGATCCGTAGAACGCCAGTTTTCTTTCTCCTGATAACGACATCCTCCTGAGTAGTCCCCGCCCGGAGATCCGAATGGGGGACTATTTTACCTCCGGAATATTTTACCCAAGAGGATGCCATCATCATTTAATCATACAGTAAAGCTGCATGTCCTCGGGAAAAATTACGGCTGTAGTTTCCCGTTGCTTTCAGCCGTTCGCAGTACCAGCACAGCAAGGCCGTTTTGGTTAATGTTGCAAGGCCAGATCAGTCAATCATCCAGACTGTTGCCCCTGCAACTACTGAAAAGGCTGCTGCCCCTCTTCAGGAACCACATGTTTGTCTGGCCTCTCAACAGATACCCCTCCGTTGTGGTTGCACCTACGGTACGGCCATCTGTATCGCTGAGGCACGCAAGCCTCCCCACCAACGGCAAGGTCCATGGTTCATGGGGGGAGGTCATTTCCATTATTCACACTTAAATCCCTTTCTGTGGTCCTCTTGCTGATCTCTGCAGCACTCATCAAGCTGCCTCACCGAGGAGCCAGTAAACCTCTTTTAATCTTTAGCTGTGACTTGTCCATTTTTTGCAGCAGTGCAAAACTGTCTTATAGGAATAAGGGTGTAGGAATCTAGGAGGCATTGTAATGCTACTCTTTCCCAGGTAATAGTACTCATATGCTAATGTTACTAACTTTCCATAAATACATGGCGAATGCATTCACCTAATATGTAAGAAAAATACGAATAAGTTCTCATGTATACTGTTGGGTCATGCCCTACATTATCCTACACCAACAGTATTACACGCTCAAAATCAAAATCAGGTGCTTCTAGACCTGTAAGAACTTGCAGATCTGTATGCATACTAACTGTTGCCTTATCAATCTGAAATAAGGAAAACTGTTTACAAAAGATGAGAGTCTGTAGTAGCATGGCTGCGACTGCATTTTCAGACATAATGACTAGAGCACTATCACAATACCATGTACTAACTTCATCAGACTCAGAATACTTCAGTAATATGCACAATACCTCATAATCTACCATAATACAACATAATCATGACCCTAACACATTGTTTTCACATCAAATCCTCAATATTTCATAATAAATCTCAATATCTCAACTCAAAATTACCTCTCGAGAAAGTAGTCCAGTGTATCACACTCCATGAGCTCCGGGATATCACTGACAGACTCCCTGGGTCACAGTCGCTTTTCAGTTGTCCTCCTGGTGCCCTTGGTGCACCCGTGATACCTCAATAAAATTTCACTAGTACCCAATACATTCTCCCATGATGTCATTTCTCTGGCTAGGACAAATTTCGTAGGTGGATTTTTTGCTGTCACACTCTCTGTATCCTGAAGGACCTCGAGTGGTTTAGTGATCATGTAATATTTAACAGTCGTCTCACATGCATGTAGAATCTGTCTATTGCTGTTTAGAGTCAGTGTCGCAAAGACTGGAAACCCTAACTATTCAATATTCTGGCATCACAGTTAGTCATTCAGGCAGTGTTAGTTTGTTTGTAGGTACAACTAGAAGCATGGAAAAATGCAAAGAATTCTTGGCTAATGTGAGACTTATCTGTTTTACATGCATTGTGGGAGGGAAAGTCAGTCTGCCATTGATAGAGACTTTGGCTTATCACGACTACTATAAGTGTGTGTGTCAATGGCAAAAACAGGAAACCAGGTGAGCTGGTGGAGTGGTTAGCACACTGGAGTTGCATTTGGGAGGACGACAATTAAAAAGCATGTCCAGCCATCCAGATTTAGGTTTTCTGTGATTCCCCTAAATTACTTCAGGCAATTGCTGGGATGGTTCTTTTGAAAGGGCACAGCTGATTTCCTTCCCTATCCTTCCCTCATCTGAGCTTGTGCTCCATCTCTAATGAACTCGTCAACGGTACAATAAACTCTGTGAAAGTCAGGTCGTCCTCAAAAAAATGACAACAAGGGAGAACAGAATGAGTTGTAAGCAGTAGGCTGCTGATCCAAGAGAATCATCTTAACAGGTTAGGGATGTTTCGAACAGCATCATGGACTGGACCTACATGTGTCTAATGAAAAATGTTGCCTAGTAGCAGGTGATTTAAATGGTAGACAACCATTACGTAAACCACTCGTAAATTCAAAAAATAATAACCAGGATAGAGTTTGCAAAGAAACATCAAACTTATAATGCTACAGATTTTATGGAGTAACAAAAGTGAAATTAGTATACTTTCTTCTGATTGTGTGCAGTGTATACTGTTGTAATTTGGACACATAACATGACCAAGAATGTTAGTACAACTTTATTAGATTGTGGCATGTACATCAATCACCATAAAATACACTGAACACAATAAGATAAGGCAAATGTTTACAAGCTGTAATAACATGATAACTGAGCTCGTGCATAATGCGGCAGGTTTTAAATAGGCACTTGCCTGTGGCGGGCTCTATCGGAAGTTCATGGTATTGCTCTTTCGCGGCACACTCTTGCAGAAGACAACACACTGCTAATGTGTGCGACTTTAAAGTGTGTGCTCATTACTTCATATATGTTGACCAAAAACCCAAAGGTACAACAAAAAGTACTGAGTACTGACCCCTAAGCATGCTGGCAGCAGCACCATGCTGTGGGGCCATCTTTCTTGGCGTTATTTTCATCTTACAGTCCAAATAGAAGGAAAAATGGATTGTTTACTGTACAATGTCATTTCAGAAAAGAATATGGTGCATATGGGAGAAGGCATATGCCACATAATTGGATATTTCAGCAGTATGCTAATTCAAAATACACTTTTGGCTATTTAAAAAAAATCTCTTCAGATGAAAAAAATCAATCTTTTGGTGTGGGCAAGCCAGAGCCTGGGTGTAAATCCAATTAAATACCTTTGGGATGCATTGGATTGACATCATTGATATCTTTCACATAGAAGCTTCACAAAACAGGATCTGTTTCCTGCTGCCCTATTTGATGAATGTCAAAATTCCCACTTAATCTATTATAGAATCTTGTGAATTCAGTGCCAGATACATGTGCAGCTGTAAGCAATGTCAGTGGGTATACATTGAAATACTGATATTCCAAAATATTCCTCATATTCCAAAATAGTTTTGTTTGATTCGTATGTCCTTAGACCTACAAATTACTTTTGAGCCAGAAGAATTGTCATTTTTTGTTTTGATGTCAAATAACTGTTTAAACTGAATGCAGTTGTGCATTAAATGGATTACAATTACGTACTTCTCAATTATCTGCTGCTAGTTTTTTCTAGTAACACTTACTTTTAGTAATTGTATATAATGCTTTCTTTGAAATACTTTTGGGCACTCCTGTACCTCAACTAACAGCTATTCTATTTCCTCATACACTCTCTGCTGTTTACAACACTCACTCACAACCTACCTCTGTTGTAAGTTTGCACCACTACTTCTACACAAATCACTGTTTGCATGAGAGGTACACACTCCACAAAATTATTAACATATTGCAGTACTCAACAATGCGAGCAGAAAATTTTGTCTCACAGTTCCTTTAAACTTTTGCCTCATCTCTTTTACACTTACTTGTAATCCTTTCTTATAAATGCAACACAAACTTAAACATAACTGTAATGTACATGTACATCTATCCTCAGTAACTAACAAGAAAAAACAGAAGTTCATTTACGTTTTGCACTCCAGTACATATGGACATATCACACACACTACTACAGACTGCTAAATTACTGCTTCTCTACTTACAGCAAACTATGCCTACGGTCACGTACTACCTGACTTACACTTCCCAGGCACCTATGGCCTTCCTCATCTCAACCACGCGCTTTCTCCGCGTTGCCTGCTAAAATACCTTTTCCTTCAACATATTCAGCACACCACACTGTGTGATTTAGTGCATGAGGCCTTATGGCCTGGTAGGTTATGTTGCATATGTACAACCATTCTCATTGACTCATTCCTTGGGCCTCTCCAAGGTACTAGCACTGAATTTATACCAAACATATTGTAAAACAGAATAGTGGGAAGAGTATAAATCCAGGAACAATAGATTCAATGATCCACAGTTGGTTATAAAATGCACATGCACATGCTGTTGCTCACTTGCATTGCTGATGATCATAGCATCTTTGTCAGTTCTGCTTCTTACTCCAAATGTAGTAGGTTTGGGGTGCAATTACTGCTACGGGGAGAGGGATGGAGTGTGGAAAAGCCATTATTTTGGTTGTGTAGATGATGGGATTCTTCCGCTCTGAGTGTTGGCATGTTGATGGCTTGGCAAGGGCTGTGGGTACCCAGCATGAGGAGAAGGTGGCTGTTCAAGACAATCAGGTTTCACAGAAATTGTTTACTACGAGCTACAGTCAGCAGCAGCTATCACAGGTGCTCATTCTCATCTTGTTGTGTGGTCTTCAGTTGTCTCGTGTCTCCCTGGTTCCCTGACTTGGTCATGCATTTGCAGCAGCGGCAAGAGGACAACAGTAGGTGCTGTCCTCGCAGTTCCAAAGCCGTGCAAGATAGATATGCCTATACAGTGCTACGTCACATGGGGCAGCCTGGTGTTGGTGGGTGTCTGTGCCAGACCCAGGTGAGGCAAGTGCCAGGTGCTGGCAGGTGCCCAGTGGCCTGGTGCCTAGGAGGGTAATGATTTGTCCCTTGGCCAGTCCGGCAATGGCAGGATCCCTGGGTGGTGGTCCTCGTGGGAAGGGGGAAGAACATGATGGTCTCACAGCAGAAACCAGCACACAGTAGACACCAATTTGAAGCCCGCCTTGTGGCTGAGCAGTTCTAGGCACTTCAGTCTGGAACCGCATGACCGCTACGGTCGCAGGTTCGAATCCTGCCTCGGGCATGGATGTGTGTGATATCCTTAGGTTAGTTAGGTTTAAGTAGTTCTAAGTTCTAGGGGACTGATAACCTCAGATGTTAAGTCCCATAATGCTCAGAGCCATTTGAACTATTTTGAAGCCCGCCTTCTCAACTTGTCCTCCAGGCTTCATGGCTAGCTTTTATACACAATAAGGTAGGCCTTTTTGTGGCTGAGGTCATGTATATGGCACTCAGTGCCGTAAAAATATTTTGAAATGTTAGTTACTGCCACAGCATCTGAGTTTTAGTTGTAGGGCTGCCAACATGCCAACTGAACCAGCAGACGTCCCAACCACATAGATTTCAGCATGTTCAATCCCGTGCCACTACTCATGTGTGAATGTGTGTGTGTGTGTTTTGTCTACATCTGATGAAGGACTTATTCCAATAGTTAAATGGTATCTAGTGGTCTTCAGTCAGTGTGCTTGTCTGCCACTCAGTGCCTCCTCTATGTGGTAAGTAACCATATGCCCTTTTCACCATGTGGAAATAAGTGTAAATTTAACCATAACTAATGGTGATAGCTGACAATTTTAACTGTGTAAACTGTGCTTTAGACATGGATTTGTAGACAATGAAAAGGCCACGGATGGTTTCACATTCATAATTTACATCGGAAAATTTTTACAGTTACACTGGGAACAAACGGAGAAGTTTACAGTTGTATCTGGTTATGGTGGCATTTCAGTTATGATGTACAGTTGGTTTTATGGATAGGTAAGTGAAAAGATGAATAAGTAAGGTCACAGAAATACAGTGAAAGATCTTTCTAACTGTCACCTTACTTTCAGCTTTTGTTTAATAAATTACGGGTTTCAAGGTTTTGTTGTATTTGATAATGGGATCATGCACTTCACTGCAGCCATTTAAATAAAGTGTTAGAGCAAAGTAACTGTTGGAAATATTTGTCTTCATGTTCCACAGTAATTCAGCTGCAGTCCCAAATATAGTATGTTTATAAATGAAATGTGCAGTTTAAAAAATTAACAGTAAATACATTTATTCATTTATGTGGGCAAACCTTTCAGCATGAGCAGCGGTAACTTTCAAAGTTTTTGATGTGTTACGGACTGTTCGCTTGTCATGCTTACTGCTCAGGCATAGCATCTGTTTCCAAGACAGCATCACAAGAGCAAAAGGCTTTCTGTGTACGCCATTTTGAGGTGTCTAGATTTATGGTTACAATGTAGTGTGAGTTTCATGCATGGGTTAAGAAAGACCCACCGCACAAGAATAACTTAGATAGGTGGATCCAACAGTTAGTGGCAGCTTGATGTCTTTGAAGGGGAAAACTCCTGGTCAACACTGTGTGTCTGCTGCAGATGTAGAAAGAGTGCATGGGGTGTTTCACTAAAATACCTCATGTGTCACTTAGTAAAGCAAGCAGGGAATTGATCATGCCAAATATTATTGTGCGGAAGGTTTTGCGTAAGTCACTATGTTTTAAAGTGGGATTAGTGCAGGCCATCGGATAAAGTGAAAAGGTATGACTTTTGTGAAGAGCTGCAGTTAAAAATGGAGGATGGCAGTTTTGTAGAAAGGCTCATCTTCTGTTATAGAGCCACTTTCCATGTAAGTGGAAGGTGAACTCGCATAGTGCCCATATCCAACGAAGTGATAAACCATATGCACTGATAGAGCATCAACATGACTCTCAAAAAGTGAAAGTTTTCTGTGCAGTGTCCTGTGATGGAGTGCATCCCATTATTCTTCAAACATCAAATGGTGAAGAGCAACTCATTTCAAGATGTGTTGGAAGCCAGATTGTTGGTCCAGCTGAACACTAGTTGTGACAATTACATTTTGCAACTTTACGGTGCTCCATCCCATTTTAACAGAAATATACAAGAGCTTGTCAGTCATTTTCTTCAGCAATGCAGATTGGGCATGCTGTAACAGACAACCAATTTCTACCCTGACCGCCCTGTTTGCTGGATTTAAAACCCTTTCTATGGGGCTTTGTGGAAGACTGCATTTATGTACTGCAGTGTCTGTGTCCCTTGAGGAAGCGTGTAATCGGATAAAGCATGCATTGCAGACCATCGTGCAGGACATGCTACACCGAGTACAGAAAACATTTGGTTTCCATGTAGACGTGTGTTATGTGACCAAGGGTGCACATATTGAAGGAGAGTGATTAATGTATCAAAAACGTGGACAGTTGCCACTTTCAATGCTTTAAGATTTGCCCCTATAAGTTAATAAATAGATTTATTATTAATTTTGAAAGCACACCATTTATTTATAAACACACTGTGTACACAAAGTATAATATAAATAAGATGTCTTAAAAAGCTGCTCTAATTGAATTCTCCATTGTTACTTTGCCCAAATCTGATAAGACTAAAAAGGAATATTTGTTGATGCTCTGCAAACTGTGAGGATATTACTGCAGAAATCAGGAAAGTGTTTTGTTCACCCTCTTTACCCTTTTTTCATTAAATGCAAAGAATAAGGACATAGCAATCACAATAATAACAACTACTTTTTTTCAGCTGATCTTTCACCAGAGACAGTGGTATCAACAGATGGAGGCCGATATGATGTCAACATTTTGAGGCGGCAGAAAATGGCTGTTTACTGGGAAGAAAACCCCACGGAAGTCCGTCGTTGTTCATGGTTTTCAAAGGGCTCTCTCGATAGTAGATATATACCATACGATGAAAATGTTTCTGCGAGGTTGGAAGAAGAGTATAAACTAGCTACAGTGACAAACAGCTGGCACCATCGTGTGGAATTATCGAATGGGGAGCATATTATTTTTCATGGGCCTAATGTAATGGTTCAGTTTCCTCAAGCTACATCACCTGATGCTTGGGGCAACACACCTGTTAGTATAAAATTTCTGTGTTTTGTGCTGTTTCTGGAACCTCCTTTCATTTGTACTGATGATGAACTCTTAACATAGATCAAAATTTTCACTCCAGCAAATACCAACAAAACCTCGCATAGTGAAACGAGGAGTTGATGAATTTGAAATTGATGAAGGAGAACCTGACAGAATAGACCATCTTCTGTTTCTTGTTCACGGAATAGGATCAGTGTGTGATTTGAGGTTCCGACCTGTGGAAGAAGTTGGTGAGTAAATATGTATTGTTTTGTCTTTTTCCATGCTTAAGTTTGCATAGCCAATTACAGTCTGTAATATAACCTTTGCTTTTCTTTATTACAGTTGATGATTTTCGGTGTATTGCTCTGCAACTGCTCCAGTCTCATTTTAAATCGTCTTCTGAACAAGGGATTGTCAACCGCATAGAAATAATCCCTGTTTCCTGGCATTCAAGTCTGCATAGTGAAGATACTGGTATTGACAGAAAGTTGAAGAGTATCACTCTACCAAGTATTCCAAAACTGCGGAATTTTACAAATGATACAATATTGGATGTGTTATTCTACACAAGTCCTGTTTACTGCCAGGTAGTTTTACAGTATACAACTGTTAACTCGTATGAACATTTTTGAAGGATTTGCTGATAACTGAAAATAACTGTAAGATGGGGCAAGGCCTGTGAAAAGCCCAGTTGCAAGCCCTGCCCAATCCACTCACCCACCTCTTACTACACCAATCCTATCATTGGCTCACCCTATCTCATCAGAGGCAGAACCACCTGTGGAAGTAGATTATACCAACTCTTCTGCAGTTGCTTCTTGGCGTATTGCGCATCTTGGCGTATTGCGCATCTTGGCGTATTGCGCATCTTGGCGTATTGCGCATCTTGGCGTATTGCGCATCTTGGCGTATTGCGCATCTTGGCGTATTGCGCATCTTGGCGTATTGCGCATCTTGGCGTATTGCGCATCTTGGCGTATTGCGCATCTTGGCGTATTGCGCATCTTGGCGTATTGCGCATCTTGGCGTATTGCGCATCTTGGCGTATTGCGCATCTTGGCGTATTGCGCATCTTGGCGTATTGCGCATCTTGGCGTATTGCGCATCTTGGCGTATTGCGCATCTTGGCGTATTGTGTTGGTATGACTGCTAACCATCTGTCCACCACCACGAATGGTTGCTGCCAAACTTCGGCCAAGAAAAAAGTTGACTACCCAGTGGCACAACCTGAAGTCAATTGCATCGTGCTTGAATTCAATGCTGCCTCACAACCTGGGCCATTTGGACCCATCAGCTTTCCTGAACTGAAGTACTCAGATGGGAGTTTTCCTTTCAACACATCCTTCACTTGTGTAACTCCACAGGCTGAATCTCCATTAACTCGTTGTCCCCACACACTCTACCCAACTTTTACCTCTGTCCTGTCACAATCACCCAATGTGTGTCTGCGTATGACCTCAATTGTGCACTGCACCCCATCAGCTCTGGTACTCACGTGTCACATGCCTAGCCTGTGGACCTGCCACCCCTCCCTCCCCACAGTCCTAGCCAGCAAGGAAATATCCTGCTGTCTTTCCCCAAGCCACTAAGAACCCACCTGCTACACCCTTACACCCTTCCTATCTCCCACCTCTCTCTTCCCCCCCCCCCCCCCCCCTCCATCCATCTCACTCAACAGTGCCACCATTCCACCCTAGTGTTCCTGCCACACTGCAGTGTGTCCTTCTGGAAAAATAAAAGAACTCAAAATCTCAGAACTCATGCTGGTAATCAGAATGTTATTTAATAGTCAAAAGGAAAGAGAAAGTTTAACATTTCTATATTCAATAAGGCTTAGAGGGTATTTCTGGCAATTTAAAATCAGTAAGTGATTCATAATGGGACACTGTTGGTAGAAACTTCTAGTTACCAACAAGTTAACAACCTCCAGAAAGCTCAGTACTTCGTGGAACAAGCCATTGAAAAACTGAGCTACACACTACCTTGAATTACAACAAAGGTGTTGTGACATGCAGGGCTTTGGTGGACATCCCAAAGGAGAAACTGAAGGATGAATGGGCTCTAGAAGATGAAGTCAGTATGCAAAATATCATAAAGAGGGCAGATGTAAATCTTAAAAAATCTGTCTCCTTTGTCCTGGCAGTAACAAAAAACTTCCTGAGCATGTTAAGTCAAGTCCTTTGCGTAAGCATGTTGCCTTATGTCCCCAATCCAGTGCATTGTTTTGGTTATGTGACGGAGAAGTCACTTGCGGCAAATGTGGATCCACGAAGGAGTTGCTTGTTAATACCCCTTGGAAGTGTGTGAATTTCTCTGGGGGCTCACCCTGTCTGGAGGTGGGACTGCAGTGTATATATTGATGAACGAAGATATGTGAGCTTAAGACTATGAAGCACAGCCTGTATGGTGAGACCAAAAATATTTATAAGGTCATGCTATTCACAGTGTTTGCTACCTCCTTTGCTTCTGTTCTTAAACATCCAGTGCAGAAAGCAGACGCTGCTACACAAACAGAGGTTGCTAATGTCAGCACTAGTACCTGCATTCGTCAGTGCGTGTGTGCTGCTGCAGTTGTTTCGAAGTTTGCCCCCCCCCCCCCCCCCCCCCCCAGAACTTCAGAAAAGGCCATGGTTGCCGACATTGCTGGATCCCCCCCCCTCTCCCCCTCCCCTCTCCCTCCTCCTCCCCCTCCCCCTCCCCCATTGAAGATTCATTCTGGTCCACTGTCCAGGACTGCCACTACCACTTCTGTGGTTGTAGCGCCAATGCCTCCTCAGGCCAAAAAATCAAAACTGAAGGTGAAGCCTCAACCACTGACAGAGATGGGAAGTACATATTCTGACAATATTGATATCATACTCTCTGGCATCTCTCTAGACTCTACTTCAGAGTTAATGGACATTGTCGTCATACTGGAGCAATTACCTCACCCCAAGACTGAGCCTCCATCCATCCTGGCAGAAAGTCAGCATGAAAGTGCTACCCCTGTAATAGATGCATCCCGTCCAACAGTGGAACGTTAATGGGTTTGGTACACGTGGAGGAACCGAAGCTCCTAGCTCAAGAACACCCCCTGTGCGTGTGTTTGCAGGAAACATTTGAAAGTGTTAATGTCCCTGTACTACACAGCTATACATTCTGTCATAAGGATGTCCTGAATGGGGAAATGGCCAAGGGAAGGGTTGCTGTGTTCGTCAATAATGCCCACTACTCCTCTGCTCTCCCACTGGCTACTGACTTGTTGCAAGCAGTTGCAGTTAAACTTCATGTGTGTTAGAGGATTGCTGTATTTACCTCTGCAAGATGCAGTATACTCTGAGGCTTCATCTTCCAGAGCAACTCTCCCAACCAATTCTCTTACTGGGAGACTTCGGTGCCCATCATGTCTCGTGGAACTTGATCTCTGCTTGCCCTCAGGGGTCTGGTTTTGGAGAGCCTCATGACGTCTCACAAGCTGTGTATCCTCAAACACAAGTACTTCTACTCTTTTCTATGCTTCTGCTGCTGGGTCATTCTCAGCCATAAACCTCTCTTTCTGCTTTTCAGCCACCGTGGACTCGAATTACCTGAACTGAAGTCACTAAATTAGATGGCCAGCAGGACTAATTGGATGCTGTTCATTTGGCTGGCTGTGTTTGAACACTGCAACAGTGTCAAGGAATGGAGGGACCACATTACATGAGTGATCAATCATGCTGTTGACTTTTGATATGCATCCCAATGTCCTAAGGTAATCTGGGAGGCAGTCTGTACCTTGGTGGACCAGTGAGTGCCACTCAGCATTCTGGGACAGGCAATCGGCTCTTAGATGGTTTAGGTACTGCCCAGCACCAGACAACCTCACCCACAGCCTCTTGGGTTGCAAGAGCTAAGATTTGACACATAATTAATGAGAGTAGGAAAAGGTCATGGCAAGCATTCCTGGACTCCATCACCCACTCCACTTGTTTTGTAAAAGTATAGGAGGCCACCTGGAGGATTTATGGTAAACACAGTGATTTGCTACCAGTAGCAGCAGTGCTGAAACAGGGGTGACTTCAAACAAAGGGTATATACTTGGACAAGGAAAAAAAGTTCCTGGATTTCCTGGTTAAAATTACACTTTCTCCCGGGTGAAAACAAACTTTTTCCGTGTTAAGTGACAGTGTATTTCCCCTTGGAACTGTGAAACTTTTCAATCCTTTGAATGGTTATGGTTTTATACATGGGCATACAATTTCCCGGCACTTCAGACAGTGTAACTCAGGGAAAAAGACATGTTTTGGAAATATCTTTGATGCGCAGCAACATGTATGCTGCATATTTTTGTATTATGAAAGTATACAGTGGAATTCCATCAAACACCGCATGTTACTTTCTGAATCATTGAAATCGATATTGCGATGCGCATTTGTAAGCAGGTCATAGTTCATGTCACGTGATCTCGCCAGCCGATGAGAGTGGATATTCAGAGCATAGAACATATAATGTAGTCAGCCAGCAGCAACATCACTGTTAAGTAGCATGAATACACAAACAGTGAAAGTTATTAGTTCAAATTAGTATACACAGTGTTGCTACAAGAAAAGCAAACCTTTCATATATAATATTCGTCTCTAAGGTTAATAAGCTGCGAGAGAAGCTAAGCTTTCACATATAATGTTGATCTTTCTTGTGCGTGTTACACTTCAAGATCTATCACACTAATGTGCCAGTAAAATTTTTGACAATGACATAAATGTCTGATCTGGGTTCGAAATTCTTCTAAATCGCTCGTCATCAAAGAGTTGATTTTTAAATGAAAGTCAAACGCTTTGTGTTTTAAGAAAGTCATGGTACATTCTTGCACATAGTTCAACTTACGTAAAAGGATATTTACTTTGAAAGTAACACTTTTCAAACTGCCATTTGCAATATTTTCCCGTGACCTGTTAGAAATAGGTTCGTTTCAGCAGCAACCAAGATGTAGGAAGCCCGTATGTACGTGTAATACATTGAAAGATCATACATTGTGCCATAAATGAAACAAGACATCTGAGGATGCTCACAGAGTATTGGAATTTCGTGAACCATACTAAACTGTGCACATTTAAAATGCATTTTTAAAGTGCACATTTGTATGTCCAGATTCCCAATGAAGTAGACCTTGACCTGATATGCTTTTCAGTGTGGTTTTTTTGGGATGTAAATTTTCTTGGAGCACCAGTACTGTTTTATATCATGTTTGGTTCTTTATTATGGCATAATGCCACACGTGCTAGAAGATGAAAATGTGCACTTGAAATGCACGAACAGTTGAAACTAGCCATTACTGTGGAATTAAGCATTTAGTTTTAAATACATTGACTGCCTCTGTGAAAAAGGTTAATAAAAGTCAAATTTCTTTAGCAAACAGACCAAAATAACTTTATTGCTCTGCAAGGCTATAAGGTGGAAATAAAATCAAATCTGAAACTAATAACATATTTTAGCTTTCTGTAATTATGTGAATGTATTTTAATTCATTTGAAAACTCCCAGCCACAGATATCTGTTTTGTTTTCGTTTGACGTGCGAGTAAGCGAAGGGGAAACAGCAAAATCACTAAATGTAAACACGGTTCACGTAGAGACTACCCACTATTGCTCTGCGCTTCAGGCCCGGATCTATGATATTTGCTAACGGGGTCAATACTAAAAAAAATCGAATTTTCAAAATATGTTCATCTTGTAGCACACATCTTTCTGCAAAATCTGAAACAGAAAACATGTGTGCGAGGAAATGTAAGACATGTTATTTGGTCTTAAGTGTGCCAAAGTGCAGTGCCATGCCTCTTCATACAGTATTCTTCTATCTCACGTCTCTGTATTTCGCTCTGTGGAATTGAAACATGTATATTTTGTAATGGATGCCATGAAACTATATTCAGGAAAATGGAAATTGAAATATGCTGTGGTGCCCCTCCTGCTCCCAGTTGGCTGGTTTGCCAACCTGCCCTTCTTAAAAAAAATCGCACAATTAATAGCGGATGGGATTATTTGTAATCAGGAGAACAAGAACTGTTCGAAGAATTTGCACTCTTTATTACCTATTAGCTAATAACTTGCTGTTTTGTGTGACATAAAATTAAGTGTAGGATCCATAAAACTGATAAAGACAAGAGACAACCAAGAAAGTACACATTTCTTCAATCCTGAGGTCCTAGCATTTTTTTCTCTGTAATCTTGCTACAGCTTTACATGGTGTGCTTTCCTTTCTGCGAAAGACTCTATTACCTCATCGAAGTTCGTCAAACATTTTGCTACATGAAAAATTGAAATGTCGCTATGTAAATCTTAAAAAGCAGTTAATCCAATTAATACCCAAGACGGGTGTGGTTTCTCGATCTGATTACAGTTATTTTGTCACTGTCTGCTAGATAAAACAACATAGGCCTTTCTAATATTGCAGAAATTTTGTAACACACACCAAATAAACTAGATTGATTTGGCACAAATTATCATTTATATAACGCAGCAGAATATAATTCACAAAGTGCCAATATCAAATGCCTATTAGGCCTACTACAAGCAAAAAGCTTTATGTTAGGAAACAGTTTCACATTTCATTCATACACACCAGTTTCTCAAGCATGAGATCGAAAAGTAGTATTACGAAATTTTTATATAAATTTGGAATCGTCGTATTCTTCCATAATTTGTGTGATGTCCCCCTTTTCTTCTTCCTCGTTCTAACAAACAATCTTGTCATCACCAATTCTGTAGTTATTCCTGCCATTGTCAAAATTTGTTCGCCAGTTAACCTCACTAACCCTGCCAGAATCTCAGGTTTTTTCACGTTACTTCCAGAACAGAACTTAAGCGGCTGTTAGCTGGGGACTGTACAACTGGTCTTCACTAGTGTAGCGATCTGGCCTAAAATTTTCTGTTAACATTTCATTTTCCTTGGATACACCGAGAAGATAACACGTAATCTTTGTCACCTGTTATTCCTGTTAGTCATCTATTTCCATTCTGGTAGTCTGAATATATGGATTTTGTTGGTAATTATAACAACGCTGATCATTCGCAAACCCAGTCAACGACATAATCAGATGGCAATTGGCATTCACCCGTTTGGGTTTACTCCGCTCAGCTAGTGTAGCCCTGTCCCCTTTTGTCTGCAGAAAGTGTATTTCTAGACGTGACAAGTATTCTCCTGAGAAAGACATCATGTAAATTATGCACACATTCAAAAATCAACTTATGATTCATTTAGAAATCAACTTATGATTCATTTAGAAATCAACTTATGATTCATTTAGAAGTCAACTTATGATTCATTCAGAAGTCAACTTATGATTCATTCAGAAGTCAACTTATGATTCATTCAGAAGTCAACTTATGATTCATTCAGAAGTCAACTTATGATTCATTCAGAAGTCAACTTATGATTCATTCAGAAGTCAACTTATGATTCATTCAGAAGTCAACTTATGATTCATTCAGAAGTCAACTTATGATTCATTCAGAAGTCAACTTATGATTCATTCAGAAGTCAACTTATGATTCATTCAGAAGTCAACTTATGATTCATTCAGAAGTCAACTTATGATTCATTCAGAAGTCAACTTATGATTCATTCAGAAGTCAACTTATGATTCATTCAGAAGTCAACTTATGATTCATTCAGAAGTCAACTTATGATTCATTCAGAAGTCAACTTATGATTCATTCAGAAGTCAACTTATGATTCATTCAGAAGTCAACTTATGATTCATTCAGAAGTCAACTTATGATTCATTCAGAAGTCAACTTATGATTCATTCAGAAGTCAACTTATGATTCATTCAGAAGTCAACTTATGATTCATTCAGAAGTCAACTTATGATTCATTCAGAAGTCAACTTATGATTCATTCAGAAGTCAACTTATGATTCATTCAGAAGTCAACTTATGATTCATTCAGAAGTCAACTTATGATTCATTCAGAAGTCAACTTATGATTCATTCAGAAGTCAACTTATGATTCATTCAGAAGTCAACTTATGATTCATTCAGAAGTCAACTTAAGATGTGTTAGTGTTCAAAAACCAACAGGGATGCGTTTCAAAATCATATGAACAATCGAAAGAGCAACGTGTGCTGGATGCTAGGCACTTTGTGAAACAAGTTTTTTTCCTTCAAGGATATGAATCTGGCGCCCCCTTTGCCCAGCAGCATCTAGCTGTTTGCTGCGACTGCTTGCACAGCCAACAGCCACATTCCCGCATCCAGAAGCGAGAGAATCTACTACTCAAACGAGACGCAACTGTGCATGCCCATGAGCCCACTTGTAGCTGCTAAAGCAAATCTAATGTAAACAGTTGACTTCTTGCTCATTGGAGGAAATTTGTTGTTATGAAGTGTTGCATAGTCTTCCTAAAGCCTTTGACACATTGTGCTGTTGGCAGATGCTTGCGTGAGCACTGTGTGTCGTTGTTGTTTACGGCGCATTTCCTTTGCAATTCAAGTTTTTTTTCCCCCCCTCCTTCTCTCATTTATGTTTCATTGTTTCAGTATTATTCTGCAGTAGCGGGATACAGTAATACCCTTTGTTAGAGTATTGGTTCTTACCAGTCAAAATTACAAAAATTTAACAGAAAACTAAAACAATGAAAAATTTCCCAAAGTCTAAAGATTTCCTGGGTTTTTCCTAGTTTTCTCCTGGATGAAAAACATCCCGTTTTTTTGCGGATATCCCGGTTGTCCCAGGTCGTATATACCCTGAAAGAATGCCTGGAGACATCGCTTGTATGATGGCAGAACATTTTACTGTGATTAATGCCGTGTGACTGCAGAAAGGGGCAAGTTGGACTTCATATCCCACAATCTGAGCCCACAATACAGAGTCTTACACCTGTCATTTCTCCATGTGGGAGCTAGAATCAGCACTGTCTGAAATTCCTGATACATCACGTGGTCACAACCAAATCCACCACTGCATGCTTCGACATTTGCCAGCAGCGTCAAAGAAAATCCTCCTCAAATGTTTTAATTTGATATGGCAAACAGGTTATTTTCCCAACTTGTGAAGACAGGCAATTTTGATACCTCTCATCAAACCAGGAAAGGACTGCACATATCCCAGTAGTTAGTGGAGTGTCACCTTTATGAGGTGTGTATGAAAGACCCTGGAACAAGTGGTTAACCATCATCCGGTCTGGCCATTTGAGACCAAGCAACTTCTTAGTCTCACTGTGTGGATTCTGAAGATTTGATCCACTGTCAACAACCTAATCCTATTATAGGCAGCTATTCAGCAGGCTTTCCTGTGTAAATATCACTGTGTTGGTATATTCTTTGATATCAGTGAAGCTTATGACACTGCTTGCAGACATAGTATCCTCGCTTAACTCCATCAGTGGCGCTTTCATTGCCACCTCCTCGTCTTCAAACAGTTGTTCTAGGTGTAAGTGCTTTATTGTTGACATGCAGTCAGATCATTTTGAGCAGGAGAATGGTGTTTCTCAGGTAGGTATTTTAATTGTTACTCTCTTTGCCATAGCCATAAACAGTATCACGTCTGCGGTAAGGAGTCACGTGCATTGCTCCTTATCTGCGGACGATTTTGCTGTTTTCTGTTCCTTCAACCAGTGTTGCAGAGTCGACCTGTCAGTTGTAACATACACTGCGGTGTGTGTGTGTGTATGTGTGTGTGTGTGTGTGTGTGTGTGTGTGTGTGTGTGTGTGTGTGTGTGTGTGTGTGCGTGCGCGCGCGCGCGCGCGCGCCCGCCTGACTTGCATGTGTAGGGACACCATGCTACATTTTTAAAAATACTCAGTGAGGTTTTTGGGTATCATGTTTAACTCCAAATTGTCATGGTTACTACGCCTGATCCCAGAAAGCACTAAATATCATAAAGTGCCGTAGTCACAGGTCTTGGGGAGTAGAAGAGTGTGTCTGCTCCAGTTTTTATAGCTGTTTTGTGTGTTCACAGCTAGACTATGGATGCACAGTCTACTGGTCATTGAGGACTTTTTTCCTTAAGATTGTTGACACTATCCACACACATTGTTAGCTGCAACAGGCAGAAAACATGCTTTGTTGGTGCTGCACACTTCAGTGATTTTGACCAACACAAACTCAAACTGTGGTGATGTTCTTTGGCACAGCAGTATAGAAACTGGCACAGAAACAGCTAAATGAAAAAAAAAAATCCATGTAGTTTGCACATTTATTTATAAATAATAGCCAACTTAAGTTTTGTGGAAGACCAGATGTACAAGACTCGTGTGCTGATTTGAAATTCTAGATTTGCACGTTTCACTGTTCACCACTTCTGCATAAGCTTTCATTGATTGTGATATAGTGTGAATTTTTGAACGTTACTCTCATCATCAGTTGTGGACTTGAACTTACTTGTGCTCTTTTAAAATTTTTGAGAACCGTAGGCCTATCCTCATTCAAAACAATCTTCTCTAATTTCATTGTATAATAACATGAGAAATAGTCTTTTTTTTGGATGATTATAAGCCTATATTTTTGTAAGTTACTGGTATGAGTACTTTGGATACATAATGTATTTTGTAGTGAATCATCATTTGGGGTCACAGTACCTGCTGAAGAATAGAACACCTCTAAATTTCATTGTATATCAGTGCAGATAAACATGCATTTTTGAGAATTTTTGGAAGCTGCTATTGTCCTGTACATAATCTGATCTGTAGTAAATTAGTGTGTGTGACTTACTGTAGCAGAAGTGCTGAGTGACATGTTGTGTTACATCTAGATTTCCGCTAAAGAGGAGTAGCCCTACATATTATCGTTTACCATAAATTAACTTTGTTTTCGAGTTTGCTAACAATTGTGCTTAACCTCAAAAAGTTTTTAGGAAACTAGAATTTTTACCACAGGCTTTTCTGTTTCCGTAATAGAAATCTTGTTTTGTGTATTTGCTTCATTCCTTATAGCAAATTATCAACTTCCTAGCTCAAGAGATTAAAAGATAATCAGCAGACTTACAGTTATTTGCTCACTGTCCTGTAATAAATTGCACCAATTAAAATGCAGCCCCACTGTGAATGTATTCTTGAGCACAGAATGAGTTGGTTAACAGTCATAAGCAGCGAGTTGGTTAAGTCATAAACAGCTGGAAATTTCCCTGACCACTATCAAATGATTGGTATCTGGTGCATGTCATTGTGTTGGAAGAGCTTCTGAGACTTGTGTACTTGTGGTACCAGTATCAAAAGTACCTCAAGTATTATCTACTCCTGTGGCTCCTGTCTGCTCTGCAGAAAGTAAGAGATATGTCATTATTCATGTGAGTGGCGTTTCAGAGTTAGAGCTAGGTGTCCTGAACAGCGTGGATGGGGACCAGGAAGGACTCAGGTTGTTGTCCCGATTCCCGTAACCAACAAGTTTGAGTTATTGTCTTTCAATGAAATTGAAACTGAAACTGGTCTGGTGGGATTCACTTCATCTTTTGTGGGGAAAACTGTTTTGTCTGGTGCCAGGAGGCAGCAAATGCAAAAGGATAGGGATCTGTTAATTGTCAGCAATTCAAACATAAGGTGAATGATGGTTCCCCTTGGGGAAATGGCAGCAAGAACAGAAAAAGGCACCAGGTGCACTCATTGTGTATGCCTTGGGGCCTCATTCAACATGTTGAAGAGGCTATTCCAACAGCCAGCGAGGGAACACGGTCCAACCTAAAGCAGATTGTGATGCACGTTTGAACAAATGATGCCTGTGCTCTGAGGCCATATTTGAGTCATTGCATGACTGGCAGAGAAGGTTGAGAAGACCAGCTTGCGCATGGAGTTTCAATGAAGCTCACAATTTGGAGCATTGTCCCAAAACTGACCATGGCCCTTTGGTTCCGTGTTGAGCAGAAGGACTGAACCAAAAACTTCAATGATCCTGTAACAAGCTAGACTGTGACTTCTGGATTTTTGCCATAGGGATGAGAGCTGTAGGGTCCCCCTAGGTGGGTCGGGTGTGCAGTACGCAACAGAGGATGCTACTCAGATAGATGACCGTGTGTGGTGTACACATGAGCTGATTTTAGATTAGGCGACCCTCCATTCAATCCAGATAATGATAGCTGTAGTAAACCCAGAAATATCAGTGTAAGATCAAAAGAAATGCCTCACACAGATGAGAGTATTAAAATGCTAATAGTTAGCTGCCAAAGCATTCACAACGAAGTGCCAGAGCTTTAAGCACTCCTGAAAAGCAGTGAAGCTCACATAATACTAGGTACTACAATCTGGTTCAAACCTGAAATTTGATAGCAGTGAGATTTTTGGAGAAAATTTAAATCCCTATCGAAAGGACAGGCAAATGGGAAGTGAAAGTGGTGTGGTTGTCACAGTAGACAAGAAACTCAAATCCACTGTAATAGAAATTGAAGCTGCATGCGAGATGGTTTGGACAAGACCAGTATGAGGGGTCATCATAAAATGATGATGGATCCTTCTATCACCCACCAGACTCGTCTCCTGACCTAACTGCACACTTCAGCAAAAATCTCAATTCATGTTTAAATAAGTTCCTCATTCACACTGTAATCGTCTGTGGACACTTTAATTATCCAACAGTTAATTGGGAAGATTACAGTTTTGTTAGTTGTGGGCATGATAAGACATCCTATAAAAGTTTACTAAATGCCTTCTTTGAAAACTACCTACAACGGGTAATTTGGAATCCCACTTATGATGGAAATATAATGAATCTAATGTCAATAAATAGTCCTGACCTCTTTGAGGATGTCCACATCGAAACTGGTATCAGTGATCATGACACAGTTGTGACAACAATGATCACCAAAGTACTAGGAACAAGTATGATGTGACTTACCAAATGAAAGCACTGACAGGTCGATAGACACACAAACATACACACAAAATTCAAGCTTTCGCAACCAATGGTTGCTTGGTCAGGAAAGAGGGAAATAGAGGGAAAGATGAAAGGATGTGGGTTTTAAGGGAGAGGGTAAGGAGTCCTTCCAATACCGGGAGCAGAAAGACTTATCTTAGGGGGAAAAAAGGACGGGTATTCTCTCTCTCTCTCTCTCTCTCTCTCTCTCTCTCTCTCTCTCTCTCTCTCTCTCTCACACACACACACACACACACACACACACACACACACACACACACACACACATATACAGACACAAGCATATATATATATGTGTGTGTGTGTGTGTGTGTGTGTGTGTGTGTGTGTGTGTGTGTGTGTGTGTGTGTGTGTGTGTGTGTGTGTGTGTGTGTGTGGGCGTGGGCGTGGGCGTGAGTGTATACCCGTCCTTTTTTCCCCCTAAGGTAAGTCTTTCCGCTCACGGGATTGGAATGACTCCTTACCTTCTCCCTTAAAACCTACATCCTTTAGTCTTTCCCTCTCCTTCCCTCTTTCCTGAAGAAGCAACCGTTGGTTGCGAGAGCTTGAATTTTGTGTGTATGTTTGTGTATCTATCGACCTGCCAGCGCTTTTATTTGGTAAGTCACATCAACTTTGTTTTTATATTAAAAACAAAGATTCCAAGACTTACCAAGCGGGAAAGCGCCGGTAGATAGGCACAATGAATAAAACACACAAACACACACACAGAATTTCGAGCTTTCGCAACCGGCGGCTGCTTCATCAGGAAAGAGGGAAGGAAAAGGAAAGATGAAAGGATGTGGGTTTTAAGGGAGAGGGTAAGGAGTCATTCCAATTCCGGGAGCAGAAAGACTTACCTTAGGGGTAAGTCACATATCCATCCATACATACACACACAGACACAGGCAGACATATTTAAAGGCAAAGAGTAAGGGCAGAGGTGTAAGTCGAGGCGGAAGTGTGGAGGCAAAGATGTTGTTGAAAGACAGGTGAGGTATGAGTGGCGGCAACTTGAAATTAGCAGAGATTGACGCCTGGTGGATAACGAGAAGAGAGGATATATTGAAGGGCAAGTTCCCATCTCCGGAGTTCGGATAGGTTGGTGTTGGTAAGAAGTATCCAGATAACTCGGACGGTGTAACACTGTGCCAAGATGTGCTGGCCGTGCACCAAGGCATGTTTAGCCACAGGATGATCCTCATTACCAACAAACACTGTCTGCCTGTGTCCATTCATGTGAATGGGCAGTTTGTTGCTGGTCATTCCCACATAGAAAGCGTCACAGTGTAGGCAGGTCAGTTGGTAAATCACGTGGGTGCTTTCACACGTGGCTCTGCTTTCGATCGTGTACACCTTCCGGGTTACAGGACTGGAGTAGGTGGTGGTGGGAGGGTGCATAGGACAGGTTTTACACCAGGGGCAGTTGCAAGGGTAGGAGCCAGAGGGTAGGGAAGGTGGTTTGGGGATTTCATAGGGATGAACCAAGAGGTTACGAAGGTTAGGTGGACGGCGGAAAGACACTCTTGGTGGAGTGGGGAGGATTTCATGAAGGATGGATCTCATTTCGGGGCAGGATTAAAGATGGGAATTTACAGTCGACATCTATGATTAAGTGTGTTAGCAAGGATTGTCATTCCAGTGCCAAAAGTTTCTTGACAGCAAATGTCATTGCCCGGCATGGTAAATCTAACGGCACCGGGGAACTTTTAAAACAAATCTGGTTAGCATGTGCTCCATGACTTTTGGAAGATTTTGTAAATAGAAGTGAGATATCTGAGTGTATCGAAGACATTCCTTTATTTAGAAACAAATTAAAAGACAGAAACCGAAAAGCAATGGAAAATGTAAAGGAACAACAAAAATGACTTAAAGTTCTCTGCTTATATTTCACTGTGTCTCGATGAAAGTACAGTTATAACAAAAATACCTGTTTAGCTGCTTTTGCTTGATATTGTGCTGTAAATAACCTTAAAGGAGGATTGATTTTGATAATATTTTGCTCAGCAATCGGTGAAGATAAATTCTGACATGGTTCCTTTGAAAAAAGGACATTGTCAATTCCCATCTTCCTGCATTTTGAGCTACTGCTTCATTTGTAATTAAACTGTCATTGAAGGTATGCTAAACCCTATTTTTTCTTCTTCCCTCCCATCATTTGCTGTCTTTCTGGTTAATTTTTCTCTATGTAACCCTTCTGAAACTGAATGTGGCCTAAAGAAAAATTATTTCTATTTTCAAGTGTGGTTATTTGAATACAGTTTTATTTTTATTTTTTACTGGACATTTGTGAGACTTTTTCTGAATTCAGCATATGGTAAATTTATTTTCAAGAAAATTTGTTTGATGAAAGGTTTTGGTATTTTTGATGTTACATGTTGTTTTACACTGACAGAAATGTGTCTACAAGATTGCAGATATCAATGATATACGGGGTGATTAAAAAGGTTACATGTAAATTGAAGGAGCTGATAGAGGAATCAAAACACGAAGACATAGCAATAGGAGTTAATTGTGTTGGAATAAATTCTGAGCCGGGGAAGGCTTTGGAATGCCAGGAGCAACAATAACAATCAGTGCACATGCGCCATAAGTTCAGCAAAGATAATGTACTGTTCCTGTGTTCATACAATTACTTGTCATTCAAACCTTGGGTGCATGACACCAGTTTCTGACCAACACTTTATCCAGGGTACTTGCAGTGTTTTAAGAGATTCTTGTGATGCCTGATATACTTGGTAGTGTGTGCAAGAATGTTCTACAAAGGTTTTATGTCTGTATTGAATGTGGTGGTCGCCATTTTTAGGGTTCAGTACCTCCATCAGCAAAAATGGTACCTTCATAGGATCCTTTGTTTTTCGTATGTGTGTCAGTCTGTCAGAGTGTTAAAAACTCTTCTTCTTAGGAACAGGTAAACATATCAAGTTTAAATTAGTATTGCATACTAATATCTATGGTCCCTTGGCATTGTAAACATTGAAGCTTCTCAGTCAGTGCAACCAAAAGATACAGTCATTTATACCACAAATTTTGATACTTACAAACTAGCTCATCAAAAGCTATAAGATACTTCTATTGACATAGGATAATGAAATTCGTCAAGAATTAAGAAATAAGGATTAAAAGTACAGCCAAAGGAAACAATCAAAAAATTGTGGATTTGTAATTACACCACACAAAAAAGGTCATTTGTTATTTTATTTTTTAAATTTTTTTTTTAAATGAATAGACAGACGTATCGAGTTGAAAAGGATGTCGCATACTAAGGTCCTTAGTCTCATGGCGGCATAATAAATGTACGCTTCTAAGTTGTTGCAACCAACAAATACGGCCATTTATATCACATAATTTGAGACTTGCAAACTCACACGTTGAAACCTATAGTGTACTTCCTAATGACCTAAAACAGTGAAATGGTGAGAAGCAAGGTTTTGCAGTAGAATCAATGGAAAAGAAATCTGAAAAGTGTTAATTTGTAATTACATTATACACAAGAAATATTTCTTGTGTCATTAGTTATCCAACTTCAAACTTGAAATTAAAACATTCTTGGAAGTCTTGGAATCCCTGGAATGTTACCTTGCAAGTATCAGTGTCAATAACAGGCAAAGATTGTTGAGATTCTTGATTACTGGAATGGATGAACTGTCATATATGTAATTAAGTCTGTCTGTAATCCTCAGGACCTGAGTCCTACCCCTACCTGGCCAATATTTAAATACCATCTGTAATATACAACATTGTTGAGCAAACAGTGTATTATCTTTGCTGAGCTTAAAATGTGTGTTCATTTATTTCCTTCGTCATTCATTTCCCTTGTCATTCCCGACATTCCAAAGCTTTCACTGGCTCAGGATTACTTCCGAGATGGTAAGTTCCAATTCCAAAGTGGTTGACTTTTGACTCGTCAGCCAGCTCCGTCAATTTGTTTGCTATATTTTTGGATCAGCCTGTATAAATGTGCTGTAGTATGTCAAAGCACTAAAAATGCCTTGATGGTAAAATGAATGCATTAAATATACGTACGTTAAACAACATGTTTGCTGTTAATTTGATCGTAGCAGGGTAATTACACTATCTCAAATGATTAAATAAATTAGTTTTAACACTCCTTTCTCTAAGGAATACAAGTAAAATAGAATTATATTCTTGATTTCAGACTATTATGGATACTGTAGGAAAAGAGCTGAACCGTTTGTATGATTTATTTCAAGAAAGAAATCCTAACTTCAAGGGTGGAGTTTCAGTTGGAGGTCACAGTCTTGGGACTGTAATATTGTTTGATCTTCTTTGCAACCAAAAGGATCGTTCAGGCAAAAACACAGAAGAACCCAACTCTGAATCAAGGGAAGGATCAGAAGACAGAAACTGTGTAAGTTAATTCTGCAGTATTTGCACATTGTGATTTACATGGAAAAGTACTTTGAGGGATATATTTAAATCATCACTGCTTGTCTCTGTGTATGTGCTGATGGATATGTGTGTGTGTGCGAGTCTACGCCTGTCGTTTTTTTTCCCCCCTAAGGTAAGTCTTTCCGCTCCCGGGATTGGAGTGACTCCTTACCCTCTCCCTTAAAACCCACATCCTTTCGTCTTTCTCTCTCCTTCCCTCTTTTCTGAAGAAGCAACCGTCGGTTGCGAAAGCTAGAAATTCTGTGTGTCTGTTTGTGTGTTTTATTTATTGTGCCTGTCTACCGGCGCTTTCCCGCTTGGTAAGTCTTGGAATCTTTGTTTTTAATATATTTATTTATTTATTTATTTATTTACTTTCTTGTTGTCCGTATAACAGTCGCTTTTTAGACATTGTCATCGATTTAGTTCACATATACATAGAGGTACAACTCATTGAGATAGAAGGTTGTACTAATTGAACTTCTCTTATTAGTGACAGATAAATGCCTACAGTGATACAAAAAAGTGAAGACCAGAATTTATCAGTGTTTTGTTGCAAAAACAAGCCAGTGACTATATATACTAACACTTTTACAAGGAGACCTTATAATTTGAAATCGTCTGTTGAATAACAGCTTCACTGTATTAATAAATACTTAGGTTTATTCTTTAAGGCATTTAGATCAGTTATCTTATGGTCTGTTGTAAATAGTTGGTTCTGTCATATGTGAACTGTGGTTTGCGGTTTGTTTGGTACTTGTAATTCTGTGGAATTTTTTCCCTTCCTATATTACAGTTACGTACATTACTGTCCATTAAATTATGTTCTGAACTTACTTTCATAAACATGATTGCCTGCAAGGTGTATGTTGAGTAGATGGTAAGTATTTTATATTTTCTGAAAATTTCTCTACAATGCTCTTTCTTTTTGACGTCAGCTATCACTATTAGTGCTTCCCCTCCTACCCCATACCCTCCTCACTCATAATACCCCTTGACCTTCGTTCACCCCCTGTCCCCACCACCACCACTACCAAGCCCCATACCTCGCCTGATCCTTGCCTGCTCCTCGCCATTCTCATTCTCATCCTCTCCTCACCATCCTCTCTCCTCTTCCCTCTCCTTGTCCTACCCCATCATACCGTGTCATACCCTTCCTCTCTCATTCTCCCATCCCCCCTCTCTATCCCCCCCCCTCTCTCTCTCTTTCTTTGTGATACAAATAGACTACCTGTATAGAGTGTTAGTGCCCCACCCCAGATCTCAGTATCATACCAAAGATGCGGATGGTCAAACTGAAATATATTGACTTTTTTATAAGTATGATCTATGTACTATTTTGATGACAGATGTTCATCCACATTAATTTCCAAAAGTTTGTGTGTAGCTAAATACCAGTGTAACTGTAATAACATTTGTATCTTGAGTGCAGTTATTTTGGTTATAGTTATTGTGTGTTTAGAAGGAGCTCATTTGCATTAATATAAGTTAAGAGTGTTGTAATTGATTTCACTGCTCTTGGCAGCAGTTTGTGAATCAGTGCCCCAACTGACAAAGGATAAGCCATCTCCATAGCTTATGACCATGAAGTCTTGAAGGTTCAGTTAAAGCATTAGCATACACAAGGAACAGAATAGGCCCCACTGTACTTCCTTCAGGCACATTCTTTTTATAAGTTAACTTAACACACCATTTCCTGTCTTTTAAATAGGAGTAAGTAGTTTTAAGGTGACTCCTCATATCCCATATTCCTTTAATTTTTGCAGTGAAATAGTATTATTCACAGTAGAAAATCATTTATCATCACTAACAAAGCAAGTATGAAAAAATTACATACATTCTATCAGTTTATAATATTTAAAGTGTAGATGAATATAAATTTACAACATAAAATTATTGAATTTACAGGGTACTGAAGGACAAGGGAATTCAACTCCTGCCGCAGAACCAAACCACTCGCTCCTGCAGAGGAGGTTGAGTAGACGAATAAGCTATGTTATGGGAAATGCTGGTACAGGGCAACCATACATCTCATATCCCCATTTACAGTTTACCCCAACTGCATTTTTTGCACTTGGATCTCCAATTGGTAAGTTTTTTTTATGAAATGAAGAGTTTATAGTGAAAAGTATTCAAGCATGTAACACAGTCTTATTTCTTTTTTCCTATAGGAATGTTTGTAACAGTGAGAGGCATAGATGCACTGGGAGAAGATTTTCATTTTCCAACTTGCCCAGCATTTTTCAATATATTCCATCCATTTGATCCAGTTGCATATCGTATAGAGACATTAATCAATCCAGAATTTGAAAATCAGAAACCTGTGCTGGTTCCTCATCACAAAGGAAGGAAGAGAATGCACTTAGGTAAGAAAAGTGAGTTGGGGAGAGAGAGAGAGAGAGAGAGAGAGAGAGAGAGAGAGAGAGAGAGAGAGAGAGAGAGAGAGAGAGAGAGAGGGAGGGGGGGGGGGGGGAGAATCGGGCAGATATGTTGGAATCTGAAATAAACATATTAGTGAAATTATCAGTATGATAGCAATGATTTCTGACAAAGTAAACATGCTTACCAGTAACATGACATTTTAGTTTGTTAGTTTCATGTAAGCTATTGCTGTTCAAGGTACATAAAATGTGTAATAAGGGGCATTTGTTTAAAAATATAAGATAGCTAGTTGTGAGGATAACATGAAGAGGTTTGATATACACTGAGGTACTAAAATTCATGGTCATGAATGATGGTCTGTAACAACTGTTAATGGCCTTCCACAGAGACTGTCGAAATTTGCATTGACCCAGATCACAGCAAGACATTCTCTTTCTGTAGTTTAGTAGTTTCTCTCGGCTTTTCCAAATATCTTAGAAGTGTAGGCTATAACCTTATCATTTCCATCCGAAATTTGCACCAGAACAGCACCAATCCCATACCCACTGGCATCTGTGTGTAGTTCGGTAGGTGCTCTCTCATCATAAAGACCAAGTACAGGGTCAGTTGTCACAGCTTTTCACAGCACATTGAAAGAATCTTCTTGGGCAACACGCCAGATAAATTTAACATCAGATTTGATACAAAAGTCTTTGATAAAACGATGGTAGTAAGAACATAGTCTGAGGAAGTTTCTTACATCTCTAATACTTTTAGGAATAGGAAATTCTGTTATACCTTATCTTTTCTGGGTCTGGGCGCACACCTTTGTTTGACACAAGGTGTCAAAGTATTTTTATTTCTTTTGCTCCAAAGAGATACTTTCTTGGATTAAGTTTCAGTCCGCCTTGTTGGAGACACTTAAGAGTGGCCCTCAGTCTTTTTGTGTGCTCAGCAGATGTCTCTGAGAACACTATAATGTCAACTAAATAACAAAGACACATCGTCCACTTCAGGTGACTTACGAGATTATCCATCATCTGTTCAAAACTTGCTGGTGCATTACACAGATCAAATGGAATTACCTTAAACTCATACAGGCCCTCGGGGGTGATGACTGCATCCCGAGTACATGTTCATGGTTGAGAAAAACTTAGCCCTCTTCAGATAATCTAGTGTATCGTCAATTTGTGGAAGATGGTAAATGTCCTTTTCAGATATCTTATTAAGCTTCGTATAATCAACACAAAAGCACCAACTGCCATGCTTCTTCCTGACAAGGACCACTGGTGGTGATCATGGGCTCTGCGAAGGCTGAATGATGTCATTCATCATCATTTTCTCTACTTCACCCCCAATTATTCGGCATTGCATTGCTGGCACACGATATGCTCTTTGGCTTATTGGTTAATGGTCCCCGGTGCTAATTTGGTGCTTCACCATCATTTTCTCTAATTTGCTCTTCACCAGTGGATTGAAACATTCAGAAGAACTCTTAAAGAATGACAAGTAGCTTCTTCTGTTGTTTCTTAGTGAGATATGGTGATAGTCGAGCTAGAAAATCTTGTCTCTTAGGGGTAACACTAATTTCACACACAGACTCGGCATGGGAGGTTCCTATGGCACTCAGCTGTTCTGCAATTAACGGTTCAGCGTTTGCCACACACATTCATCTTGAAAGGATCTACGGTTCTCGTCAACAGTTAACTGTCTACAATTCACCGAATCCATTCTTAAACGAGACGACAGAGGCTGGGATGACCAAGTTATTCTTAAGTAGTATGCTTCTCTCACACTCCACCAAATGATCCATGGGTTGATGCATGACATGACACATGACAGTTACCTTTCTAGTGCTGATTGCAGGAATGATCATTTCATCCAGCACACAGTCTCCACACACTCGGATGCACATCTTCCTGGTCACAGTATCACATCTCGTCTAGCATAATCTTAGAGTGACTATAATCTTTAATTGCCTGAGAAGCTTTCAAAAAGTCCCATCTGAGAAAGATGTCATGACTACACTCTTGTAAGATGATTACTTCTAACGGCTGTGTATGGCCACTTACACCCATACGAATGATACATTTTCCCATAGGTTTTACATATTTCCCATTAGCCACATTCAGCAGAGATGTTTTGTTGTCAACGAACACGGTTTTCTGCAACTGGCGGTGGCCCTTCTCCGAAATGACTGCATATGATGCTCCATAGTCCACAAGAGCTTGGGCTGGTCGGCCATCCATGAGGATATCGAAGAAGTTTCCTATCCTTTTTGTAGTGATCGACGGCGGAGGATTTTTCTCTTCAGTGGCCTCACCTCCAAGGAAGGTCGCACCCTTTAGCTTTCCAGGTTGCGGTGGCTATGTGATTGGCTGGAGCTTCTAAACGGCGATGGAGACTTTGATCGGCGTGTTGGGGAGCATCCTCTCCAGCGGCTAGCTTGCGGCGATGGTGACCTACATCATCCTGCACACACATTTTCTTGTTCATCTTCGTCGTCCCATAGTTGGTCTCGGCGGAGATCAGTCTGCTGTCTTCTGGCGCAGGGATCATAAAATGCCCTCCACCTTTCTCGACAATAGTGCACCACATGTCCCCGTCGTCTGCAGTGGGAACATAGTGGTTGGTTATCCTGGGTCCTCCAGACATCAGATCTGGTGACCATGCAGCATTGTAGGAACATAATTCCTCATGGGCCTCGACTTTTTCACCATTCTCAAGGGAAATGAAGGACAAGAGGTTGGGTTCAATGTCTGTTCCACTTCCTCCCTTATGACCTCTTGAAGCACCTTGGTTTTTTATATCTGTGCAATGCAAGTGCCTTCTGAACTTCCTCTCTCACTATCGGACGAAGAACACTTGTGAAATCAGTTGCTTCCACCATCACAGGCATGGATACGATGTTTGGAAGCCGATCAAACTGCTTGCGTGTAATTCTTTTTTGATGCACTGGCACCATTTTATGAAGTCATCTGCTGCTGGAACCTCCTTCAGGAGTAGGGCTTCTTACAGGTCCTCAGCAACACCCTTCATGAGATGTGCAACCTTATCTTCCTCCTTCATTCTAGAATCCACTGTTTTACACAGCTCCAAGACGTCTTGAATGTAGGATGCTGTCGTTTCTCCTGGACACTGTGCCCTGTGCTTTAATTTATCTTCAGCTTTGCACTTCTGTCGTCGAGTGTCGCTGAAATACTAGCGCAGTTCTGCATGGAATACTTCCCAGCTTGTGAACTCCTCCTCGTTGTTCTCATAACATTGCTTGGCAGTGCCCTTCAAGTAGAAAAATGTGTTAGCCAAACACACAGTGGCATCCCATTTGTTAAATTTGGTTTACATACCTTCAGCCACGTTTTTGGATCTTGGCCATCATCACCAGAGAACCCGGAAGGATTTCTCGTGTGGTGGCACACAGTTGCTGTATTGTAATGGCCTCCTTTTCTTCTGTCTGTATTGTTGAGAGGAATGTCCAGGCAAAATACAACTAGAGGCTTTTCTCGAAGACACTTTTAAAGACTATGAAACAGTGCAGTGAGTTAGTGTGTGTGTGTGTGTGTGTGTGTGTGTGTGTGTGTGTGTGTGTGTGTGTGTGACAGACTACTGATGATTGAGAAGCTGGAAAGTTCCAAAAGAGCTGGCATTAGGAGGTCCTTGTTGTCCCTTAGTGTTATCTGTGGTTCATCTCGAGCACCCTTAGTTACTGCCTCAGCTGTGCTGCTTGTGTCTACACCATAATCTTCAGCACACACTGTGGTTCCTGTTGTGCTAGTTGTTACATGACATGTTACTTGACATGCATTCATAAGCGTGATGATGCATCTTCTGTCTGATTCTGTTTGCCTTCCTTGTATAAAATCTGCTAATCATATTCCTCTAATTTTAATTTCATTGGATGAGAAGACAAATCCGAAATGTTGCATAACCATGTGAGTGGCTTGCGATCTGTCAGTATCTTGAAGTGTCTGCTGTACAGGTAAGCTCTGAAGTGCTTCATGCCCACATTATGACAAGTATTTCCCGCAACACTGTGCTGTAATTTTGTCCTGTTTTGTTGAAAGTGGGAGATAAAGGCCACCAGAATTTCCTTCGCCACCATTCAAACCAATGGCATACTGGCCACTATCCATGGTCACTATGCATTGTTGTTCAAAGTTGGGATATTGTAGTATTGGCAGGCAGATAACTTTCTCTTTTAGTTGTTGGAAGGCTTCTTCCTTTTGTGCTCCCACTTGTAAAAAACTCCCTTTTTCAATAATTCATACAAGGTTTTGCAGGGTTGTCTCAAGTTCTGGAAATCAGGGAAAATCAGCGAATTTCAAACATGTCGGGGAAATCAGGGAAGTTTGAAAAGGAAAAACACTGGAAAAATCTCGTTTTTTGTCTCAGTGGATGAAATGGTTTGTTCACTGAGATGTCGTGCATCCCGTGCTTCCTGACACCCTCATTCTTACTGCTTCTGTCCTTCCTGCCATTCCCCTCTGCTTGCAGTCAGTGCTGCCACCACTGCTTGCTGCTAGCCTAGCAGCTGCTGATGAGAGGCAGGGAGTTGTGAGGAGTGGTTTGTGTGGATCTGATTCTGAGAGATTGTTGGTACGGTGACTGGAGACAGCGGTCATGTATGCATGAGTTGTCAGAGTTATTATGTGAAAGTGTATGTGCTCTCATTTTCTGACAAAGGCAGTGGCCGAAAACTTAGTTGTAAAAGTGTCATTGTCTTCTCTACATGCCTGTCAGCAGCTCAGTGATCATTAGTATTGATTCTCAGAGTATTTGCTCAAGTTATCTGTTGCTTGGATTGGTCACGGCACTCTCCTTTCATCAGCATGGTGTCTGTGACTCGTGAACAGCTGGTCACATGAGCGTACTTCAATGACAGGCCATTTCAGCAGGTACCACTAATGGAAGAGGCCTGCTGATCTGAAGCCCATCGTTTCCCAGTAATGTGCAGGTCCTGCCTGTAGGATCTAGTCTCACCAATCTGCCTGCAGGCTGGGTCTGTTTGTGTGTGGCATAATGCGGCAGATTTTCATCATGGACCCAGGAATGCGGTTCTCCTCAGCAGGCCAGAGCCCACAGTCAATGGATTTCAGGAATTGCAACTGTCTCGCCACAAGTACATTGTACAGTGTTGGGTTTCATAGACATTTTATTATTCTAGCACATTTTGGCACTTTGAAAGTAGTTCATATATTAGAAAGTATGGACAATAAAAAGAAGAAAATTGTGGCAGTCGCTGGCAGTTTGTGCATTATGTACTCGTATATTTCTTGAAAGAAAAATCACACAGTACCTGTAAAATGAAATGATTGTGTGGCATGGATGGCCATGAGGCCCCATCCAGGGAAGTTTGACTGCCGGGTTGCAATTCTTCGTTCAGGTGATGCCACATTGGCCTTCTTGTGTGTCAGTGATCATGAAATGATGATGAGGGTAGCACAACATCCAGTCCATGAGTTGAGAACATCCCCAAGGCCCACTGCATGTTAGTCAAACGCATTACCACTCAGCTAAGCAGGTGGTTACACAATACCTGTAAAATAATGGGCATAACACAGTGGGTAATAACTGACAAAATGAACATAGTAGAACCAATATTCTATTGGTGGTCACCTATAGTGTTGGTTTACACAACTCTTCCCTGCCTTATACACTTCTTTCAAGAAGTCTACTTTTTTCTGATGCTATTTCTAAAATCAGTAAAGGTATTTTAAATCTGTCTTGCGACTCCAAGGAGGTGCGTATTTTTGTTGAAATAAAACAACATCAGCGGTCTTCATGAAACACACACACCATTTGGCTTGCTTTCTCAATCTATAAACAGTTCATTACAAAAGATGTTGATGTTAGTACTTAAGGTTTTTGCTCACACATTTAGAAAGACACAAGTCCCTACATTTTCTTGTCAGCTTGTGTCTCTACTCACTCTTGAAATCTCAAAATTTGTCAGGGAAAAATGCTAAAACTTGTCAGGAAATCAGGGAAATACCAGAGAATTTCACTTGGGGAAACTCGTGACAAATCTGGTTTTCCAACCTTACTGAAGTTGCTAAAATCACATGTAGTATCCGATGAGGCCTGAACACACTTTTAATTGTCATTGTATGTGGTTGATGATATCACCTGATGGCTTGAACTTCGGACGTATGTGGCTGAAGTCCCTTAGCTGTCAACACATGATCCAAAGAGGTGACTTCCTTTCTCAAAAACTCACCCTTGTCCTTCATTATATTGTTTTGTCGTAATGTTCTAACACTGCTTTGAGTCAGGTATCATGCTCTTTGAGTAAAGCTCCCAAAACAGTGACATTGTCTAAATATGTAAAAACTAGGTTACCCTGTATTCCAGTCAACACCGCCGATCTTTCGAATGTGTATGGAGCTGCCATTAACTCCATGGCCATCTTATTGTATTCAGAATGCCCCATGGGAGTGCTGAATGCCATTTTCACCTGATTTTGTCATCTGTCAGTACTCGTAGTGTCCCTTATGTAGGTACAACTTTGAAAAGTATTTTGCTTTACCTAAACTGCCTAGTATTTCATCTATGTGGGGAAGAGAGTACACTATAGAGATATCTCATTTAACTTCCTATAATCTGAACCATTCTTTGCTTACTATAATCTGTACCATTCTTCGCTTATGTTGTCCACTAGCATCTGATTGTTTGGCAGCATTGTTAAAGGAAAGCGCCAAGCTCTCTTGCTGGCCGATATTATTCTATCAGGTAGCATACTGTCTACATCTTTCTTTGGTGCACTGTGCTGGGCATGTGGGATCGTGTATGGTCATTGACTGATGATTGTATCTTCTGCCTCGGTATTAATGGTATCTGATGCTCCACTATCATCGTGTGAGTCAGTCGATCACCTGGTAAATGGAACAGGTTGTTATAGGTGATGCACAATTCTTCAATAGATTGTTTCTCTTCTTTGCTCAAATGGTCTACTCACAAGTTATCTACCAAATTGCTCTTTCTAGATTTAACTACATCATTTGGTTCATTTCTTTGGTTCTCTTCTTACATAAGTGATTTTACATATGTCTGGTGGAAGCACAGACTCTGCAAGTACCCTGGGTGTCGGTGTTTGCAATTCTTCCTCATGAGTATTTATCATGCTGGTAATACATGTTCCACCACCTGCTGTGACTATTGCATCTGGGATGAATACACCTTGTCAGATTTCTTGTCTAGGAATTACAGTTTGTCCTGTTTACTCTTGTTAGTCATACTTTCACAAAAAAATTCTTCTTGCAGTCCTATCAAAGTTTTTGTTTTAACCACTTGTTGCCTATGCAGCTGGAATCTTGCCTATCGACTACTGTTTGTCCTCTACATTCTGTCGATGCTTTGTTCTGGGAAAATTCTTTTCCACAATTCTCTTTTCTTTTCTACACTGATTGCACCTGACAGGTAAAGTGCAGCTTTTGATAACACCTGGGGTGGTTGCCTTGGTCTGGGACCCTTATTCATAGCTCTGCTTGAGTTTACTTGGCTTGGTACACCACACTTCAATGTGTGCGCGGCTGCCGGTGTTGAGTTATTGCTTCTGAGTTTGCATGCATCTGAGGTCTCATAATTCTTTGAGATGCTATTTCACTGGATCTCAACTCTTGGTTCCCATCTTCTATCGTGCATATCTTCTGTTGGCGCTTGTGTGTGTTGGACCTCCTCATTTGCGATACTGTCAATGGTGTCAGCTCTCCTAGAATCCCAATGTTACCCTAGCTTCAATCCACTCTCTCTTATTAAACTCACATTTACATCTATTAGTACTTTATCTGGGGCTTACATGAATTGGTGCACTGTAATTGAATAAAATCATTCTTGCTGGTGCAGTCCGCAGTACGTGTAAAGTTGGACACAGCCTAAATTTGACTGTGTCCTTAAGCCTTGCATTCATTTCCCAGAGCATTCCTCTTATGGATATTTAACCCTCTGCTCTCCAACCAGTTTCTAGTATAGTGCCCTCAGCGATTACATTTTAAGCATGTTCCTGATTTTACTTGTGTACACGCGTACATACATCCCATTAGTTTGCACTGAATGCACCTCACTGGGAGTGGACATTGTGATCTGAGGCTATTCCCCCTGAAGTGATGAACATTGATCTCTGTTGTAGTTAATTTGCTTGGTGGAAGTACTAGTGTCTAATTAATTTTTCATACTTGACACCTGCTTATGCAGTTGCATGCCTAGTGACTTTCTTGCAATTAAGACTTTGCACTTGATCCATGGCCTGGCCTCGCCTTGCCTTGGATTGACAGATCCCTTAATTCCTTTTGATTAGAGCTTATGACACTCCCTTCAGTTGAAGCAAAACCAATAGCTTCAGATAATTTTAGACATTCTCTTTGTGATCTAGCGATTGTCTTTATTTGGTCCTCATAAAGTCCCTGAATGTAAACAGCGCACCTGAGTTTTCTGATTAATCCGTTACTTCCAGGAACATCCTACTTATTCATTACTTATTTCACTACTTCCATGAAGTGGAATTGCGTTGTGTCTATTCTTGTACCCCATTGAGCCACACTCTCATCTTCTGCTTGCCCACTGCCAAACAATTTTAAAGCATAATAATCTAACATTCGCTTATTCTCACAGTTTTCAATCAAAATCGCATGCAGTGTGGGCCAGGTTTCCATATTACAATGGACTAGTAGTTTGCTATGAGCTGACACTGATTTGTCCTATTATAAATTCTAAAAATACTTTCTTAGAGCTACGATCTACCAGTTCATAAGCATTGTCACAATTATTTATAAATTCAGATAACTGCTCTTGATCACAATGAGCCTTTTGTAGTGCTAATTCTGTTGCTTTGCTGTAGGTTAAAAATTGACGATTGCCAGTTAATGAATCCACACTGTCAGACTCAGTGGGTGTACTCATGGTCAGTAACCTTACCTCTTGGTCACCGTTGCATGACTGCGGTGGTGGCATTGGTGGCAGCCCTCTGGCCTGCCTCTCTTTTCACGGTTACACAGCTGTGGCGGTAGTGGTTGTGATGGTTGCCCTCGGTCTTGAAACTGTTCACTTGACATGTTACCTGTTCATGTTTAATGAAAACTGTTGAGATGGAGTAAGGAGGACACACAAAAGTTTGACAAGGGCTTACCTTCATTGATGCAATTGATGAAACACTATCATGTGGGCAGCTTGCAGGACTTCAGTTGCATAGCACCTACAGGCTAGAAGGATGTTCATAAACGCATAACCTGATGTAATTCTCAAAGAAGCTCTAGGGCAATGAAACTCGGAGTAGCTTAGTTTCAATGGAAGTATATTCTCAGCACTATTGAATGGAGTTCTAACTCAGTTAACCCTGTCACTGTCTTTGGCTTAGGTAGCTCTGCTAGTCAGCTGCCATCAACCTCGCGAACACGTCTGTCTTCTCAGTAATGATATTTTGTCAACATTGTCCCACTATCGTAAATCCACACCCTGGCACAGTTGTGTTCTTCGTTACTAGGGTCAGATCCTCCCTGTATAGCAGTTGCCACATTCTGGAAGATTCCCTCTGATGTATGTAGCAGTCACTTGCCTGAATCTTACCATATTTGGGGCAGATCAAGAGGTGCATACTTCTCTGTGATGAGGCTTGTTACGGGACTGGAGTTACATGTTCGGTGGACACTACCCTTGCTCGACAACAGGCTGATGCTGTTTGAGTAAACGATTAAGCAAATGCATCCACTGCTTCCTGAAGACAGTTCCTTGCTAGAATACCGGTTCCCTATCTCACTATCAGATTCTGCAACAAAAAGCAAAAATTTTGATACAACCAGTAAAAGATAATAGGGAAACAGTATGAACAGCACTTTTAAATTGAACTCAAAACATTATGATCCAGATTTTCGAAGTGGATTGACGGTATCAGATCCCACTTACATTCAACAGAAATGCTAACAGTTGTTGTATATATGTGTATATAGTTGTGAAGTGCATGGATTTTGTGCTTAACTAATTTAGTGATACCTTTTCCACTAGTCTACCAAAGATGAACCCAGTAATGTCAGTTTATCTCACTCAAAGCATTTGAAATTATTGAGCATAAAGAAGCACGTCTTCCATATGAGGTGGCAACAAGTGCTCCATTGAATGAATTGTAACATTGAAGTATGAGACGAAAACCTCTTTTTATTAGATTAGAATTATGTATCTATTAGCTCATATTTCCTTTTTCTCTTCTCCTTAAAGTATATTATATAGTTTTGTCTCCCATTAAGTGTCTGTTATATGTCTTTAAATGACTAATTGTAGTCATCTTTGATATTGATATTTCACTTGCCCTGATGCTGTCTTTTCATCACTTCATTGTCTTGATTTATATGCGCACATTGGTTTGAATAACTTCATTCAAATTTTCGGTGGGGAAAAATGAAGGTGACTGTTCAGAAAGTGAATTTTGAGGCTTATTAAAAGGACTAAATTGTCTTACAGCATGTTAGCTACCATAGAAACTTAATGGGGTCTTTTTTGTTGCCTAAGAACTTAATAATACTATCCTTGAATGGTACCCAAGCTTCCCTGTCACTATCATTTTTAGTCGAAGTTGGACTTTAACATCATTTTTCGAATGTTGGTCTCAACAAATGAGTATTTTTTCTGTTTGACATGTGATAAACAGGGTGAGTCAGCTGCTGCTTCCAATTAGTTTTATGCAATGCACATTGTTGTATTGGGAACAGTGTGCAGACAGGTGACAGCCACATAATCAGTATTAGTTCCCTCTCAGCAATTTGGACAACTGTTAGCAACCAGAATCATCTGTAAAAAAAAATAAAAGTGAGAATTGACCACAAGTTACATGGTATTTTTGAACCAAGATATATACCTTACTTCTGCCATACTTATCCAAATGTTTCCCATCTTACTTCGTGTAATTAGCAGTGTAGTCATACAGGTTTTGGATGTCTGTGTAAATTTATTCAATTTATAGTCCTTAACCTTTCATAAATATTTCAGGGGTTATTTACCTGAAAGTTGTTACTTCCTTGCTTCCTATTTTAACATCTCCAGTTAATTTTGTTGTTTCCTGTGATGACACACACTTCAGAAGACAACGTGTCTGAACCATTTACAAAATATTACGTGCTGTAAATGGAATAAACTTACAGAGATGTCAAAAACTTCTATGATTACAATGCTAATTACACAAAGCAGGTTGGGAGACATTTCATAAGTATGGCAGAAGTAAGGCATATCTTGAGTCAAAAACATCATATAACTCATGGCCAACCCTCACTTGTATTTTTTACAGTAAGAGTCTATTTGCTAACAATCACCCAAATCTCTGAGAGGGAACTTACATTGTTACAGATGTGTTGCCTGTCTGGATTCCATTCCTGATACAGACATAGTGCAGGTTGTGTAAAATGAACCAATAGGGCTAGCTGAATTACCCTGTATAAGGAAACTTCTCACAGATATACTTTAAACACTCCTAATATTTGAATAAGACATTCACAAGCTGTCTTATTGGGTCCAACTTATTGAGTACAGATGTCGGCAGATTTTTTTCAGATCCAAAAAAGTTTCATACACAGAACATTCTTCTCTCCAGTTTTTAAAAATTTTCTGCTCTCCTATCATATGCACATGAGAAACAAAAACTTGAAATAGTATGTGCAATGTGATCAACTGAAGTTGTAAAAACATATTTTTAAATGTTAAACATTAACTGTAAAAAATGTCTTGTATTTTTGTTATTGTGTTATGATTCAATGCACTGAAAACACCAAGAGAAACCTTTTCTGTTAAAAAAGTTTTTTTCATAATTGACATGTGTTACCAGTACATTAACTTTCCATAAATTCAGGATACATTCTTTTTGCAAAAAGTTTTTACAAAATGAAAGTGCAATTTTCTATTTTACTCTAATTCGCTTTGTGTGTGTGTGTGTGTGTGTGTGTGTGTGTGTGTGTGTGTGTGTGTGTGTGTGTGTGTGAGAGAGAGAGAGAGAGAGAGAGAGAGAGAGAGAGAGAGAGAGCATATTGTAACTAACATTTATATGTGCTTATTTTCTTTAGAGCTGAAGGAGACTGTGAGCCGCATGGGAGCCGACTTAAAACAAATGTTGCTAGACTCTGTTCGCAGTACATGGAATACTGTCTACCAACTGGCAATGTTTCACAAAAATGATGACAAAGCCCTGGAGCAGGAGATGAATAAAGTAATTTTCATTTTTTTTGTAGTGTTAGGAAAATTATTTGTTAGATATACTGTTTCTCAAAAAAAAGTTATCTTCTTTTATTATACAGGGCAATGATAACTTTGTTGTTCTTGATTGTCTTTAGCTTCCTTGAATCAATCTTTCAACATTGCTAATCTTGTTTCCCTATGTTTCTCATTTTTGAAACACCAGCATACTGTTTTATACATTTGTTTTCATATTTCTTCCATTTCTCCCTTTATTTCACTCTTTTTGTTGCATCAAAAATGGTAACATTCAGAACAAATCCATCACTTAGCAGCAGTGCATGCACTGTTATGAAACCTATCGGCAGATAAAAACTGTGTACTGGACTGGATCTCAAACTAGGAATCTCGCCTCCACAGCCAGCACTCTTCTGATGAGTTATCCAGACCTAAGTCTGTGAGTCGCTAGCTTAATAGGTATGAGCATTATCTGCATGTGTCAGGATTATGAGTTTGAATTGTGGTGCACTACACAGTTTAAATGTACCAGGAAGTTTCCAACAGTTATCATTCTTGTATGACTGCCTTTTTAGGTTTATAACCTCCCTGCAATTGTACTCCAATTGTTCACTGTTCAGTACAGAGAGGTGACAAAAGTCATGGGATACCTCTTAATATTGTATTGGACCTCCTTTTGCCCAGTGTAGTGCAGCAGCAACTTGATGTGGCCTGGACCCAACAAGTCGTTGGAAGTCCCTTGCAGAAACATTGAGCCATGCTGCCTCTGTACCTGTCCATAATTGCAAAAGTGTTGCTGGTCCAGAATTTTGTGCACAAACTGTCATTTTGATTTTCTCATAAATGTTTGATAGGATCTATGTCCAGTTGTCTGGGTTGCCAAAATCATTCACTCGAATTGTCCAGAATGTTCGTTAAACCAATTGCAAACAGTTGTGGACCAGTGATGTGGCACATTGTCATTCGTAAACATTCAGTCATTGTTTGGGAACATTATGGCTGGTATGACACTGATGAGGAAACTCAGTGTGTGAGTGCTCTTCAACGTCAAAAGGTTATGACAGTGTGACTCTTGTGTGTGACGTTTCAAAAACAGACTTTAGAATGAGTGTTTGTCTGATAACTCAGATTCTGAATATAACCAAAACCATTGTCCACTAAATCGTGACTGAACAATTGTAGACAAAGAAAGTGTGCACAAAATTCGTTCCAGAATCACCTTCTCTGTGCTCATTTGTGAAAAACTTGGGGAACTGGATAGAAATTACACTACATTTTTGATCGATGTTGATATCAGCAGATGATTCATGGTTTTGAAATATTACTGTGACTCAGAGGCACAGTTCTGAGTGTCATATGACACAGTTCCCATGCTTCAAAAGGCGACAACGAGCAGATGTAAAGTGAAGAAAATACTCATTGTTATTTCCAGTTGCTCGACAGCTTTGTGGTGAATGTGGAAAATAATTTGCTGTTGCTTCAGTTAAAAGCTGGCGAGCCTCAAGCAGTTGCAGGTGTTGACAGGTTACAAGAAACTTTCAGCAGCAAATTGAAAACCAAGAATGTAGGGAAATCAGTAAAGAGTAAGAAAGTGTTGTTGTTAGGTAGTTCCCTTGGAAGAGGTGTTGGTCAAATTTTGCAGGATGAACTTACGATCAGAATACCAAGTCATCAATTTTTTTTTAAATGTAATGCTGGTCTAGAGCAGATGACATAGGATTTAGGATCACTTTGCAAAGATTTCACTAAGGAAGACACTGTGGTTATAGTGGCTGGGCCAGGTAATAGTATTGACAGAGATCCTGGGTACAGTAGAGTGTGTGATCTGGCATAGATTGCATCAGTATCGAAGCATACTAGTGTTGAGTTTGTTTCTGTTCTTGGGCATCATTACCGACCTCATTTGAACCTCTTTTGTCAAGAGAGTTACGAGGGTCAGTCAAAAAGTAATGCCTCCTATTTTTTTTTTCTACGTTTAATTGTCAGGAAATTTAAATGCAATTACATAGGTTGAAAACCACAACATTGAGGATCATTTTGTCATTTTTCAATGTAATCTCCGCCCATCTCTACAGTTTTGGTCCATCTTTGAACAAGGGCATGTATCCCAGCACGGTAAAAGTCACAGCTCTGCTTCCTAAGCCATTGACGCACGGATGTTTTGACGGCCTCCTCATCTTCAAAATGAATCCCACGATGAGCTTCTTTTAGTGGCCCGAACAGATGGAAGTCTGATGGTGCCAGGTCAGGGCTGTATGGGGGATGAGGCAAAACTTCCCATCCAATTTTGACAATCTCGTCAGAAGTGTGACGACTGCTGTGTGGTCTTGCATTGTCATGCAAAAGAAGAACATCTGCCATTGATTTTGTTGGGCGAACTCGCTGAAGACGTGCTTTAAGTTTTTTGAGGGTTGTGACGTATTGAACAGAATTTATTGTGCATCCCTGCTCCAAAAAATCAACCAGAATCACACCCTCTGTATCCCAGAAAACTGTTGCCATAACTTTCCCTGCCGATCGCACAGTTTTGAATTTTTTCTTCCTCGGCGAGCTTGTGTGACGCCACTCCATTGACTGCCTCTTTGATTCGGGTTCAAAAAAATGCACACGTTTCGTCCCCGGTCACAATTTTTTTCAGAAACTCATCTCCCTCCAAACGGAAGCGCTGCAAGTGTTGGGAGGCTATTGTTTTCCTTGCCTCTTTATTCTGATCGGTTAACATTCTTGGAACCCACCGTGCACAAACTTTTGAGTACCCCAATTGTTTAATAATCGTGATCACACTGCCTTTACTAAGAGAAATAATGCGACACACTTCATCTGCAGTCACCCGACGGTCACCACGAATGATGTCATCAACTTGCTGAATGTTGTGTGGAGTCACTGCACTCACCGGCCTGCCGCTCCGCTTTTCGTCAGTCAACGGTGTTTGCCCTTCAGCTTCCTTACAACGACGAACCCATCGTCTAACAGTGCTGACATCCACTGTCACAACACCATACACCTTCTTCAGTCTTTCATGAATGTGTATGGGCGTTTCACCTTCTGCATTCAAGAATTCAATCACACAACGCTGTCTGAAACGAACATCGATGTCGGCCATCTTACAAACTTCTGCTGTGCTGCCACCTGTTGACACAGAAAGTTACTACTGCAGTGGATTGCAGAAGAAGGTTTGAGGAATGGCGCCAAATTCAAATTTTTCACTTAACTTAATTTTTTTAAGTAGAAAAAAAATGGGAGGCATTACTTTTTGACCGACCCTCGTAATTTGGAGTTGGAATGGCTGCTTATGTCAGTTGCAGGTTCACACATTGGTGTGCTTCCTGTTGATTCTCTCAATAGGTGGGATTATACTAGGCATGGCCTTCACCTCAACAGGAAAGGGAAGGGTAAGCTGGCTGGGAAAATAGCAGGAAAGTTAAATGGGGGAGGCACTGTCGCGAGTGATAAACTACCACTGGTTATAGGGTTAAGAAAAGACCCTTTTTTAGGGTAGGGAGGACAGAAAGAAACCAAATCTTAAGAGAGGTTAGGATTGAGACAAACCTTCAGTTTGAGAAAGAAACCAAAAAACATGATTCTGTGACATCAGCATAAACAGCTGCTGGTTAAGAATTTTTCAACAATCAGCAGAAATTTCAAATCCATCCAATTGCAGCTCAGTCAATGTGAAATGTCAGCTATATTTGAGAACTGAGAAATAAAATTAATGAATTAATTATCTGCATAAATGAATTAGAGTCCTCAAACCCAGCTGACATAATCTGCCTCTGTAAACATCATATGACCACCGATATAGGACTTTTAAGTGTTACAGGATTTAGGTTAGCGCCTCACTTTTGTAGAGCAGAAATGGAGAAAGGAAGAGTTGCCACATACGTAAGGAACTGCCATAAATTTAAGAACATAGACATTCATAAATTTTGCCTAGAACAGCATATGGAAGCATGTACAAAAGAAGTAGACTTTCACAAAAAAAATCCTTCATAATACTAAGAGTGTACTGAGCACTAGAGGCCGTCAACTGTCACCGTATTCCCACTCGTTCTCGTAAGCGAGACTGAGCAGCGAGAATGCTGCCTGCGAGATTATCATGTTCCAAGAGTGCGGTCTCAATAACTAGGCGACCCGACACACTCGGCTGGCCACCTGCAGCACCGCCAGTCCCATGGGGCCGTTCCGAACGTGGATCGTACTCTGTGCGGCTATCCGAGTTACAAGTATACTAGTAAGGAATATGCACATGTGACATGTCACAGTTGTGCTGGTATGTATGAATGCATTTTGGGAGATTTAAGACACATTTCGGTCGAACTAATCAAAACTTAGACATTCGAACAAATCCAGTCCACGTAATTATAAAAGTAAAGCTGCCACAGATTCCTGTAAAAGTGCTATCAGTGGTGGCATTCAGGTTACTCAGAAACTGTCATGTTCACGGCGACAAGGGAAATCGTGAAACCTTATGATAAAGCAAGAGATAATGACTGTAAATTATTTTCTACATGAAGATGCGCTTATCGTGGGATCTAAGCTAAGCATTAACACGAAGTTATTTCTTGCAGTAGCAAGGAAAACTAGCCACCCACTTTCCTGCCTACCATATACATTAATATTGAATTTTTTGTGTGTGCATTTTGTAAATGGTTCAAATGGCTCTGAGCAGTATGGGACTTAATTTCTGAGGTCATCAGTCCCCTAAAACTTAGAACTACTTAAACCTAACTAACCTAAGGACATAACACACATCCATTCCCGAGGCAGGATTCGAACCTGCGACCATAGTGGTCGCTCGGTTCCAGACTGCACAGCCACTCTGGCCGGCGGCTCAGAAAGGAGTTCAGTATGCAGCAACAAATATCTCTGATTACTTGCCCAGTAACATAAAATGACTGGCAGGTAGCAAAGTAAGTTCAAATTGAACTTAAAAATTAAAATGTCTGGCAGGTAGCAAAGTGAGTTTTAAATCAAACTTAAAAACCACTTTTCCTGGACAACTCCTTCTGTTCCATTGAAGAATGTCTATTGAAAAGGTGGTAACCAGAGAAAAAAAAAAAAGCTCTTTCCACATCATTTCCATGAAACAATCATTCAAATGATCTATCGAACATTTAACTAACTAACTGACCAACCAAAGACTGTTGTACTGGCAGTCGTTCAATAGCACCCAAAAGAAAAAAGATTTGTTTGAATCATGCAAAACGGTCTCTATTTGGTCTTTCTGTTAATGGAATGAGTTTACTAACATCATGTACACATTGTTCCACCTGGTTTCTACATTATGGTGTAAGGTTTTATCTAATCTCTCAACTAAGCCAGATCACTTCATAAAGCCTACTAGTTTACGTGCAGTCGGGATGGAATCATACACTGCAGGAATCTCATCCATTAAGAAACTTTCATTGAATGTGTGCCTCAGTGCTGTATTAATACAGCATGGGAGTCAAAATGTTTCAAATGGGTCTGAGCACTATGCGACTTAACTTCTGAGGCCATCAGTTGCCTAGAACTTAGAACTAATTAAACCTAACTAACCTAAGGACATCACACACATCCATGCCCGAGGAAGGATTCGAACCTGCGACCGTAGTGGTTGTTCGGTTCCAGACTGCAGTGGCTAGAACCGCACGGCCACTCCGGCCGGCACATGGGAGTCATTTGTGTACTTCTAGTGCTTTCTTGATGTTAGCTCCCTGATGTGTAACGAAAGTAACCTGTCTTAGTTCCGAGGACATTATCTGCAACTCTGCCATTTATTCATATATTTCCTTAATGATATGTTCACCAGTCTTGGCTACATCAGGAAACCTCGTAGTTAAGAGTACACTCTTTTTTAGTTTCCATTTGTCCGTCGACTCATCAGTATAGCTGGATGTGACAGTCAGGTAATGGGTCTTACTATAACTGTCTCTCCACAGATCGCACGTCATTGAACACTGGTTTTTACCAATTGCGTCTTTCACTTCTGGAATAAGTTCACTCCTGACTTGATCAGCCAATTCCTTAATATGTCATGCTACAGTCCTTGGGGAAGGTAGCACATCTTGGGCGGTGATTTGTCCATATTTTGCTCCTGTATTTATCAGTTCTTGAGCTAAGTTTATGACTCCTGCACCACTTTCCATATTAAATGGTCGGAGGTCTGTTGCACACATTAAAACACATTTGTCCCTAATAGATATTTTATCAGCACTGGCAGCTGCAACGCTTGACAAGTGTCGATTATCCTTACATTTATGTCTGTTCATTCCAATTGCACTTCCTTTGTAAGCAGGCAATGCTCTACAATTTCCATTTTGGCACTGAACATAACCAACTGGAAGATGTGTATCTCTTTCAACAACCACCTGAAACAGTCGTAATAAATACCTTCATGTATGTTTCACGAAGACTATTTTTCTTTTTGTTTACGGACACAAATGTATCAATTCAGTAAAAAATTCTACACAAACGAAGCGATTCGATTAATCAAATGCTATCACATCTCGAATTCAGAAGCTGTGTTCTGTAATTGTTTAGTAATAATTGAAGGGCTTACCTTAAAATTTTCCCAACTGAAACTGCCACTCCTTACTCTCACTTTATTTATCAGAATGTACGTCCCATGAGCAAGTTTCTTCAACACATCATCTTTTGTGATGGTAGTCATCGCACTAGTCCCGATTCCGGAACAACTCATGCTGAGTTTAGTCCCGTGACAGTTTACTGCCTACCGCTACGTTACAATAATACGATGTTCTCGGCTAGCTCGCACTCTCGCAGTCTCGGCCCGGCACGTGTTCTATTCGACAATCCTCGTCTCGGCTCAGTCTCGTAGTGTGACGTCAGTCATCCCCACCTCATGCGCGTCTGCTAGCGATAATGAGCCGCGTACTCAGCGAGAAGCAAGCGAGACTGAGCAGCTTTTTGTCGTGCTCTTCTGAGCACCTGCAGGTAACTTTAATCTGTTCATAAAGGACCTTGAAGCTGCACAGGCCCATTTAACAACCAAAAACAAAGAAATAGTGGTTGCTGGTGACTTCAGTGTAGATTTCCTTAAAGACTCTCCCAAAAAGAACTTATTTGAGTTAGTAACGCTATCATTCAACTTAATTCCCACTGTAAAGTTCCCTATTAGGGTAGCCAATTGCTCACAAACAGCATTCGATAATATCTTTATAGAAAAGCCCAATGAACAAAATTATATTACAAAACCAATAGTCAATAGCCTCTCAGACCATGACATGCAGTTCCTTCTGTTAAATGTTAATACTGAACAGGATATATAATCAGTTAAATATGAGCTCAAGAGGATAATCAATAAGCCAAAAATTATTTTAGGACACTCCTCAGAGACATTCACTGGAGTGATGTTTACAGTGCTCATGGCATGAATTGAGAAATATAATACTTTTGCTAATAAAGTGTTTACCTTATTTGAACACTGTTTTCCCCCAAAACTGAGGTTAGAGCAAAGTCTACAAAGAAGCCATGGTTTACTCAAGGAATAGAGGTGTCTTGTAAAACAAAAAGAAAACTGTCTGTTAATCTGAAACAGGTCTGATGTTAGACATGAAGAGGGACAAATAGCTTTAAGAGTAAATGATACATTGGTGACAGATGTGTATAGTGTTGCAGAACTTTTTAACAAACATTTTATAACTGTTCCTGAAAAGATGGGGGTTGTCAGGTTCCGTAGATGCTGCTATGGAATACCTCAGAGCAGACATTTCAAGTAACTTCCCGTAATATTAATTTGAGCCTCACTACCCCAGCAGAAGTAATGTCCATCATACAACCTTTAAAATCAAAAACATCTAGTGGGTATGATGAAATATCAACAAAGTTAGTTAAAGATGTCATTTTGAATTAAGTAACATATTAAGCTATCTGTGTAACCAGTCATTTATCAGTGGAATATTTCCTGACTGGTTGCAATATGCTGAAGTTACGCCACTGTTTAAGAAGGGAGATAAAGGAATAGCATCAAATTTCCATTCAATTTCTCTTTTTCCAGCATTCTCAAAAATTTTGGAAGAGGTAATGTACAGTCATCTTAATAACCATCTTATCACAAATAACATACTGCCGCAGTTGCAGGTCGGATTTCTATAGGGTTCTGATATTGAGAAGGCTATCTACACTTACAGTGAAAATGTACTTAATTCATTAGACGAAAAATTGGAGGCAACTGGTATATTTTTTGATCTGTCAAGGGCATTTGACTGTGTAAATCACAATATCCTTTTAAGTAAATTAGAATATGATGGTATAATAGGAAATGCTGCAAAATCTCTGGCAGGAAACAAAGGGTGTTATTAGGAAAGAGATACATATTAAGAGATCAGGCATCATCCAGCTGGGAACTAATTACATGTGAGGTCCCACAAGGTTCGATCTTAGGGCCCTTACTATTTCTTGTGTGTATCAGCAACCTTTCATCAGAAACATTACCATGTGCCAAGTTTGTTTTGTTGATGATACAAAACATTGCAATAAATAGCAAATCAAGTGTAGTCTTAGAAAGATCGGCTACTAAAATAATTGTGGGCATTAATCACTGGTTCCTAGCCAATTTTTTGTCACTAAACTTTGAAAAAACACACTACATGCAGTTCAGAACTTGTAAGGGGTGTCCCACGAGTATATGCCTAACATACGATGACAGGCAGGTAGAAGAAGTGGATAGTGTTAAATTCTTGGGATTACAGCTTGATGATAAATTCAACTGGGAGGAGCATACCACAGAACTGCTGAAACGTCTTAACAAATCTCTGTTTCAATGTGAATTGTGTCAAACAGAGGGGATGTAAAAATGAAAAAGCTGGCATACTACACTTACTTTCATTCCGTAATGACTTATTTTTTGGGGTAATTCATCAAGACAAGCTAAAGTTTTCCAGGCACAAAAATGTGCAATGAGAGTTATATGTGGTGTGAACTGAAGAACATCCTGCAGAAGACACTCCATTCCCCCCTCCCCCTCCTTTTCTGTCCATCTCATCCCTCTACATCCATTTCCTTCTTCCCTGCATATATGCCCATATCCTCTTCCACCTGGCCTTGAGCCTTGTTTAGTGTTGTTACAAATTCACATTTCTCAGTAGTATTCCATTCATAGGCTGATAAGTCATAAATACATCTTTCCATGAGAACTGTGAGGAAGAAAACAAAACAGCACATTATTGTGTTTACAGTTTTTCATTAAAATTATATATAACAAGCAACAATAGGGCCTATATGTGAGAAAAACAATTTGTCTAAAGGGTTAAGTGACCTGATAACTGTAGTTAAAACTAAAGCTACGAGAAAGAAAACAAAACTGCACATTTTTACAGCAGAGTGCAATACAGCATTTTCTTCCTTGTGATTGGTTTTAGCAGAAAGCCTGTATGTAGTTGTTTAAGAAACTATATTCATTTAAGTATTGTGGAAAAATTTAAATAAATTGGTCAAGTACTTTTCGAGATTTTTGTTAACATTATTCTTCCTTTCTGTATTAAATATATATGTACATATTTAAAAAATATATGTATAACCTATGACGCTCTGATCGTTAGAACATCATGTAAAAATAATTTGAGTAAATTGATCAAGGACTTCTTGAAATTTTTGGCAACGATGTTTCCCCTTTATACGTGAGTGTATGTAGGCTTGTCAGTCTGAATGTTTGTTGGAGTATCATGTAAAAATTTGATGTAAATCGGTCAGGTGCTATTTGAGATTTTTGGTAACAACGTTAAATGGTGAATTGTCTTCATATAGTAGCATAGAAAGCTTTTTAGGTCAGTAGGTGATCTACAATTCTAATAAATAATTGTAAAACTGGACTCTGGTTATCATTCTGGACAGATGACACACACACACACACACACACACACACACACACACACACACACACATTGTATTTGACAATTGAGAGAGATACTGAGATAATTTGTCATGTATTCAACACTTCTACCATTGTATTCACAGACTGAGTAGAAATGAACAAAACTCTTGTCTGCCCTTCCATAAAAAGGTCACCATGTATTGTGAATACCAAACAATGGTTTTTAACTTAGGAGTAAAGGAAACAATTCATAAGTAATAGACGCAGTGACTTGTTGACTATCAAACACATTTTTCACCAGCTGAATACACAATACTGGGATGCAGTTGGGCAGATTGACTGGGGGTGAGACGTTGTGCATAGTGCTGTGGGATGTTGGTTCTACTTCAGATATGTGTTGCAGGGCAGTGCATTGCATTTCCAGTCTCAAAAGAGCTTCAGCCAGCAGACTAATACAGTGCATCCAAAATCTCTCTGCAGCAGCAAGCTCCGTGTGTCTTTGCTTGCGGGGCATGTAAGGTTGGCAGCACATTAATGTCACTGTATAAGCTATATGGCGGGATTCACTACTAATGGCTGCACTCACTTTGGGAGATTATTACAGTTAAAACAATGAAAGTATTTAAATAAATTAATTACAACTAAATACACTCCTGGAAATGGAAAAAAGAACACATTGACACCGTTGTGTCAGACCCACCATACTTGCTCCGGACACTGCGAGAGGGCTGTACAAGCAATGATCACACTCACGGCACAGCGGACACACCAGGAACCGCGGTGTTGGACGGCGAATGGCACTAGCGCCTTCAGTATGAGCCAGTTTGCCGTGGCATACGGAGCTCCATCGCAGTCTTTAACACTGGTAGCATGCCGCGACAGCGTGGACGTGAACCGTATGTGCAGTTGATGGACTTTGAGCGAGGGCGTATAGTGGGCATGCGGGAGGCCGGGTGGATGTCGAATTACTCAACACGTGGGGCGTGAGGTCTCCACAGTACATCGATGTTGTCGCCAGTGGTCGGCGGAAGGTGCACGTGCCCGTCGACCTGGGACCGGACCGCAGCGACGCACGGATGCACGCCAAAACCGTAGGATCCTACGCAGTGCCGTAGGGGACCGCACCACCACTTCCCAGCAAATTAGAGACACTGTTGCTCCTGGGGTATTGGCGAGGACCATTCGCAACCATCTCCATGAAGCTGGGCTACGGTCCCGCACACCGTTAGGCCGTCTTCCGCTCACGCCCCAACATCGTGCATCCCGCCTCTAGTGGTGTCGCGACACGTGTGAATGGAGGGACGAATGGAGACATGTCGTCTTCAGCGATGAGAGTCGCTTCTGCCTTGGTGCCAATGATGGTCGTATGCGTGTTTGGCGCCGTGCAGGTGAGCGCCACAATCAGGACTGCATACGACCGAGGCACACGGGGCCAACACCCGGCATCATGGTGTGGGGAGCGATCTCCTACACTGGCCGTACACCTCTGGTGATCATCGAGGGGACACTGAATAGTGCACGGTACATCCAAACCGTCATCGAACCCATCGTTCTACCATTCCTAGACCGTCAAGGGAACTTGCTTTTCAAACAGGACAATGCACGTCCACATGTATCCTGTGCCACCCAACGTGCTCTAGAAGGTGTAAGTCAACTACCCTGGCCAGCAAGATCTCCGGATCTTTCACCCATTGAGCATGCTTGGGACTGGATGAAGCGTCGTCTCACGCGGTCTTCACGTCCAGCACGAACGCTGGTCCAACTGAGGCGCCAGGTGGAAATGCCATGGCAAGCCGTTCCACAGGACTACATCCAGCATCTCTACGATCGTCTCCATTGGAGAATAGCAGCCTGCATTGCTGCGAAAGGTGGATATACACTGTACTAGTGACGACATTGTGCATGCTCTGTTGCCTGTGTCTATGTGCCTGTGGTTCTGTCAGTGTGATCATGTGATGTATCTGACCCCAGGAATGTGTCAATAAAGTTTCCCCTTTCTGGCACAATGAATTCACGGTGTTTTTATTTCAATTTCCAGGAGTGTGTGAACTTACCAATATGACATTAGTCGCTGGCAATGTTTCCTCTTTCTTGAAGCCATAGTTCAACACATTTACATTTATTTGTGAACTCCTTTACCAATGTTTTATGTGTAGTCATATTCAGATAATCAATTATTGCTGTCTTCAGTTCATGTATTGGCATTGAGTTATTTTCACATACTAATGGTTTTAGCCACATCCCGTCAGAAAGATTTCACCTAAAACCAAAGGGACTGATCTGCTGTATGAGCAGAGTAGCATTGCCTTGTTGGAAAATGAATGAATGATTTCATTTTCTTTCAGCCGGACAATAAATGGATAAATTATATGGGCACAATAGGCATGGAAAATAATGGTAGTCCTGGAATAGATCGGCCCTATAATTCCCGCTCATGTTATGACAACCCACACTGCACTTTCCTCTGTATGCAATGATGTTCCTTTTAAGGCATGCAGATTTTCTATCGAAAACACCAACTCCCATGTCAGTTAACAGATCACTGAAACCATTCACAACATGTTTTTCACTTCATATGGTCTATACAATGCAGTTGTTGTACAGCATTAATTTTGTGTGGGTACATTCCTAGTCCTTCGGTTATGGCCTACTGTGTTGTCGTACGAGAGATGTTTGCCTCTTGCTATAATCTCCTGTCTGATTTTGTTGGACTCTGCAACATGATGTCCAAAATGTCGTCAAGCTTCAATTCTGTTAAAATTGTGGGCCTACCACTTCGTGGTGCATCTTGAACAGAACCTGTCATCTGAAGTTTGCAAATTGAATCACGTACAGTGTCATGATGTGGACACCTCAAAGCAGGAAAAGGCAACCCAAATTGCCGTCTCATGTGCTCCATAAAATTTGTTCGTGCACTGAAAACCTCTTCCACTAAAAACGCTCTCTCTGCAACAGGAAGCATTCTCACTAGAAGTCAGCTTATACAAGAACTAGGCAATAACACAACTAACAACTACAGCACACACACGCCACTCCCACCCTACCACAGCAGGTCCTCGGAACTTGTGCAAGTGAGACTTGAATGCGCTGCCAACCGTATGTGACCCGCAAGGCGAGACATGCGAGGCTTGCCCCTATGGAGAGTCTTTGCGGATGCATGGTACAACTGATCAAATCCGTAAGTTAAAACTATGTACTCAACAGGGGTAAAATGTGATTGAATGTATAACATGCAGTTCTCTTCTGATTGAATTGTGTTACAAGATCGCCAGCTGATTTGTGTCTCCGTTAACAGAATATTTCAAGTTGTCCTGCAATATCTGTGCAGTATGTACTCCCCACTAAAGAAAAAGAAACTGCATACTGACATAGGTATTTACTCTGTTGTCAGTCACTATATTTGTGTAATATGTTTATACACTAAATTTACTTGGTGCTAAAATTTTTGCTGACACTTCTTATAGGTCTTGGAGGAGGAGATGAAGAAAAAGGAGACTGAAACTTCACAGGCAGCTGATGCGGAGGCAGCAAATTTATGCATTGGCCGGCTGAATGGTGGGAGAAGAGTTGACTATGTACTGCAGGAGGCACCTTTTGAGAGTATCAATGAATATATTTTTGCTATGGGCAGCCACGTTTGCTATTGGTAAGCTCTCTTTATATCTTTCGTCCAAAATTATTTTGTTGTATCCCATGTTATATTGACAAAAAGAGCCTATAAAAGCCAGTCCACAAATTTTGCACTGACCATGTTTTACAAAATAAAATATTACATCTTACAGTTTTTTCCACATAATCTCCCAATAAATTGACACATTTCGCCCACCTCACTTACTTATTTAATTAATACATGAGCATTCAAAGGTACTTCTCATTTTTCCCTGGTTGTTTGTGTCAATTTGAAGACAAAATTCGTTTATGGAAATGTATTGGCCATCTAAGCACACCGAACAAAAAATTACTCACCCTCAGGTTACACCACACTAATACTGTGAAACACCACCATTAGCCTTCATAATGGCCTCAGTTTGATGAGGAAGAGCATCCACAAGCATGTTCAGGTGTACCATATCCAGCTAAAGTGAGTCATTGATTAGATTCTGTGAAGTCCCAAATTGCGGGTACGTTGATTACTACTTTTCACCTGCTGTTCCAAATAGCCCCAGACATTTCTGTGGTGTCACAACTGGGTCATTAAGTGGGCGGACAGTGTGACAGGGTCCTTAGATGGTCATCAGACAAGGAATGCATGAATGCAACTTTGTGAATGCTGCTGTTGTCATGTTGGAAGAGAAGTGTGTCCCAGCATACTCATCAAGAGTATGTCAAACAATGAAAAATCCATGATGGAATGTAACAATATAAAAGGAGGAAAGTTACTACTCACCATATAGTGGAGATGCTGAGTAGTGATAGGCACAACAAAAAGATTCACACAAATATAGCTTTCGGCCATTAAGGCCTTTGTCAGCAATAGACACACATACGCCACCCCCCCCCCCCCCCCCCCCACACACACACACACAGACGAGCGCGTGTGCGCAAACGCAAACTCAAACTCAAACACAACTTGCACACATGTCTGCAGTCTCAGACATCTGAAACCACACTGCCAGCAGCAGCACCAGTGCATGATGGGGGTGGCAACTGGATGGGGCTAAGGAGGAGGCTGGGGAGGGGAGAGGGAGGGATAGTATGGTGGGGGTGGTGGACAGTGAAGAGCTGCAGTTTAGACGGAGGGCAGGGGAGAGAAGGTGGGGGTGGGGGGTTAAGTAGCGGAAAGGAGAGAAATAAAAAGAAATTAGAAGACTGGGTGTCATGGTGAAATGACGGCTGTGTAGTCCTGGAATGGGAACAGGCAGGTGGCTGTATGGGTGGGGACAGCGACTAACGAAGGTTGAGGCCGAGAGGGTTACGGTAACATAGGATGTATTGCAGGGAAAGGGAAAGATCCCATCTGCGCAGTTAAGAAAAGTTGGTGTTGTTGGGAAGGATCCATATGGCACAGGCTGTGAAGCAGTCATTCAGATGAGGGATATCACGTTTGGCAGTGTGTTAAGCAACAGGGTGGTCCACTTAGTTTTTAGCCACAGTTTGTCGGTGGCCATTCATGTGGACAGCTAGCTTGTTGGTTGTCATGCCTACATAGAATTCAGCACAGTGGTTGCAGCTTAGCTTGTAAATTACATGACTGGTTTCAGAGATAGCCCTTCATTTGATGGGATAGGTGATGTTAGTGACTGGACTGGAGTAGGTGGTAGGAGGATGTATGGGACAGGTCTTGCATCCATGTCTATTGCAGGGGTATGATACATGAGGTAAGGGATTGGGAGCAGGGGTTGTGTAAGGGTGGACAAATATATTGTGTAAGTTTGGTGGATGGCTTAATGCAACTGTAGGAGAGGTGGGAAAGATAGTGGGCTGGACATTTCTCATTTCAGGGCACGAGGAGAGGTAATTGAAACCCTACCGGAGAACGTAATTCAGTTACTCCAGTCCTTGATAGTACTGAATTATGAATGGAATGCTCCTCTTTGGCTGGACTGTTGGACTTTGGGAGGTGGTGGGAGACTGGAAAGATAGGCATGAGAGATCTGTTTTTGTACAAGATTGGTAGGATAATTACAGTCATTGAAGGCTTCAGTAAGACCATCGGTATATTTAGAGAGGGACTGCTCATCACTGCAGATGTAACGACCATGGGTGGCTAGGCTGTACTGAAGGGACTTCTTGGTATGGAATGGGTGGCAGGTGTCGAAGTGGAGGTACTGCTAGTGGTTAGTAGGTTTTCTATGGATGGAGGTACTGATAAAGCCATGTCTGAGGTGGAGGTCAACGTCTAGGAAGGTGGCTTGTAGGGTTGAGTAGGACCAGGTGAAACAAATGAGGGAGAAGTTGTTGAGATTCTGGAAGAATGTGAATAGGGTGTCCTCACTTTCAGTCCAGATAGCAAAGATGTCATCAGTGAATTTGGACCAGGTGAGGGGTTTAGGATTATGGGTTTTTAGGAAGGATTCCTCTAGATGGCCCATGAATAGTTTGGCATAGGATGGTGCCATGCGGGTGCCCAGAGCCGTACCCTAGATTTGTTTGGAGGTAATGCATTCAAAGAAGAAATAATTGTGGGTGAGGATATAGTTGGTCATGGCAACTAGGAAGGAGGTTGTTGGTTTGGAAGGGTAGTGTTAGACAGCAGGAAGGCCATGGGCATTAGGAATGTTAGTGTACAGGGAGGTGGCATCAGTAGTGACAAGCAGGGCACTGTGTGGTAAAGGGACAGGAACTGTGGAGTCAGTGGAGGAAATGGTTGGTATCTTTTATATAGGAGGATAGTTTCCAGGTAAGCGGTTGAAGGTGTTGGTTTATGAAAGCAGAGATTCTCTCAGTGGGGGCACAGTAACCAACCAAAATGGGGCATCCTGGGTGGTTTGGTTTATGGACTTTAGGAACCATGTAGAAGTTGGGAGTGCAGGGAGTGGTAGGGGTAAGGAGGGAGATGGACGATGGGGAGAGGTTCTGGGATGGGCCTAAGGATTTGAGTAGTAACTGGAGATCCTGCTGGATTTATGGAACGGGGTCACTGTGGTAAGGTTTGTAGGTGGAAGTATCCGTCAGCTGACCAAGTCCTTCTGCCACATAATGCATGTAGTTCAAAACAACGGTGGGGATTATAAGGCCGGTATCAGTTTTTACATGGTGGGCCATGGTTCTTTCCGCATATTTAAGGTTAGTTTGCATGTTGAGGAATTTGGGGAATGATGGTGAGGCAAGGTTAGAGGTTAAGAAATTCTGGAAAGTTAACAGGGGATGGTTTGAAGGCAGTGGGGGTGGATCATGGTTGGATAGTGGAGTGAACTGAGTTAGGCACGGTTCAATATTGTTCTTTGGTTGAGTCGGATTAGTTGGGTTGGTAGCGAAAAAATGTTTCCACTGAAGGGACTGCGATGAGGAGAGGTCGTCTTGAACTAGTCCTGCATTATTGTATTTGGGAGTGGGGCAAAAGGTGAGACCTTTGGAAAGGACTGATATTTCTGTGGGACTAAGGCTTCTATATGAAAGGTTCAGGCTGTGTTGCAGGTCTTGTTTAGGTTCTGGGTTCTGTGTGTTGGTGGGAGGGAGGTTTGAAAGGTGGGGTAAGTGTAGTGGGTTTGCAGGACAGGGTTTGTCAGCTATGAGGGTACATGGGTGGTGGTATGGAGGTTGTTGTAAAGGTGGTGGACAGTTGTACTCAGAGGTGTGAATAGGAAGTGAGCGGGATGGAGAACTCTTTGAGGTGGCATTGTGCATGTTGCTCAAGTTCCTGCAGGGCAAGAGTTTCAATGTGTGTTATGGGTTCAAGGAATTTGGGATTACACAGCTAGATAATTTTGCAGATGGAGAGAAGTATTGCAAGGAGGACTGGGCTTGGTTGATATGGTTTTGCAGTACTATGTTGGTGAGGGCTAAGGATTGGTGGAATCTGAACAGGTGGATATCATTGTGGAATGAGGGCTGACAACCAGAGATAGGTAATTTGATGGTAAGGCCATTAGGGGGGATTTCATGAGCCAAGCAACAATGCAGGAACAGTATGTGGGACTGGGACCTGGCTAGGGATAAGTAATCTTTTCTGTATTGACACAGATGCAAGGAGCTGTGGTGGTGCAAAAAATGCCAAAAATTACATAAAGTAAAATTACATCTAAAAAATGATGCAAAAATACACCCAAATATTACAAAAAGGGCAAAATGTATGCACAAGGGGAAAAAACAAGATGAAATCTGAAGAAGACGACGATAGCGGAAGGAGAAAACTCACTAAAATTGTCGAAGTCACAAGGCTCAAAGTAGAGAATAACTAATAATTAATAAATGTATATTACTGTGGGTAGCAGATTGGAGGTCAGATAAGCGTGAGGAAGGGGGACGGCAGATATGACAGGATGAGGTGGATTTAGTGGGTGCGAACAGAGATAGAACAGAGAAATTGTGTGTGTGTGGGGGGGGGTTTCATAATATAAGGTTGTGTGGCACAGGAAAGGTGTGGGAGATAACATGCAAAAATAGGGGAACTGATGCATTAAAGTGATTAGTTTCAGAGTGTATTATTAATTATATCAGGAGGAGTAATGTGGCACATAAGATGTTGCACCAACAATCGGTGTGGTATTGGGGCCGTCTTTGCACGCGACAGAGATGGTTGATACAGTGTGCCTCGTAAGTAGATCATGCAGTGCGGTTCATAAGGCAACAAGAGAGAAACAGAAAAGAAGGAAGGATGCACATTGAGTATAGCGATGCAAAAGAAAGTAGTAACAAAGGAAAACAGCACAGGATTAGGATCAGAGAAAAGCCGTTAGGCAAAAATTAAACAATGGAAAATCAAGGATGGAATGTAACAATATTAAAGGAGGATAGTTGCTACTCACCATAGAGTGGAGATGCTGAGTGGCAAACACACACACACACACACACACACACACACACACACACACACACACACACACACACGCGCGCACACACACATGCACACACTCAATCACGCAAATGCAACTTGCACACACGTCAGCTGAAACCTTACTACTAGCAGCAGCACCAGTGCATGATGGGAGTGGCGACTAAGTGGTGGTGGTGGTGGTGGTGGTGGTGGTGTAAGGAGGAGGAGGGATAGTAGGATGGGGGTGGTGGGCAGTGAAGTTCTGCAGTTTAGATTGAGGGCAGGAGAGAAGGTGGGGAGGGACACTAACCAAAACGGCCTTGCTGTGCTGGTACTGCAAACAGCAAGGGGAAACTATAGCCATAATTTTTTCCCCGAGGGCATGCAGCTTTACTGTATGGATTGGGTAAAATATTCCGGAGCTGAAATAGTCCCACATTCAGATCTCCTGGCGGGAACTACTCAGAAGAACGTAGTTATCAGGAGAAAGAAAACTGGCGTTCTATGGATCGGGGTGTGGAATGTCGGATCCCTTAATCGAGCAGGTAGGTTAGAATATTTAAAAATGGAAATGGATAGGTTAAAGTTAGATATAGTGGGAATTAGTGAAGTTCGGTGGCAGGAGGAACAAGACTTCTGGTTAGGTGAATATCGGATTATAAATACAAATTCAAATAGGGGCAATGCAGGAGTAGTTTAAAAATGAATAGGAAAATAGGAATGTGGGTAAGCTATTACAAACAGCACAGTGAATGCATTAATCCGGCCAAGATAGATACGAAGCCCACACCTACCACAATAATACAAATTTATATGCCAACTAGCTCCACAGATGAAGAGATTGATGAAATGTATGATGAGATAAAAGAAATTATGCAGATACTGAAGGGAGACGAAAATTTAATAGTGATGGGTGACTGGAACTCGATAGTAGGAAAATGATGGGAAGGAAACGTAGTAGGTGAATATGGAATTGGAGTAAGGAATGAAAGAGGAAGCCGCCTGGCAGAATTTTGCACAGAGCATAACTTAGTCACAGCTAACACTTCATTCAAGAATAATAAAAGAAGGTTGTATACATGGAAGAGGCATGGAGATGCTAGAACGTTTCAGATATAATGGTAAGACAGAGATTTAGGAGCCAGGTTTTACACTGTAAGACATATCCAGGGACAGATGTGGACTCTGACCACAATCTATTGGTTATGAACTGTAGATTAAAATTGAAGAAATTGCAAAAAGATGGGAAATTGAGGAGATGGGACCTTGATAAATTGAAAGAACCAGAGGTTGTAGAGAGCTTCAGGGAAAGCATTAGGGAATGATTGACAAGAATGGGGGAAAGAAATACAGTAGAAGAAGAATAGGTAGCTTTGAGAGGTGAAATAGTAAAGGCAGCAGAGGATCAAGTAGGTAAAAAGAAGGAGGCTAATAGAAATCCTTAGGTAATGGAAGAGATATTGAATTTCAATATTGAAAGAGAAAATACATAAATGCAGTAAGTGAAGCAGGCAAAAAGGAATACATATGTCTCAAAAATGAGATCGACAGGAAGTGCAAAATGGCTAAGCAGGGATGGCTAGATGACAAATGTAAGGATGTAGAGGTACATATCACTAAGGGTAAGATAGATACTGCCTACAGGAAAATTACAGAGACCTTTGGAGAAAAGAGGACGACTTGCATGAATATCAAGAGCACAGATGGAAACATAGTACTGAGCAAAGAAGAGAAAGCAGAAAGGCAGAAGGAGTAGATAGAGGGTTTATACAATGGCGATGTTCTTGAGGACATTATTATAGAAATGGAAGAGAATGTAGATGTAGATGAAGATGAAATGGTAGATACGATACTGCGTAAAGAGTTTGACAGAGCACTGCAAGACCTAAGTCGAAACAAGGCCCCAGGAGTAGACAACATCCCATTAGCACTAATGACAGCCTTGGGAGAGCCTGGCCTAACAAAACTCTACCATTTAGTGACCAAGATGTATGAGAGAGGCAAAATACCCTCAGACTTCAAGGAGAATATAATAATTCCAATCCCAAAGAAAGCAGGTGTTGAGAGACATGAAAATTACCTAACTATCAGTTTAATAAGCCACAGCTGCAAAACACTAACACACATTCTTCATAGATGAATGGAAAAACTGTTAGAAGCTGACCTCAGGGAAGATATGTTTGGATTCCGCAGAAATTTTGGAACATGTGAGGCAATACTGACCCTATGACTAATCTTAGAAAATAGATCAAGGAAAGGCAAACCTACATTTCTAGCATTTGTAGACTTAGAGAAAGCTTGTGAAAATATTGAGTGGAATACTCTCGTTCAAATTCTGAAGGTGACAGGGGTAAAATATAGGGAGCAAAAGGCTATTTACAATTTGTACAGAAACCAGATGGCAGTTACAAGAGTCGAGGGGCATGAAAGGAAAGCAGTGGTTGGGAAGGGAGTGAGACAGGGTTGTAGCCTATCCCAGATGTTATTCAATCTGTGTATTGAGCAAGCAGTAAAGGAAACAAAAGAAAAATTCGGAGTAGGTATTAAAATTCATGGAGAAGAAATAAAAACTTTGAGGTTCGCCGATGACACTGTAATTCTGTCGGAGACAGCAAAGGACCTGGAAGAGCAGTTGAATGGAATGGACAATGTCTGGAAAGGAGGATATAAGATGAACATCAACAAAAGCAAAATGAGGATAATGGAATGTAGTCGAATTAAATCAGGTGATGCCGCCGGAATTAGATTAGGAAATGAGACACTTAAAGTAGTAAAGGAGTTTTGCTATTTAGGAAGTAAAATAACTGATGATGGTCGAAGTAGAGAGGATATAAAATGTAGACTAGCAATGGCAAGGAAAGCGTTTCTGAAGAAGAGAAATTTGTTTACATCGAATATAGATTTAGGTGTCAGGAAGTCATTTCTGAAAGTATTTGTATGGAGTGTAGCCATGTATGAAAGTGAAACATGGACGATAACTAGTTAGGACAAGAAGAGAATAGAAGCTTTTGAAATGTGGTGCTACAGAAGAATGCTGAAGATTAGATGGGTAGATCGCATAACTAATGAGGAGGAATTGAATAGAATTGGAAAGAAGAGAAATTTGTGCCACAACATGATTAGAAGAAGGGATTGGCTGGTACGGTGTATTCTGAGGCATCAAGAGATAACAAATTTAGTGTTAAAGGGCAGCATGAAGGGTAAAAATCGTAGAGGGAGACCAAGGGATGAGTACACTAAACAGATTCAAAAGGATGTAGGTTGCAGTAGGTACTGGGAGATGAAGCAGCTTGCAGAGGATGGAGTAGCATGGAGAGTTGCATCAAACCAGTCTCTGGACTGAAGACAACAACAACAATAACAACAAGGAAATGACGGCTGTGTACAAGCTAGCCACCTGTGATCATCGCATATGCAGTGATGAGCAGTCCCTCACAAAATATACCGAGGGTCTCAGTGAAGCCTTCACTGACTGTAATTATCCTCCCAACCTTTTACAAAAACAAATCTCTTGCGCCTTATCTTTCCACTCTCCCAAAACCTCCCAGAGTCCCACAGTCTGGCCACAGAGGAGCATCGCCTCATAACTCATTATCATCCGGCACTGGAGCAACTGAATTACATTCTCTGCCAGGGTTTCAATTACCTCTCCTTGTGCCCTGAAATGAGAAATGTGTTGTCCACTATCCCTCGTACAGTGGTATTCTGCCGTCAACCAAACCTACACAATATACGCGTCCATCCTTATATAACCCCTGATCACAATCCTTTACCTCATAGCCCGTACGCCTGTAATAGACCTAGATGCAAGACCTGTCCCATACATCCTCCTACCACCACCTACTCCAGTCCAGTCACTAACATCACCTATCCCATTAAAGGCTGGGCTACCTGTGAAACCAGTCATTTGATTTAGAAGCTAAGTTGCAACCACTGTGCTGCATTCTATGTAGGAATGACAACCAACAAACTGTCTGTCCACATGAATGGCCACCGACAAACTGTGCCCAAAAAACAAGTAGACCACCCTGTTGCTGAACACGCTGCCAAACATGATATCCCTCATCTCAATGATTGCTTCACAGCCTGTGCCATAGGGATCCTTTCCACCGTCATCAGCTTTTCTGAATTGCACAGGTGAGAACTTTCTCTACAATACATCCTTCGTTCCAGTACCCTCCTGGCGTCAACCTTCGTTACTCACTGTTCTCACCCATCCTGCCGCCTGCCTATTCCCACTCCAGCACTACACAGCCGTCATTTCACTGCCAAACCCAGTTTTCTAATTTCTTTTTATTTCTCTCCTTTCTGCTACTTAAACCCCCCCCCCCCCCTCTCCTCACCTTCTCTCCCACCCTCTGTCTAAACTGCAACACTTCACTGTCTGCCACTCCCACCATACTGTCGCTCCCCCTCCCCACCCCAGCCTCCTCCTTACCTCCATCCAGTCGCCACTCCCATCATGCACTGGTGCTGCTGCTCGCAGTGCTGTATCAGTTAATGGTACCAGTAGCACCCTCTTCTACACACTCTTTGCTGGCTTGTAGAGTATCATGTAGATGTTAACATAGAATGTTGGAGTAAGCATTCTGGTTGATGTTAATGGTAACCTAAATGAGAGTGTCCAACTCATGCAAATCTCAGTGTCCCCTTTTCACACAATGTCCTGTGAACTGTGGGTGAAGGGCAATGAGCAGAGTCCATATTCCTAGATTTGCAGAAAGTATTCAACACTGTGCTCCACTGCAGACTGTTAACAATAGTATGAGTGTACAGAGTAAGTATCCAGATACGTGAGTGGCTCAAAGGCTTCTTAAATAATAGAACACAGTACTTTGTCCTTGATGACTAGTTTTCATCAGAGATGAGGATATAGTCAGGAGTGCCCTACAGAAGTGTGACAGGACCACTCTTACTTGGAATACGCCAATCATCTGACTGACAGAGTGAGCAGCAATCTGCTGCAGTTCGCTGACAATGCAGTAGTGTCCATGAAGGTGTCATCTTTGAGTGACTGTAGGAGGATATAAGATGACTTAGCTGGAATTTCTAGTTGGTGTGACGATTGGCAGATGGGTGTAAATGTAGAAAAATGTAATGTAATGTAATGTGAATGACTAGGAAAAACAAACCTGTAATGTTTGGATACAGCACTAGTAGTGACCTGCATGGCACAGTTGTATTGGTTAAATATCTAGGCGTAATGCTGCAAAATGATACAAAATGGAATGAGCATATAAGGATGGTAGTTGGGGAGGAGAATGGTAAAGTATGGTTCATCTGTAAAGGAGACCACATATAGAACACCAGTGTGACACATTCTTAAGTACTTCTAGTGTGTTCAGGATCCCCACCATGTTGCATTAAAGGAAGACATTGAAACAATTCAGAAGCGTGCTGCTACATTTGTTACTGGGAGATTCGATCATCATGCTTGTGTTGCAGAGATGCTTCGTGAACTCTGAATGGGAATTCCTGGATGGAAGACAATATTCTTTGTGCAGAACACTGTTGAGAAAATTTAGAGAACCAGCATTTGAAGCTGACTGCAGAATCAGTCTACAGTTGTCAATTCACATTTCCCATTAAAGAAATGAGAAACATTGACCAGTAACCAATAGCATCACAAGGAAATAGAATTTATAAGGGAATACCAGGAAAAAGAATAATGAAGCAATGTCCACAATTAGGAATGGGATTTGTGGTAAATCTCAAAATACTTGAATTTATAATAGAATTTAATTCATCATTTCACTGGCTATCAACAAGGACTATAAAAGCTACAAATAAAATATATAAAATAATACTTGCGTGTGTTCCAACTAATAAGAAAGAACACACACGAGATATGAACAGATCTTGGGAGCTTTTAGATCAGGCAACACACGTAAATAAAAATCACGCCAAAATTTTAATTGCAAATTTTAACACCAAGTTACAAAGAGAGAAGAAAGACAGAAATGTAATAGGAAAAAAAGGAGTAGATGAGACTGGTGGAATTCTCCAGAAATCATGACATGATCTCATAGTCCACATACTTCAAGAGAAGACCAAATAAGCTCAAAACTTGAGAACATCCAGACTGGGGAAAAGGAGAAAGGCAACTGGATCATGTCTGTAAGGATAAAAATCTTTATTGTGAAAGTTCTGAAAGGGACAGATACTGGATCAGTTCACTGCCTGATAAAAAAATAAAAATATTAAATTCATCCCATTTCGAAAGAACAGAATCCCACACCAAAAAGAAGAGAACCTGTGACCTTCATAAACTGAAAAGCAACAAATAACACACAGAATAAATAAGAAATATAAAGATAACAGATGATCTAGAGGAAATAGTGCCCTAGCTGAACAGGTAGGCCCAATAAATCCAAGGAAAAAACCACCAGTGGTGGAATGATGAGCATGATAAAACAGTGGTGAATAGACACCAGGCCTGGTTAGCGTATCAGTCATAAAACAGAAGACTCAAATTTGGAACGCACAGAACAATGGAAAAAAAGAAAGGAAAAAGGGTTGAACACCAGTTTCAAAAAGATGTACTACTAATGATAGAATCAAATAACAATGGGATTACTACAAAGTACACTGATAGGAAAAAATCACAACACCAAAAAATAATGTTGAGTAATGAAATTCCAGGAATACATTTATCTAGGTAAAATACTGAAATGATTAACATTGCAAGATAGCACAGTAAAGTAAGCATGAGATAAGTCATTGCAAATGTGAAATGCTGTTACATTAATAACCAGAGTAATCACCAGAATGTTGAATGCAAACGTGTAAATGTGCATGCAGGTTGCTGGATGTCAGTTTGTGTGATGGAGTTTTCGGAAAGCAAAGACTCGTGTCGTGCACTTCTGTCAATTTCGTATCATTAAGCCACAACCAGAACTTTATGTTGATGACCAACTGTTCAATGTGGTGGAGACTTACTGCTTTTTGGGACTGGTCTTTGATTCTCAGTTGAAGTGGATTACCCATTTTCACCAGCCTAAGCAAAAGTGTTGGTTGCAGCTTAATACACTTTGCTGCCTGAGTAACACCAACTGGGCTGCAGATTGCACTACCCTTCTGCAGCTTTACAAAGCTCTGACATAATTCCGCCTGGATTACGGCAGTCTGGCATATGTTTCGGCATTGGGGGAATACAGGATCTCGTACACCACTGTGGGGTTAGGCTTGCTATATAAGTCTTTTGAACTAGCCCTGTGAACAGCTAATTCCTGGAGGCTAGGGCTTCTCCATTGTCAATCAGGTGCCAACAGCAGCTTGTCAATTGTGCTACCCACATTAGCAGCTCCCTGAAGCATCCAAACTACTGTTTCCTTTTTCCAAACATGCTAATCCTGCAATGATGGTCCCGAACAGGGATTACGATTTCAAACCGCATGCAGTCTATACTCTCTGAACTTCAGTTATTTCCTCTTCCACAGTCTCCTCTGGAACCGTTCACAAACAAGTCTGTGATGCATTCCTTGGCCACAGCTTCATATTGACATTTAACAAGGTCCGAAAGACTGGGTTCCCTCGAGGCCCGCCGATGCTGGGTTTTCTCCATCCTTGTCACATCACAGGATTCAGTAGTTGTCTACACTGATGGCTCAATGGTTGCTGGTCATGTAGGCTTTGCTTATACCCATACAGTACATACTGAACTGCTCTCCTTGCCGGATTGCTATAGTGTTTTCACTGTGGAATTGGTAGCCATCTCTTGTGCTCTTGAGCGTATCCATACCTGCACCTGTGGGGTCCTTTCTCATCTGTAGCAACTCCTCGAGCCATTTGCAAGCTCTCGACCAGCCATCCCTTGGTTGTTAATATCCAGGATTCCCTGTATGCCTTTGAACAGTGTGGATGCTCAGTGACATATGTCGGGATCCTGGAGAATGAATTCACTGATAGCCTGGCCAAATTGGCTGTAAATAAACTGGCTCCTGGGATTGGTATTCCAGAAACAGACCTCCAATCGGTATTAAACTGTCTAGTTTTAGGTGGATGGAATATCGGATGGCTCTCTCTTTTAACCAAACAAACTGCTAGTGATAAAGGAGACTACGAATCTGTGAAGATCCTCCATGCAGGCCTCTTGCAAGGTCTCTACCATCTTTTGCAACTCCGCTTTGGCCTTTCTTGGCTGACTTACGATCTCCTCTGTAACAAGGACCCACCCCATTGTCGTGGCTCCCATTTGGTGGTGGCCACATTTTACTAGTGGACTCTTAATCTCCCTGATGTTAGGAGAATATGTCCCAGCAGCTGACTTAGTTTTATGTTTTATTTGTGATGTGGGCTCTTACCACTCTCTTTAAGGGAGGGCCACTTAACTGAGGGATTGGCAGAAATCTTTGTTGCCTCCTCTGCCTAGACTGAGCTGCATCTCCCATGGCTGAGCTGTCCAGCTTGGTCCTCAACCTACCTGCTTTTTTACTCTTCCTTCCCCATCCCCCTCTGGTGTGGTCTGTTATCCTTGTTCCTCTTTTGTCTCTCGGCTTTTCTTGCCATCAGATCCTGAGTAGAGTGCCTCTGGGAAGTGGCAGGGAATGGGGGATTGTATGTTCTTTCTTTGCACTCTGCTTTTAGGGACTTCCAGCTGCTCCCTAAATGGGGCACCTTGGTTGCCTTTCTTCCTTTGTCTCCAAGTCTTCTGTTTGTACTTTACCTCGGCTTTGCTGACATTGGTAGGCCTTGGGGTTTTCTTCGCCTGAGGTTTGTACAGTAGGCTATCTCTGATCTACATCATCATAGACGTGTCCGTTCAGAGGAAAAAGGGACTAATGGCCTTGTTTTGGTCCCTTCAACCAACCAACCATCCAGAGCCTGGTCGTCTTGCCACTGTACATTGTTGTGGTATCTTTGTCACTCTTGACGAACATCAACTCACCACGTCCAGTCTGAAAGGTAACTAATGCTCATAACCACTACAGCATATATTTAAACCAAAGCTGATTTACATCCTCAAAGTGGCACTAATAGCACCATTTTTATGCAGCTGGTGCAGAATTTGAATAGGCGTCTTTCAGATGTAGAAACACACGTACCAACTTATGTTTACATCACACAACTCTTTCTTGGTGTTGCGATCTTTTCCCTCCCAGTATATTTAGCAGACAGCTACAAAGATGTGTCCCTTCAACATTAATGTTAAAGGATGAAAATAACAAGATGGCCTGTAGCAGTAGAAAAAATACACAAATTTCAGCAGAAACATTTAACAAATTACTAAACTGTGAAGATCCCCAAAGCTACTTCAACTAAACAAATTACTAAATTGTGAAGATCCACAAAGCTACTTCAAATAAAGAGAGATACTTATATTAAAACACCAGCAGATGCAGTCCAGGAAGCCTACAAAGCTTCGAAAGAGCTCAAAAACTGTAAAGCAAGTGGAGAAATTCAAACATACTGAAAACGTGGAACAAAGAACTACTACCATTATAATCCATCCACAAAAAGAGACAAGTCAAATCCAGACAACTATAGAGGAATTTCTCTTTCGGATATCACATATAAAGTCAAGATTTGTATACAGTCATTGTAAAGTTCAACTTGAACTGGAACTAACCCTTTGAGAATATCACGGATTTAGGCCCTGGAGAAGCTGCCCAGAACAGATAATCGCTTTGAAATTAGTAATAGGTTACCACAGAAGGAGAGAAGAACAAAAAGTCATAACTTTTGTAGATTACAAAAAAGAGCTTACGGTTGTATCCACAGATCTTCAGTGATGGAGAGACTAAGGAATTTGTCTGTAACCAAAATCAATAAAAATGATAATTCCAACAAATACCAGATGTAAAGTTCAGAGGAGAAATATCTGAGGCATTTAAAATTAAAACAGGATTAAGACAGGAAGATGATTTACTGTCATTACTTTTCAACTGTGCTGTGGTACAAGAAAAATCCTAAAAAAAATAACAACTGGACCAATTAACATCAAATGAACTTGAATTGCTTGGGATTCACACATGACTTAGCATTATTTACTGATAACATTCATGAAGCTAGAAATCAAATAACAAGCCTACATAGCACAAAAAATGGGACTCAGGATATGATTTGAAAAGACTGAGATGATGGCAGCAGATCCACTTGTAATCAACCACATCACAGTAAATAACTGGAAAGTAAAATTAGTGAAATAGTTTATGTACCTAGGAGAAATTACAACATACATCTTGGATGAGAAATCTGTATGGCAAGAAAGAATTACCAAAATGATAAAAGCTCAAAAATTAACTTAGTCTTTGTCCAATAAAAATATCTATTAATCAAAACTAAATTTAAAAGATAGATTACTATTCACTATATAGTGGAGATGTTTAGTTGTACAACAAAAAGATGACTAAACATGTAAGCTTTTGTCTATAAGACCTTCTTCCAAAATAGACAACATATACACACAAATTCATGCAAACGCAGCTCACACACATGACCCCTGTTGGTGGCTTCCAGGGTCAGACCCTATTGCCCCGACAGACAGAGACAGTAGTCACATGTAGGTGAACTGCATTTGCATGAATGGCTCATATATATTATCTACTTCAAAAGAAAGACTTACCATGGAAAGCTGACTTGTTTAGTAGTCTTTTTGTTGTGCTTTTCTGTGACTCATCATCTCTGCTGCATGGTGAATAGCAGTCTGTCCTTTTGGTAATACTGTCACTATTCCATTCTGGACTTCTCGTTGTTCGAAAACTAAACTAAAACATTACAAGATGGCTGTTCAACCAGAGGGGGCATACAGAAGTGAAACTCTTTTCAAAGTCACTCGGAGAAACAGAATCTACAAAATCCTGAAAATGGAGAGATGTTTAAATTATATAGAAAGAAAACGAATATACATGGGAGAAACAATTTGTCTAATGGTTTAAATGCCTTGCTGTTATACATAAAAGGGTCACTCCATATCAACTAAACCACAGCATGCAACCCACTGACCCTGATTTTCATGAAATTTGGTACACATGCTTCATTTGCATATGTAATGACTGGTTAAAAATTTTGGAACTCTATCTTAAGCCATTTCAAAACTAGAGAAACTAGAGCAGCATAAAATACTAAAAAAATTCATCCATGGCTGTCGCGACTTCAATAAGTAATTTTAAATTTTCCATATTTTCCTGTGGAATTCTAATATTGTATCAGAGTTGTTGTAATCACATTATGAAGGGCCATTTGGGCCTTTCAAATAGAACTATTACTTTCCTTTTAAATGTACACAATGTACAATACAAATTCCTGTGTACAGGCTGTAGTTAGTGTCGCAAAACTATGGTTGATATCATTGGAAAGAGGAGAAAATTACCTTTAAAACAAACTGAAAAAAATCTTTGGGGACACGACAACTAAAACAGTGATACAAATAAATAGGATAAGTGTAAAAAAATGGCATCATCGTAGAATACTTTTCAATTTTCCGGCCCACAGCAAGTGTCACTACTGATAACACATCTTCCGAAATGTCTGTCATGGAAAACTGCAGTTGGTGTGGTTAGTGCACAATTGTAGTGTTATGTTTTCATTAATATTGGTAAGTCACAATTTAATAATTCAAGCAGCAGCATTAATTTGCTGCTGTTCATTTTATAGGAGAATTAACCTCTCCTTTATTTAAAAAAAAAAAACTGCAACTACTTATGTGCAGGATTATGGCAAGTAGACCTGTAGATGGCACAAACTACCGACCTGCAGCTTCGATACTTTTCTGCGAGCTAAGTGCCATAAGACTTTTTATTTACCTGTTGTGACCAACATTGTGGCTACCTCATTCACTGATTTAAAAAGCTGTTGTGTTGGTTAACAGGAATTAAGAAACATAGTGATTTAAATTATAATCATCTTGTGGTGTTCCAGTTCTTCTTGTTATGTCTGTGGTTGCTACGAAATGGGAAGATGAATTCCGCCTTATGCAACAACATGTAATGATGGCGAAAACTCTCCCTGCATTTTGAAAAATAGGAGAAAGTGGAGTCTCAAGTGACCATAGGTCACGAAATCGGCCTATTCTATTCACCAACAACATATGAGAAAGTGCCACAATATCAAAATCATGAGAAGTTGTAGATTGTCTAACAGAATAGCTACCAAAATAATATCCAATAGTATCATGTAAGTTAGAAAATAAAAATAACCCGCTGAAGATAGCACAAAAAGTGCTGAAACGTGTGTGGGTGAAGCAAAACAGAAAAAAAGGTGTCGTGCATAAGGCAGAATTCCTCATCCCGATTTAAATTATGTTTGCAAGCACCATAAAATTGAGTACCTGACTCAGTATGAAAATTACACTTATGTGCATTGTTGTGATCAATTTAAAAGACGTACAAAAGCAATAAACAATGGAAAATCCAGGATGGAATATAACAATATTGTGAAAAGGAAAGTTGCTACTGGCCATATAGCGGAGATACTGAGTGTTGCAGATAGGCACAACAAAGACTGTCACAAATATAGCTTTCGACCAGTAAGGCCATCATTAAAATTAGACAGCAGACACACACACACACACACACACACACACACACACACACACACACACAAATGCAGTATGTCCTCAGTTGGCTGGGACTGCAGTCGTGTGTGTGAGTTGTGTTTGCGTGAGTTGCGTTTGCATCTCGATCAATCTCGTTGAAATTATGGAGTGAAGAGTGGAAGCTATGGACCAGTAATGTACTACGGACGACTTCTTTATCAGGCACATGTGAATTACTTTGGAAAAAATTTATAAATCCTGCCAAGATAACAGGTTTCCAATGTGACTACACACTGTGTTCTTTGATCTGATTGGTACACCTCAGTTTTGCAATGGTATTTGCAGTGTATCTGTTTGTTTCTTGTTTCACAAGCTTCACCATATTCCTGTTGAAATTGTTTTAAAAAAAGTCAAATTTAGTTGATGTGGGAAGTGGAACTGGAATTCTCAGAACTTCTCCGTAAACAGTGTCCCTTACAGGAGCTGCAGACACAGGAATGTCGTCCCATCCCAAGTTAGCATTGCTGTCTGCCCTGGGTTTTCTTACTAGACGTACACAACATGCAGGTTGAGCTTTCAGTTGATGAACTAAAATGACAATGTGAAAGAATATTTGTAAAATTAGGTATCATAATTTTGCTCTAAATCAATGGTATTCATATTGATAATGAGAAGATGTAGTTGAGAATAATTACCATTTTTAAACTTCATGATCAAGAGCAGCGTGCTCTACATGCTGGGCTGTCTCCACATCACCAGCTTGATCTTCATTTCCTGTAAATAAGTCAGTCATATGTAGGGCGCGCTAACATGTTTTGTATTATTTACAGTATGGTACATCATCCGTGAGAAGTGGACAAATTATTTGTTTGAATTAGATATTAGCAATTTCTAATTATTTTTGCAAGTAGCAAATAATTGAAAATGAAATTCAGACTTTAGTTCTATACATAAACAAGTTATTAGATAACACTGGCCAAAATTGTTTACTTTTTTATGATCTATATATTAGCTGTACCCGTAGAGAGGGTGTTGAGAGTAATTACCATTCCGAAATTCGCAATCTATTGGATGCATTTCCTGTTGAGACATCATGTCAATATCATTCTGAAGCTCTTCTTCTGTAAATAAATAAGTCATACTTTCAACTGGATAAAGTGTATTATTAGAAGAAGACTAAAATATTTTACAAGGAATATACATAGCAAACATGTCCAAGCAGCCTACTATTTCTTACATGTTTCAACATACGACAAAGTCTAAATTCCAGTAAATATGTTGTAATTACCTGCAATATCTCTGTCATCTTCAGAATCAGCACAAAATTGTGCTTCCGACCCCGAATCATTGAATAGAACATCCAAAATTTCTTGATCTGTAAGCTATTGTCTGTACTGTTACATCTTGTTGGCACTGCTTAAGCATGGATGTGTCAGAATCTAAAGACATGAACATTTCTCTTGTTGGTGTTGCTATCTAGTAGATTTTTCTCATACCTAAACCATCAAGCTGGACAACGAAACATACGAGCTGCGAGTATAGCCCGTAGTTCGCTTTGTGTGCACTTTGTTACGTCACTGTGAGCATAGCTTGTCACTAGTCGGCAATGCTTAGTGCAGGGACTGCGAGCATAACTCACAGTTAGACCACAAAGTGTAAATGGATTTTGCTTAAAATTATGGTTTTGTGATACAACATGCAGCACAAAGCTACAATTGGACTCGCATGTTGTGTACTAGATTATGTTGTTATATACTACAGAAACCCTGATACTGAAGATCTGTTCCATTTATCATTATATTTCTGATGATTTAAGTCATGGCGTTGCTTTTGTCTATAAAACTCAGTAAAAAACTGGAGAATTGGTTAAGAATCACTGTCTTGCTGTTAATAGAGTAATTTACAGTTAGATGCAGTGCTTAATCCAAATATTTGCAATTTTTTAAAATTTGTGCCAACCGGAGGATGATTTAGGAACCACAGCCACATGGTCTTTCTTTGCAACAAGCCATGGAAAAACGCCCTGCGATGATGTTGGGGCAGTGTGAAATGGCTTGTGACATAGGCCAATTTACAGAGGCCATACAAAGAGTAAATTTCTGATCCTAAGAAAATGTTGGAGTTTTTCAGAGAAAGTTTCATAAATCCCATTTTTATATAGAAGAAAAAGAAGAGAGTTCTTTGGGGGGTAATAGGCAGCAGTGATATATAAAATCAAAAACTGTGGCTGGTACCAGAAGTTTCCAGAAATTAATACCTTTATCAGCTAATACAATGGCTGCAAAAAGAGGTAGCAGTACAAAAACTGTGCCTTACAGTTTAAATTTTCTCACATGGAGATACCTATTGCTATACATTCTCATTAGGGGAATGCTATTTATGGATTTATACATCCAGCAGGCCCATCGATGTTTTTTTTGTTAGTCAGAATGGATTGATATTTGTTGGGTTCCATTCAAAAACACATTTTTTACTACAAAACAATGAACAATAATGACAGGTATACAATACCAAATTTCTGTAGAGTGCCAAAAATTGATAAATGAGGAATGGAATAATTTGTAACTGATTTCTATTTTTAGAATCCTCTGTAGCCTAAACTGCATTTTTAGATAATCAGTAGAATAAATTTTTGTTTCTGTGTGTAAATGTGGATTAATTTGTTAATATGCCCTAAATGCTGTTCTTTATGACTACTAGTGTAGTTGTTATTTCCCTAATGATTTTCAGTCTGTTTTAAAGGAAAATTTCTTCTCTTTCCAATGATATCAGCAATAATATTGGGACTGTATAACTATAGTCTGTACACAGGAATTTGCAATTTAAGTTGCGTACATTTAAAAGAAAGTAAGATACCTCTTTGGAATGCAAATGATCCTTCATAATTTGATTACAACAAATCTGATAGAGCATTTGAATTCTGCAGAAAAGTATGGAAAATTTCAAATCGTTCTACTTAAATTTTAGGAGAGGTTAAACAAATTTAAAAGAACTTGTCACATTCACAGCAGCCATGGATGAAATTTATTATTTTAGGTTGAAAAATCAGGCTGCTCTGGCTCTGGAACAGCTTAAGATGGAGATCACAAATATTAAACCAGTCATTATGTGTATGTAAAAAATTCATATGTACCAAATTTCATGAAAATCTGAGTTGACGGGGTGGCATTTTGTCACTTTTCTGGTTCCTTTGTAATGGAATGACCCAAAACTGACTGCAAGAAAGAAAATGAAACCCCACAATTTCACAGCGCAGCATTTTCTTTCTTGCAGTTAGTTTCAATGGAAAACTTGTACATTGATGTTTAAAAAAAATATAAAGCTTATTTCTGTTCGAATATTTCTTAGGGTATCACATGAAAATGTGAAATAAGTAAATGAGTACATAAATAGGAATATAATAGAGGGAAACATTCCATGTGGGAAAAATATATCTAAAAACAAAGATGATGTGACTTACCAAATGAAAGTGCTGGCAGGTTGATAGGCACACAAACATACACACAAAATTCAAGCTTTCGCAACACAGACACCTGTGTGTGTGTGTGTGTGTGTGTGTGTGTGTGTGTGTGTGTGTGTGTGTGTGTGTGTGTGTGTGTGTGTGTGTGTACCTGCCCTTTTTTCTCCCTAAGGTAAGTCTTACTGCTCCAGGAATTGGAATGACTCCTTACCCTCTCCCTTAAAAATCACATCCTTTCGTCTTTCCCTCTCCATCCCTCTTTCCTGATGAAGCAACTGTTGGTTGCGAAAGCTTGAATTTTGTGTGTGTGTTTGTGTCTGTCTGTGTGTCTATCAACCTGCCAGCGCTTTCGTTTGGTAAGTCACATCATCTTTGGGTACATAAATATATACATATATTTATAAACATTATGCATTAAAAAATTAGCAGCCTAATTCCATCTGTACATTGCACTTTCCAAGATTTTTGGTAAGAACTGTAAACAATGACTTGTATTTATTTAACAGTATGGATGTACAATACAGAGATACGGTAACCAGATTTGTCCCAATAGTTAAAGATATACAGTAATATATTGTTACAATAGTGAACATTATAATGTTAACATGTTGTTGTTGTTGTCTTCAGTCCTGAGACTGGTTTGATGCAGCTCTCCATGCTACTCTATCCTGTGCAAGCTGCTTCATCTCCCAGTACCTACTGCAACCTACATCCTTCTGAATCTGCTTAGTGTACTCATCTCTCGGTCTCCCTCTACGATTTTTACCCTCCACGCTGCCCTCCAATGCTAAATTTGTGATCCCTTGATGCCTCAAAACATGTCCTACCAACCGATCCCTTCTTCTAGTCAAGTTGTGCCACAAACTTCTCTTCTCGCCAATCCTATTCAATACCTCATCATTAGTTATGTGATCTACCCATCTAATCTTCAGTATTCTTCTGTAGCACCACATTTCGAAAGCTTCTATTCTCTTCTTGTCTACACTATTTATTGTCCACTTTTCACTTCCATACATGGCTACACTCCATACAAATACTTTCATAAGTGACTTCCTGACACTTAAATCTATACTCAATGTTAACAAATTTCTCTTCTTCAGAAACGCTTTCCTTGCCATTGCCAGTCTACATTTTATATCCTCTCTACTTCGACCATCATTAGTTATTTTACTTCCTAAATAGCAAAACTCCTTTACTACTTTAAGTGTCTCATTTCCTAATCTAATTCCCTCAGCATCACCCGATTTAATTTGACTACATTCCATTATCCTCGTTTTGCTTTTGTTAATGTTCATCTTATATCCTCCTTTCAAGACACTGTCCATTCCGTTCAACTGCTCTTCCAAGTCCTTTGCCGTCTCTGACAGAATTACAATGTCATCGGCGAACCTCAAAGTTTTTACTTCGTCTCCATGAATTTTAATACCTACTCCAAATTTTTCTTTTGTTTCCTTTACTGCTTGCTCAATATACAGATTGAATAACATCGGTGAGAGGCTACAACCCTGTCTCACTCCTTTCCCAACCACTGCTTCCCTTTCATGCCCCTCGACTCTTATGACTGCCATCTGCTTTCTGTACGAATTGTAAATAGCCTTTCGCTCCCTGTATTTTACCCCTGCCACCTTTAGAATTTGAAAAAGAGTATTCCAGTCAACATTGTCAAAAGCTTTCTCTAAGTCTACAAATGCTAGAAACGTAGGTTTGCCTTTTCTTAATCTTTCTTCTAAGATAAGTCGTAAGGTCAGTATTGCCTCACGTGTTCCAACATTTCGACGGAATCCAAACTGATCCTCCCCGAGGTCTGCATCTACCAGTTTTTCCATTCGTCTGTAAAGAATTCGCGTTAGTATTTTGCAGCCGTGGCTTATTAAACTGATAGTTCGGTAATTTTCACATCTGTCAGCACCTGCTTTCTTTGGGATTGGAATTATTATATTCTTCTTGAAGTCTGAGGGTATTTCGCCTGTCTCATACATCTTGCTCACCAGATGGAAGAGTGTAGTCAGGACTGGCTCTCCCAAGGCCGTCAGTAGTTCTAATGGAATGTTGTCTACTCCGGGGCCCTTGTTTCGACTCAGGTCTTTCAGTGCTCTGTCAAACTCTTCACGCAGTATCGTATCTCCCATTTCGTCTTCATCTACATCCTCTTCCATTTCCATAATATTGTCCTCAAGTACATCACCCTTGTATAAACCTTCTATATACTCCTTCCACCTTTCTGCCTTCCCTTCTTTGCTTAGAACTGGGTTGCCATCTGAGCTCTTGATATTCATACACGTGGTTCTCTTCTCTCCAAAGGTCTCTTTAATTTTCCTGTAGGCAGTATCTATCTTACCCCTAGTGAGATAAGCTTCTACATCCTTACATTTGTCCTCTAGCCATCCCTGTTTAGCCATTTTGCATTTCCTATCGATCTCATTTTTGAGACGTTTGTATTCCTTTTTGCCTGCTTCATTTACTGCATTTTTATATTTTCTCCTTTCATCAATTAAATTCAATATTTCTTCTGTTACCCAAGGATTTCTAGCAGCCCTCGTCTTTGTACCTACTTCATCCTCTGCTGCCTTCACTACTACATCCCTCAGAGCTACCCATTCTTCTTCTACTGTATTTCTTTCCCCTATTCCTGTCAATTGTTCCCCTATGCTCTCCCTGAAACTCTGTACAACCTCTGGTTCTTTCAGTTTATCCAGGTCCCATCTCCTTAATTTCCCACATTTTTGCAGTTTCTTCAGTTTTAATCTACAGGTCATAACCAATAGATTGTGGTCAGAGTCCACATCTGCCCCTGGAAATGTCTTACAACTTAAAACCTGGTTCCTAAATCTCTGTCTTACCATTATATAATCTATCTGATACCTTTTAGTATCTCCAGGGTTCTTCCACGTATACAACCTTCTTTCATGATTTTTAAACCAAGTGTTAGCTAGGATTAAGCTGTGCTCTGTGCAAAATTCTACTAGGCGGCTTCCTCTTTCATTTCTTAGCCCCAATCCATATTCACCTACTATGTTTCCTTCTCTCCCTTTTCCTACACTCGAATTCCAGTCACCCATTACTATTAAATTTTCGTCTCCCTTCACTATCTGAATAGTTTCTTTTATTTCATCATACATTTCTTCAATTTCTTCATCATCTGCAGAGCTAGTTGGCATATAAACTTGTACTACTGTAGTAGGTGTGGGCTTCGTATCTATCTTGGCCACAATAATGCGTTCACTATGCTGTTTGTAGTAGCTTACCCGCATTCCTATTTTCCTATTCATTATTAAACCTATTCCTGCATTACCCCTATTTGATTGTGTGTTTATAACCTTGTAGTCACCTGACCAGAAGTCTTGTTCCTCCTGCCACCGAACTTCACTAATTCCCACTATATCTAACTTTAACCTATCCATTTCCCTTTTTAAATTTTCTAACCTACCTGCCCGATTAAGGGATCTGACATTCCACGCTCCGATCCGTAGAACGCCAGTTTTCTTTCTCCTGATAACGACATCCTCCTGAGTAGTCCCCGCCCGGAGATCCGAATGGGGGACTATTTTACCTCCGGAGTATTTTACCCAAGAGGATGCCATCATCATTTAATCATACAGTAAAGCTGCATGTCCTCGGGAAGAATTACGGCTGTAGTTTCCCCTTGCTTTCAGCCGTTCGCAGTACCAGCACAGCAAGGCCGTTTTGGTTAATGTTGCAAGGCCAGATCAGTCAATCATCCAGACTGTTGCCCCTGCAACTACTGAAAAGGCTGCTGCCCCTTTTCAGGAACCACACGTTTGTCTGGCCTCTCAACAGATACCCCTCCGTTGTGGTTGCACCTACGGTACGGCCATCTGTATCGCTGAGGCACGCAAGCCTCCCCACCAACGGCAAGGTCCATGGTTCATAAGAAAACGTAGGCTGGACAGACATCTCCACAGAATGTAATTCAGTAGAATCGTATTCAGAAAGCATTCGTAAAATATTTCACAGTGGTAGAGGTACCCTTCATATTAAATTCTTTGCGCACATTGACATTTTATGTAGCATGATGCAACTACACTTTCAATCAGATTGTGCAGGAGTAATTTACATGTAGAAATTGCGGAATTTGGAAATGTGAAAACCAACTGGAGATAGTAAAATATTTGAACAAAAATATTATTCTCGAAGACAATAACTACAATGGTGCCAAACACAATCGTGGAGGCTTTTGTAATTTTTGACAATGGCAAATATTTGTGTCGATGAAACATAATGAATATAATAAAATAACCAGTGACCAAAGAATGCTAACAGACAGCACATAATGTAAGGATGTTGTGACTACAAGGACTAGTCTCCAGTGACCACGAATAATGCAGTGCATGTAGAAGAAAAGTTACAAATTCATAACTATCAAACAATGGAAATCCAGGATGGAATGTAACAATATTATGAAAAGGAAAGTTGCCACTCACCATATAGTGGAGATGCTGAGTTGCAGATAGACACAACAAAAAGACTGTCACAAAGAAATAAAGCTTTGGGCCAGTAAGGCCTTCATCAAAAATAGACGACAGAGACACACATGGACACCTCACGCAAATGCCAGCTGCAGTGTGGTTTCAGTTCCGTGAGACTGCAGTCGTGTGTGCAAGTTGGATTTGCATGACGTGTGTGTGTGTGTGTGTGTGTGTGATTTGTTTTTGATGAAGGCCTTACTGGTCGATAGATTTATTAATTTGTGACACTTTTTGTTGTGCCTATCTGCGCCTTAGTGTCTCCACCATATGGTGAGAGGCATCTTTCTTTTTCATAATATTGTTAAATTCATAACTATATTACAAACATGTGCAACTGTTCAAATACAAGTTGTAAGCAGTTAAGAAAACCTTTGAACTAAATTGACAGGTGATTACTTCAACTTCAGAGAGTTTTTGTCCTTTCTGAAAGAGAGCAGGAGACTATTTAATGTTTATTGGGTATTTTATGTAGCTTCCCCTTTGGGAAAATGAGCAGAAGTGAAATTCTTCAGTGCTAACTCCACAATACCATTTCCAAAATAATACCTTTAATGTAAATTTTGGAGAATAATTTTCTGAAACCTTTGATATTGTAATATCAACTGTTTCAATGTTTTCTTACTTGTTTCAGGGAATCTGAAGACACAATACTTATGATTTTGAAAGAGATCTATGCTACAATGGGAGTACCACCTGACAGTCATTCAATACAGCAAAACATACCGATTGACAGGGAGCCAAAAACTAACACAGACCCAGATATTTATAATGAACTATCATATTTTGATGGCCCAGAACCACCAACAGGATCTGCTTCATCTGCCAGTGGTACCTCAACTTCGTTCAGTACCCCAAATCCTTCACATCCAGGTGGACTTCAGCTGCAAGTGTCCAGCCACCCTATATATCCATCCACCCAACAAAATGAGCCTGAGAGAACTGTAGGTATGGACCCAACAGCCCCACTGACAGAAAATAAGAATTTAGGGCCACCACCAATTTCAGGTTTTGTGAGAAAATAAATGTACAAGCTTTTATTGCAGACTGCTGAAATATTTGCCAATGAACATGTAAAGTATGTTGCACATAACACAAGTATATATTGCACAAAATGGTGATGCTGTCTTGTATACATAATTAAATACTGTGTTAAGCTATTTTCATCTCTCTATGGGATTTCAAATTTTAATATTTATTTTTCATGTAAAATATTGTACAGTTTGTTGTTGAGTTGCTAGACTTACAGTATTTGTGTGCAGTATTTATTGTTTCAATGCAGTTAGTCATTTTGAAAGGTATTTTGTTTGGTGTCAGAGTGAATGTACTGAAGGGAATATGTGCAATGTTGTCTCTGTAGTTCTGGTGTATTGTTTTTAATTCAGAGAAAGGGATTTGATTTATGGTCATGCTTACATAATGCGACACAGATGTAACACAAGTTTTCCTGGTCATTAAGCAAAAAAAAGTATTTATCTCTATGCTCCCACTGGTAACTTTGTTTCCAACCAATGTAGATTATGTAACGTAACATTACTGAAAGTGACAGTGTGGTGCAGAAGTTGTGATTTTAAATTGGTTGCATCTAATACATACTTCTGTGAAAACTCGAGCCTTTTTATGAGAGTGGAACCGCAGTAAAATAATTGTGGAGGTATGCCAAGAGTCGTCATACTTCATGTCAAAATGGATAGCTTTAACATTTGTAACTATTGTACATATTTTTTGTAATACCTAAATACATTATGTAATGTATGTGTGTGATATAAATATCAACGTTATTTTTGTTACAAAAATTTAGTCGCATATGGTGACATTATGAAATAACTCTAAATAAAATGATCTTGTTGTTATACACTTGTGTGTGTGTGCCCTTGTGACTCCTACATTCCTTAATTGTTTGTTGGCCTTTCTATAAGGGGAGTCAAATGAAAACTATACACTTCCTGCAAAGGGACCATGGAATGATTCCATTCAGAAGTAATCATCACATGCATTAAGACATTTATTCCAAGGGTAGAAGAGATGATCAGTTCCAGCTTTTTAGAATGTAGTCAGCCAGTGATGGGTCCACAACTGCACCATTCTTGCACTTTATTGTATGACTGAAACTGACATCCATGCATATCTTTCTACAGATCACGAAAGATATGAAAATCATGCAGTGTACAATCTAGGCTGTTGCAGTGTTTTCCAAGACAATCACTGAAGTATAGCCTTTGTGTGACTGGCAGTTTGGAGTACACATTATTGTGCCACAGGATGATTCCACCCAACAGTGTTCTTGGGTGTTTTGGTTTTGTCACATAGCAGATTCTGCAAAGTGTATTCATAGCACTGCACATTGGTTGTGATTCCACACCTGAGGAGCTCGATGAGCAGAGTGTTCCTGCAGTTCAAGAAAGACCTCATCATGATCTTTTGTGATCCCACCATTTCTAGTCTGAGGGCAAACACTGTAGCCAGCATGAGAAATTTCCCACATCTCACTGCCAAAGAAATTCAAAGCTGTTCTCACAAGTTCCAGTAAGAACATGATGACCTCCTCCGACTGCAGGGGCTCTCTGCCTATAGAATTCCTTAATCATGGGACCACAATGCACGTACTGCAATATGGAGACACTTTGCAGAAACTGAGATGTGCCATACAGTCAAAACAACCAGAAATGCTGTTGGACAGAATCATCCTGTTGCAAGGTAATGCCTGCCCCCATGCTGCCAATTGGACAAAGGCTAGGTGTCAGCATTTCGGTTGGGAAACACAGCAGCATCCTCCATATAGCCCTGGTCATACTCGTGTGTGATTTTCATGTCTTTGGCGGCCTTAAGAAAGATGTATGGGCATCGGTTGCAGTTGGATGAGAAAGAACGAGAGTGTGTGCGATTGTGGATCCATCAGTGGTCGACTATGTTGCATGAAACAAGAATTGATTGTCCTGTCTCCCAGTGGAATGAATGTCTCCCAGTGGAATGAATGTCTCCCAGTGGAATGAATGTCTCCCAGTGGAATGAATGTCTCCCAGTGGAATGAATGTCTCCCAGTGGAATGAATGTCTCCCAGTGGAATGAATGTCTCCCAGTGGAATGAATGTCTCCCAGTGGAATGAATGTCTCCCAGTGGAATGAATGTCTCCCAGTGGAATGAATGTCTCCCAGTGGAATGAATGTCTTCATGAGTGCGGTGATTACTTTTGAATGGAACCATTCCCTGGTCTTGTTGTGGTGGATGTTTTTCATTTGACTGCCACTCCTTTTATGCTTTCAAACACCGTGTTACAACCAAATGACATAAAGTCAGTTGTACTGATGTATATATTACAACAGAGCAGTGTTACAGTGGTTCAGACATCATTCTGGAGGACGGGCTCAGATTCCCTACTGGCCAACCAGATTTAGGTTTTCCGTAAATGCTTTACAGCAAATGGCAATGTAGTTCCTCTGCAAAGGATATGCTAGGTTTTACCTTGTCCAGTATGAGCTTACGATATCTTGAATGAACTTATTGCCAGTAGGACATGATCTTTCTTGCTTTCTATTCATTGTGTCTAGCTACAATCCAGGTAACAACTTACCTGCTGTCTCTGATGGCTAATAGTGTGCTCATTGTGTGTTTGTCAGAAAATGTTGGTGAACTAAAATCTGGTGTGCTTCAGAAGCAAGACAATATGTGAAGTAAACAAGATATGAGAAAGCTGTCACAATGTGTGAGAAATATTTAACTCGATATGATGCTGTTGATGAAAACACTTTCATCAAAATTTTTAAGTCGCCCTACCAAAGAGAAGAGGCTACAGATAATACTTAGCTTCCAAAAGTAAATTGGGTTCCGCATAGCAATTGTATGATTGTCAGGATACTGTTTCTGAGTGCAGGAGCAATGACTCTGTACATAAATTATTTTATCATGGAACAGATGAGGTCGTGTGAGGACAGTTAGAAAGGTGCAAATGTATTTTTAAGGGCTGATTATTCTTGCCACTTTCCTATAGTAAGGTAAACAATATTGTGTTGCTATTTCTGTTCTATAAGATGTGTTACTGGTTTTACTTGTGCATGCAAATGTGACATTTAGTTGCTTCAAGGTTGTCTGTTTTCTTATTGAACCTCTTCACATGGGTAGTGTGTTTCAATGCTCCAAAACTACAACTCATAGGTATATAGGCAACCTCTTCCCCCTTTACTCCCCATTTCCTAACCCAAACTGAAGTGTGTGTGTGTGTGTGTGTGTGTGTGTGTGTGTGTGTGTGTGTGTGAGAGAGAGAGAGAGAGAGAGAGAGAGAGAGAGAGGGGGGGGGGGGGGGGAAGGGAGGAACTGTTCCATTTAAAATGGATATGCAGCTCTTTTTAGAAGTTAAAAACAGATATTTTATTTATAATTTAAAAAATGAATTAATGATGCTTCTGATATTCATAACACACATTTAAACTCTGCAAACCACAGTGAAGTGCACGGAAGGGGGTACGTCTGTTGTTGGCCTTCGGAAAGTGCATAGCTGTAGGATCGAATTGATAAAAATTTTCCCGAATGAAAGGCATGTTGAAGTCTTGATATCTGGTAATTAAAATTTTCCATAAAAGTCACATAAGGTGTTGTTCATTATGTAGTGAAGAAATTCAGAGATAATCACTAACTACTAAGTAGTAACTCATAATTGTCAATGGGACTCAACTTGGTTATTGAAAGTATTTAATTTTTCCACTTTTGCATAACTATCTTACACAATTAGTTACTAATCATTAAATGTTGTATTTCTTGTGATCTGTTATCTCAGATATTTTTAGCTCAAAACTGATGAAATGAGTTTTCACGTAAATCAATAGTTTTGCTTCCAGAAGAACAAAGATCACTTGACTGCAGTATTTCTCCATATTATTTGCATATAAGTTTCAATTCTTGTCTTATACTGCTTTCCAAAAATATTCCATTTTTAGATAACTATTGACTGCTTCTAGTAAAAGTCTTCAATAAGATTTCAACTTAGGATGGCTAAATAATGTTTAACACATCATAACTTTTAATTGCATATCTGCACTACACACATTACTGGCCATGTAATATGTTACTTTACTTGAGACAGGTGTGCAGTGAACTGAAGATGTAATGAATATAATCAACAATATATGTTTGCAATGTGAAACATACTGATTTTTTTCTATTCTTATGGGGAAGTATTTTCTTGTAGTGCATGGGTAGAGTGTCGGATGCAAGTTGCTCCAGCATCTCAGTATCAGCAAATGGCATCAGAACCACCCCTCTACTGACATCAAGTCTACATGTCGTGTATGAAACTGACAGAAAAACATTTTGTAGCATTTGAGAAATGTCTTAATGTAATAAAATTATGAATCATTTATTGAAACAAAATATAACAATATCATGTATTGTGACTGTGGTGTAATTCATGGTGGAACTGTTTCAAAAGTTAAGACATTACAATGTTTAAATTTAGGGCTACAAATTTATTCATGATTTAAAGTTACAGACCAAATTTCTGTATGCTTTCAGTCATTTAGTTCATAAGTTTGTGGACTACACACATACTTTTGTTCATTAAACAGTGGAAACATCAGGTTGCAATAACAGTAGCGGCCGAAGACACTGCCCATGTGTGTATGAAAGCTGTGCGTGTATGCATTTGTTTTTTATGTTACCTATTTTGGAAGAAGGCCATTTGGCTGAAAGATTCAACATATGGCAGTCTTCTTGTTGTGCTTGTGTGAGATTCAGTGTCTTCTATAGTTTAGTTTTAATTATTGTTGTGTAAGTGAAGCTGAATGTACAAATAGACTATTGGACTTTTTTTACACACACACACACACACACACACACACACACACACACACACACAGAGTAGAGAACCACATATTTACCGTATTTACTTGAATCTAAGCCGCACTTTTTTCCGTTTTTTGTAATCCAAAAAACCACCTGCGGCTTAGAATAGAGTGCAAAGTAAGCGGAAGTTCTGAAAAATGTTGGTACGTGCCGCCGCAACTACCTTCTGCCATTGAATATATGTAGCGCTACACACGAATGCTTTGCAGGCACAAAGATAAACACTGGCACCAAAACCTCTGCATCAGTAAATAAATTTAAAAAAAAAAGATTGAGGATGAGCTTTTTTCTGCACCCCGAGTTTCGACCATTGCATTTTCATACATTGTCCAATGAAGTAAATACAAATCCCATATTGTTCATCTTTGAATGTAGCAGCATTTGAATGTACTACGAAAATCCGACTGGCAAGACTGTTTGGGATGTTTGTCAATATGGCCAACTCTACGTTCTGATTTTTTTCCTACCTGTGAGAAGAGATGGTTGCTAATAGGAAATTTTATGAATTGTGAATCATGTGCAGTATTCTCTTCACCATAAGAATAATACGAGTATAAACATTTTTCCATGTAATTTTTCGTGTTTGCTGCTATCTCATTTAAATTGTGTCTGCCTAATAAACTACGAAACTAGTGTGAGACAACAGCAAACACAGAAGAATATACATTTCATGCCATGTTTATATTTGTATTATTCTTATGCCTAATAGTGATACAGTCAGAAATGAAGCATGGCAATTGACTAGATTTTTAAATCTAAGATGACTCTAATTTCTGTGCAGAATGTAATGTACAAAAGAGGCGTCTGCAAAGATTTTCAAATGGAGAAATATTGTAGCTAAACTCTCATTCAGAACATCTTCTATCATTACACAGTCTATTATTTGGTTCTTGTTGAGCATTATCAAAGAGAGCAGCAGTGTAAGTAACAACAAATAGCAGTCTCTTGCCATTGTTTCGCTTATGGGACAATTCCTCTCTTTTTATATTGTAAGCGGCGGTAGTGCGTACAAAAGCAAGTCGTGCCGCAAGCAGCAACAGGTTGTAAACATACATTATCAGAATGCGACAAACAATGGATGACACAGTACAATAATGTCTTTTCGGCTTAGAGTGACGTAAACACCTATAACAAAGAGAACGGCACTTATCAGATCAAAGAAAATTAAGCAATTAATTCAAACCAGACAAAGCATGTGGAAAAGGAAGGGTTGTTGTTGTTGTTGTTGTGGTCTTCAGTCCTGAGACTGGTTTGATGCAGCTCTCCATGCTACTCTATCCTGTGCAAGCTTCTTCATCTCCCAGTACCTACTGCAACCTACATCCTTCTGAATCTGCTTAGTGTACTCATCTCTCGGTCTCCCTCTACGATTTTTACCCTCCACACTGCCCTCCAATGCTAAATTTGTGATCCTTTGATGCCTCAAAACATGTCCTACCAACCGATCCCTTCTTCTAGTCAAGTTGTGCCACAAACTTCTCTTCTCCCCAATCCTATTCAATACCTCCTCATTAGTTACGTGATCTATCCACCTTATCTTCAGTATTCTTCTGTAGCACCACATTTCGAAAGCTTCTATTCTCTTCTTGTCCAAACTAGTTATCGTCCATGTTTCACTTCCATACATGGCTACACTCCAAACAAATATTTTCAGAAATGATTTCCTGACACTTAAATCTATATTCGATGTTAACAAATTTCTCTTCTTCAGAAACGCTTTCCTTGCCATTGCCAGTCTACATTTTATATCCTCTCTACTTCGACCATCATCAGTTATTTTACTTCCTAAATAGCAAAACTCCTTTACTACTTTAAGTGTCTCATTTCCTAATCTAATTCCCTCAGCATCACCCGATTTAATTGGACTACATTCCATTATCCTCGTTTTGCTTTTGTTGATGTTCATCTTATATCCTCCTTTCAAGACACTGTCCATTCCGTTCAACTGCTCTTCCAAGTCCTTTGCAGTCTCTGACAGAATTAAAATGTCATCGGCGAACCTCAAAGTTTTTACTTCGTCTCCATGAATTTTAATACCTACTAAAATTTTTCTTTTGTTTCCTTTACTGCTTGCTCAATATACAGATTGAATAATATCGGGGAGAGGCTACAACCCTGTCTCACTCCTTTCCCAACCACTGCTTCCCTTTCATGCCCCTCGACTCTTATGACTGCCATCTGGTTTCTGTACAAATTATAAATAGCCTTTCGCTCCCTGTATTTTACCCCTGCCACCTTTAGAATTTGAAAAAGAGTATTCCAGTCAACATTGTCAAAAGCTTTCTCTAAGTCTACAAATGCTAGAAATGTAGGTTTGCCTTTTCTTAATCTTTCTTCTAAGATAAGTCGTAAGGTCAGTATTGCCTCACGTGTTCCAACATTTCGACGGAATCCAAACTGATCCTCCCCGAGGTCCGCATCTACCAGTTTTTCCATTCGTCTGTAAAGAATTCGCGTTAGTATTTTGCAGCTGTGACTTATTAAACTGATAGTTCGGTAATTTTCACATCTGTCAGCACCTGCTTTCTTTGGGATTGGAATTATTATATTCTTCTTGAAGTCTGAGGGTATTTCGCCTGTCTCATACATCTTGCTCACCAGCTGGTAGAGTTTTGTCATGACTGGCTCTCCCAAGGCCGTCAGTAGTTCTAATGGAATGTTGTCTACTCCGGGGGCCTTGTTTCGACTCAGGTCTTTCAGTGCTCTGTCATACTCTTCACGCAGTATCGTATCACCCATTTCGTCTTCATCTACATCCTCTTCCATTTCCATAATATTGTCCTCAAGTACATCACCCTTGTATAAACCTTCTATATACTCCTTCCACCTTTCTGCCTTCCCTTCTTTGCTTAGAACTGGGTTGCCATCTGAGCTCTTGATATTCATACACGTGGTTCTCTTCTCTCCAAAGGTCTCTTTAATTTTCCTGTAGGCAGTATCTATCTTACCCCTAGTGAGATAAGCTTCTACATCCTTACATTTGTCCTCTAGCCATCCCTGTTTAGCCATTTTGCACTTCCTATCGATCTCATTTTTGAGACGTTTGTATTCCTTTTTGCCTGCTTCATTTACTGCATTTTTATATTTTCTCCTTTCATCAATTAAATTCAATATTTCTTCTGTTACCCAAGGATTTCTAGCAGCCCTCGTCTTTTTACGTACTTTATCCTCTGCTGCCTTCACTGCTTCATCCCTCAGAGCTACCCATTCTTCTTCTACTGTATTTCTTTCCCCTATTCCTGTCAATTGTTCCCTTATGCTCTCCCTGAAACTCTGTCCAACCTCTGGTTCTTTCAGTTTATCCAGGTCCCATCTCCTTAATTTCCCACATTTCCCACATTTTTGCAGTTTCTTCAGTTTTAATCTACAGGTCATAACCAATAGATTGTGGTCAGAGTCCACATCTGCCCCTGGAAATGTCTTACAACTTAAAACCTGGTTCCTAAATCTCTGTCTTACCATTATATAATCTATCTGATACCTTTTAGTATCTCCAGGGTTCTTCCATGTATACAACCTTGTTTCATGATTCTTAAACCAAGTGTTACCTATGACTAAGTTGTGCTCTGTACAAAATTCTACTAGGCGGCTTCCTCTTTCAATTCTTAGCCCCAATCCATATTCACCTACTATGTTTCCTTCTCTCCCTTTTCCTACACTCGAATTCCAGTCACCCATTACTATTAAATTTTCGTCTCCCTTCACTATCTGAATAATTTCTTTTATTTCATCGTACATTTCTTCAATTTCTTCGTCATCTGCAGAGCTAGTTGGCATATAAACTTGTACTACTGTAGTAGGTGTGGGCTTCGTATCTATCTTGGCCACAATAATGCGTTCACTATGCTGTTTGTAGTAGCTTACCCGCATTCCTATTTTCCTATTCATTATTAAACCTACTCCTGCGTTACCTTTATTTGATTTTGTGTTTATAACCCTGTAATCACCTGACCAGAAGTCTTGTTCCTCCTGCCACTGAACTTCACTAATTCCCACTATATCTAACTTTAACCTATCCATTTCCCTTTTTAAATTTTCTAACCTACCTGTCCGATTAAGGGATCTGACATTCCACGCTCCGATCCGTAGAATGCCAGTTTTCTTTCTCCTGATAACGACATCCTCCTGAGTAGTCCCCGCCTGGAGATCCGAATGGGGGACTATTTTACCTCCGGAATATTTTACCCAAGAGGATGCCATCATCATTTAATCATACAGTAAAGCTGCATGTCCTCAGGAAAAATTACGGCTGTAGTTTCCCCTTGCTTTCAGCCGTTCGCAGTACCAGCACAGCAAGGCCGTTTTGGTTAATGTTGCAAGGCCAGATCAGTCAATCATCCAGACTGTTGCCCCTGCAACTACTGAAAAGGCTGCTGCCCCTCTTCAGGAACCACACGTTTGTCTGGCCTCTCAACAGATACCCCTCCGTTGTGGTTGCACCTACGGTACGGCCATCTGTATCGCTGAGGCACGCAAGCCTCCCCACCAACGGCAAGGTCCATGGTTCATGGGGGGGGGGGGGGGGGGGGGTAAATATCCATATAAATACAGATGGAGTGCCTGACACATAGTAATGGCTACCTGGTAAAGCTTAACTGCTAAGCTTATGACTCGAACCAAACTACTGTAGCTGTATCGTCATTCATTCGACCTAAATTGTCTCTCACATTACAATGGACCTACTTTGTTTCGATTTGGAGGTGCGGCCTAAAACTTTTATCTCCCCTTGAATTTTGAGTCTCAAATTTCAGGTGCGACTTAGATTCGGGAAATTTTTTTTTCCTTGGTTTCGAGTCTCATTTTTCAGGTGCGGCTTAGATTCGAGTAAATATGGTAGGAACAACAGCACTATTTACTTATCAGTGATTACTTGGAGAACTGTTCCTGGAATAAAAAATAGCATCTAGTACTATTCAAATTAATTTATTAATTAATCATTGACTTTATGATTTAAATCACTGTAGGTGCTTAAATATTTTTCTCAATCTCCTCACCGTATCTATTGATCTTCATCTGCGCTACTCAGGGGACCTTCTTCCACTTAACAATACCATACAGTAAACAATACTTTCATGTTCTGGAAATTCACTCTCCACTTGTCAAATGTACACCACATAAGAGATTAACCATTCAGACAATCTACATCTACATCTGCATCCATACTCCACGAGCCACCTGACGGTGTGTGACGGAGGGTACCCTGAGTACCTCTATCGGTTCTCCGTTCTATTCCAGTCTCGTATTGTTCATGGAAAGAAGGATTGTCGGTATGCTTCTGTGTGGGCTCTAATCTCTCTGATTTTATCCTCGTGGTCTCTTCGCGAGATATACGTAGAAGGGAGCAACGATGGGTATGGCTGAAAAAAATCTCTGATTAGTTATTTAAGGCCAAATAACAAGTCCACTGTTTTTGTTCTACTGATTTTTATTTCAGACTAGCGGCTCTGTTGTTGGAGACAGCACAAAGTGACTCAGATGTCAAGCAAGGTACATAGTATGTTAATAAGCAAACGAGACTCTAGGAAAGACAGAATGCTCCTTACCATAAAGAGGATATTAAATTGCAGACAGACACAATCAAAGACACTTGCATCACAGCCTTCATCAGTAAACACACACACACACACACACACACACACACACACACACACACACACACACACACACCATTCATACACGCAAGCAAGCACACCTCGTGCACACATGACTGCCAACTGCAGGTCTCGGGCTGGAATGCAGTTATCTCATGGTATGCAAGCAGCAATTTGGAGGGGATGGGGAAGGGGAAGGGATGCGGGTGGGGAGAGAGACAAACTGTGTCTGGTGGAGTGTGTGGGGACTAGAATATGGATAGGTGCATCATCAGGAAGTTTGTGGGGCAGTAAGGTGTGGAGTGAAGGAACAAAAAAAGAGAGGGTGACAAATAAACTGGTTGGGAGATGAGAATGGGGAGGAGATGACTGGGCAAAAGGGGGTGGAAGCTGTTGGATGGAGGGTGTGGGGCAGTAGTTGTAGATTGAGAACAGGATAATTATGGGAGATGAGAATGGGTTGTAAGGATAACTCCAATCTGCACAGTTGAGAAAAGCCAGTGGTGGAGGGAATTATTCGGATGGCTTGGGCAGTGAAGTAGCCATTGAAATACTGTGTCTAAAGTTCAGCTGCATGCTGTACCACAGGGTAGTCTACTTTGCTCTTGGCCACAGTTTGGCGGTGGCCATTCATTGTCTTGGACAGTTGGTTGGTATTGTTGCAGAAGAAGCTGAGTAGCACAGTCAGTGTTGTGTAGTGGTTATGATACTAGACTGTTGCATGGAGGGTTGTGAGTTCGAAACTCACCTGAATTGTAAAATTTTAATTTCCATATTCGGTTCAATTACATTCTAGAAGTATCCACAAATGTCAAGAATCATTGTACTGGAATGATCTGTAACTGTATATATAGCGTATGTGTTCTGGCTGGAGGCATTTTGCTCCACACTCTTGTATGTGTAGGTGCAGAATAAACCTTTGTTAAGTGAAGTTAGTGTTCATCATTCGTCTAATTACACCTTCTTCTATGTGACATTATTCTGGTGGAGTTGATGGGTATTGGAACTCATGATAGCACACATTATCGACAACACAGTGGCTCCCTCAGGCCATGGCGCAGCCACTGTTTACATGGCGAGAAACCAGAGTTCGAGCCATATTCAACAGATTGCAATCTGCCGGAGACAGAAGAAGAAGAGAACATTACGATGACAGCAACTGTTTGCCACCACATGAGACATCCTTCCGGGTACTCTGGTAGTGATTGCCAAGATGCAAACAAGGGGCTGAAGGTACATGAGCATATAGTCAGATTTAACAAATGGAATGACACCATGAGTTTGGCTAATGTATTTTTCTACTTGGAGGATACTGCCAAACAATGGTATGAGAACAAGGAGAAGTTCACAAGCTGGGAAGTATTCCAGGCAGAACTGTGCAAGTATTTCGGTGACACATGACGACAGAAGTGCAAAGCTGAAGATAAATTAAAGTGCAGGGCACAGTGTCCAGGAGAAATGACGGCATCCTACATTCAAGACATGTTGGAGCTGTGTAAAATAATGGATCCTAGAATGGAGGAGGAAGATATGGTTGCACATATCATGTAGGATGTTGCTGAGGACATGCATCAAGCCCTACTCCTGAAAGAGGTTTCGACAGCAGACGACTTCATAAAATGGTACCAGTATATCGAGACAATGCGTCAAAAAAGTATTACGTGCAAGCAGTTGATCGGCTTCCAAACATCGTATCGATGTCTGTGATGGAGGAAGCAACTGATTTCACAAGTGTTCATCAGATAGTGAGAGAGAAAGTTCAGAAGGCAGTTGGATTACCCTGCGAGCAATAAACAGAGACGCTTCAAGAGGTCAGAAGGGAGGAAGTGGAACAGACATTGAACCCAATCACTTGTCCTTCATTTCCCTTCAAAATGGTAAAAAAAAGTCGAGAACCAGGCGAAGCTATGTTCCTACAATGCCACATGAGGAACCTGTTTGGTCACCAAGGAAGACTGACGTCTGGAGGACCCAGGATAACCAACCAGTATGTTTCCTCTGTGGGCAATCGGGACATGCGGTGCGCTATTGTCGAGAAAGGTGGCGGATATTTGATGACGTCTGCGCCAAAAGACAGCAGACCGATCTTAGCTGATGCCAACTACGGGACAATGAAGATGAACAAGAAAATATGGGTGCAGGATGATGTAAGTCACCGTCACTGCAAGCTAGCCGATCAAGATCTCCATCGCCGTTTAGAAGCTCCAGCCAATCACTCAGCCTTCGCAACCTGGAAAACTAAACAATGAGACCTTCCTTGGAGGTGAGGCCGCTGAAGAGGAAAATCCTCCACCGATGATCACTACAAAAATGATAGGAAAATAGTTCGATATCCTCATGGATGGTCAACCAGACCAAGTTCTTGTGGACTCTGAAGCATCATATTCAGTCATTTTGGAAAAGTACCATCGCCAGTTGCAGAAAACTGTATTCGTCAACAACAAAACATCTCAGCTGAAGGTGGCTAATTGGAAATACGTAAAACCTATGGGAAGATGTATCATTCGTATGGGTGTAAGTGGCCATACACAGCCGTTAGAAGTAATCATCTTACAAGAGTGTAGTCATGACATCTTTCTCGGATGGGACTTTTTGAAAGCTTCTCGGGCAATTATAGACTGTGGTCACTCTAAGATTATGCTAGAGGAGATGTGATACTGTGGACAGGAAGATGTGCATCCGAGTGTGTGGAGACTGTGTGCTGGATGAAGTGATCATTCCTGCAGTCAGCACTAGAAAGATAACTGTCACGTGTCATGCCATGCATCAACCCATGGATCTTGTAGTGGAATGTAAGAGAAGCATACCACTGAAGAATAACTTTGTCATCCCAGCCTCTGTCGTCTCGTTTAAGAACGGATTTGGTGAATTGTGGATAGTTTGTCACCAAGAACCGCAGATCCTTCCAAGATGCATGTGTGTAGCAAATGCTGGGCTGTAAATTGCAGAACAAATGAGCATCATAGAAACCTCCCGTGCTGAGTCTGTGGGCGAAATTAGTGCTACCACTACAAGACAAGATTTTCTAGCTCGACTATCACCAGATCTCACTAAGGAACAACAGAAGAAGCTACTTGTCATTCTTCAAGAGTTCTCTGAATGCTTCAAGCCACAGGTGAAGAGCAAATTAGACGAATCGATTGTGAAACACCAGATTAGCACTGGAGACCATCAACCAATAAGCCAGAGAGCTTACCGTGTGTCAGAAATGGAATGTTGAATAGTTCGGGGATGAGGTCGAGCAAATAATAATGACATCATTCAGACTTCGCTTAGCCCATGGTCATCACCAGTGATCCTCATCAGGAAGAACGATGTCAGTTGGTTCTTTTGTATTGATTACAGGAAGCTTAATAAGATAACTAAAAAGGACGTTTATCCTCTTCCATGAATTGACGATACACTAGATCAGTGGTCGTCAAACTTTTTTGCTCAAGGGCCAAAACTAACAATATGACGTGGCACCTAGGGTCGCAGAGTTCCAGGTCTTTATTAACTATGAAACAACGTAAACGGTATGTTATGAACCTCCAATAGACTAGCTATAGTAAAGAAGTGAGAGGTTTACCACTGACTTTGTTGCACTTTATCATTAAAGTTGGTGCCATCCAGACCAATACGTGTAGAATGTTCTCTGTTTAAAATTGTTGCCACCCTCAATGACCCGTAAATTGTAGCACTGTAATTGCACGACGAAATGTTGCTGCATTGTCTTTGCGGTTAATAACAGCAAATGGACTTATACTTAATGTATTATGTAACATGAGACAATATGTACCGCAAATGACCATCTATATAATGCGTATTCATGAATCCAAGGCACTTTCGTTTAAGATTGATACAATAGCAGATAACTGGTACAAGGGAAACACACCCATTTGTTGTCAGCGCTGAGAAACAAACAAGAAAACATTTCCATTATTACATCCCCTCCCACCACGACGACAAATCTATCTGTCCCTGTACCAAGTGACACCCGTAAAGGTGACAGAATAACTTTATGCGCTCCCGCTGACCATTCCTGGAATATTTTTCATTTGACGAAGGAGACAGGTACAGCTGACAGCTGCAAACCATTTTTACTTTACCAGATTTGGATATATATCATTTATCGTTCTTCAAAAACTAAACATTAGCAGCTGTTGGAATGAAATATTTCCTTTAGAAACAAACCACTCGCAACTGTTGAATGTATGCGACTCCTTCGCCAAATAACATTGCTGTGCAGTTGCTTACAACAATAAGCCATGTTTATGACACTGAAATTCTGCAACACAGGGAAAAAGAGTTTTAAATACCCATTCTCTGGTGACAACTATTAGATTATGAGGGATATATTCGTAGGAGACATACGAGTAGTTGTCAACAATTACATTTTCAGTCGGTCTTCACAGGAGTCGAGTGTTAAGACCGACTGGAATAATGACGACATGTGCCATTCAGACTTTCACAGAATGACTGTCACCATGTTTAGGAGTGCTGAAAACTGCATAAAATGCTGCTGATCAAATTTCAATAAACTGGAAAAAAGCATACAGTGCATCTGACTAATCCATTCCAGTTTAATTATGCCTGTGAAAATAAAATTCACATGACTTGCACAATCTTAAAATATTCATGTAACTAGGCAGGAGCATATGAAGGGTGAAGAAAAGGAAGGGAATCATTAGTAATTTTGAGCCAGAATGAGATTTTCACTCTGCAGCGGAGTGTGCGCTGATATGAAACTTCCTGGCAGATTAAAACTGTGTGCCCGACCGAGACTCGAACTCGGGACCTTTGCCTTTCGCGGGCAAGTGCTCTACCAACTTGAGCTACCGAAGCACGACTCACGTCCGGTACTCACAGCTTTACTTCTGCCAGTATCCGTCTCCTACCTTCCAAACTTTACAGAAGCTCTTCTGCGCAGAAGAGCTTCTGTAAAGTTTGGAAGGTAGGAGACGGATACTGGCAGAAGTAAAGCTGTGAGTACCGGACGTGAGTCGTGCTTCGGTAGCTCAAGTTGGTAGAGCACTTGCCCGCGAAAGGCAAAGGTCCCGAGTTCGAGTCTCGGTCGGGCACACAGTTTTAATCTGCCAGGAAGTTTCAATTTTGAGCCACTACCAAAAGCAAATCTGGGATCAGTGTATCTTGTTCCTGAAATTTATTTTAAAGTACTTTCATGCAAGATGAGACAGAAGTATTATTAAAATATTGTATTACATTATTCAAATGGCTACAAAAACTTTATTATAACTGCATTAATCTCAAACTTTCAAAAAAATGTAGAAATAAATAAGAAACTTAAAAAAATAGGAAAAGGACAGATGCACTGCACATGCAACAGGCAGAAAGCTACAGGTGTCTCATTGAATCTGGTCTTTATTCATTGTAATTGCAAAACAAATGTAAGTACAGATATATAATTTTTCATTAATGTGACTTTGTGATGTTGAACGTTTTTGACTGTCATCTATATCTGTGTCATTTGGGCTGCATGCAAGCCTCATTGCATCTTCTAAATGACTGGACAACCGATTACTATATTTATTTTTCAGGTACTTCATTTTTGAAAATAAAGCTTCACAAAGATAAGTTGACGGAAACAGCGTTAAAATGAAGTGTGCACAGTCTTATAAATTTTTATAATTGTTACACAGACATTTCCAAAATTCAGTGTACTGTTGTGTTTCAAAGAGCTTTAAGCTGTGTGTCATGCTGAGGTTCGAGTATTTCATTTAGCAAATTAGTTTTAGGAAATCCAAATTGGCAGAATAATTTGAGATCATCTTGTCCAACATGCCTAGGGTTCTCTATGAGAATGAAACAGCTTCGAATGTTTCTAACATCTGCAAATCTGTTTTTTATTTCTTCCAAATAGGCTTCCAAATATTCTTTCATGTTTTGGTAAATAGTTTTGGCGATAGTTAAGCCTGATCGGAGCATAGCAACACTTGGAAAATTAGACAGATCTTTTACTTCGAGTTCATTTATATATAATTGCAGTTTGGCTTCAAATGCAAGTATTTAGGCATTTGCCCAATTATCTTGTTTGGTTCTTGTCATTCCAAGTTAAATGTGTTGAATTTTTGTGTAATATTGGTCAAAAAAGCTGTAAGTATCCACCATTCATCATCATCAAGTTCAAGATAATTTTTGCCACTTTGTCATAAGAATAAAATAATTTCAAATTGACAAACCGTTCCAGCACTTTTCCTTTGCTTAGCCATCTGACAGCAGTATGTAGGAGGACAACACTGTAACAAGCTTGCAATTCCTGCAGAAGTTCTTTAAATTTTCTGTGATTAAGTTCACAGGCACAAATGAAATTTATAATGGTTATAACTGTTTGCATAAAACTCTTCAATTTGTTATTTAAAATTTGACATGCCAAAATTTCATGCAGTAATCGGTGAATGGAGAGTAAATTTGGCACATTACATTCCTTCTTAATCAGTGTTATCAAACCACTGTTGACGCCCATTATGATGGACAACCATCTGTACATACTGATATGAATTTGCTCATAGATAAGTCATTTTTTATACAAATTCCTTAATTGCATCCACAAAATCCCATCCTTTTGTGTGACCTTTCATGGTTATAATTGCTAAAAAATCTTCCTCTATTACCCCATCGTTTGAGCAGTAACACACAAATAATGAAAACTGAGCCACCGAAGCTAAATTTGTACTGGAATCACGTGCAAGACTGAAGTACTTGCATAGTTTGACTTTATTAATTACTGCTCCAGACATATATTTTGAAATATCTTCTATACGATGTCAACAGGTAGATTCTGAAAGTGTGAGCTTATTTATTTCAGCTGATATTTGTTTACTGTTGGAGAAATTTTGAAACAAGGTTTCAGAAACAGTCATCATACATTCCTTCACTAATTCTGCATCAGTGAAAGCTTTCATATTTTTTACCAGAATATTACAATCTTTGTATGGTGATCTTGTGACAGCCTCACTTTGCCCAACTGCTGCGAACATAAAGTTTTGTTGATGACAAATGGTAAATTTTAGATGAGCAATTTTTTCCTTTCTTTCATTTGAATTCAAAGGAAAAGTTACTGTAAATGAATTGTGCTTAATTGTGTAGTGGTAAAAAAAATTGTATCTCTTTATTCCCACAATTGTATCCTGGCATCAGCAAGTAGCAGTACCTTCTTTGTGTCCACTTATAACGCAAAACTCTTCTTCCCATATTTCTTGGAAACTTCTTTTCTCTTCACATATTTTCCTCTTAGTCACTGTTCGTGAGGGTGCATCAGGCATTATTTATTCCACTAATATTTATATCGCCAAATACTAGCACAAATACACTCAATGCGTGACGAACACTCAGGGGCACTGAAACTTAGTTCACAACTGAAACGACAACACTAACAGTGAGGTGGCTGCGGGACAATCCCGCCGCCGAAAAACAAGCGGCAGTGGGCATGCGTCGCTTTCGAAACACGGCTCATATTGTTGGCTAGCAGGCAGCTCACGCCCTTAGCACTGCGGAACACCAGCAAGTGGCACGTTAAATGAAAGTGGTGGATGATTTTCACTTACCTAATTACTTCACCAACTTTTATCAAAATTCTATGCAGTTTCCATAAACAAAACATCACTATCAGACAAGTAGATAACTAAAGCTATCCGTGCGATCTGGGCTGCATGCAGGCCACAGTTTGATGACCACTGCACTAGATTGTCTGAAGGGGGCTAAGTTTCTCTCAGCTATGGACATGTACTCAGGATACTGGCAAATCAAAGTATATGAGGCTGATCATGAGAAAGCTGCATTCATCATCCCTGAGGGCCTGTATGAGTTTAAGGTAATGCCGTTTGGTTTGTGTAATGCACCAGCAACTTTCGAACGGCTGATGGATAATCTTCTAAGCCACCTGAAGTAGGCGATGTCTTTATTATTTAGATGTCATTATAGTGTTCTCAGAGACATTTGATGAACACACAAAGAGACTGAGGGCCACTCTTAAGTGTCTCCAACAAGGCAGACTGAAACTTAATCAAAAAAAAAAAAAAAAAGTCTCTTTGGAGCAAAAGAAATAAAAATACCTTGTGTCAAACGAATGTGTGCGGCCAGACCCAGAAAAGGTGAGATCTATAACGGAATTTCCTATTCCTAGAAGTATTAAAGATGTGAGAAGCTTACTTGAATTATGTTCTTATTACCGTCATTTTATCAAAGACTTTTGTATTAAAGCCAGACCACTCAAAGAGTTGTTAAAAGCCGATGCTAAACTTATCTTTGGTGGTGCTCAACAAGATTCTTTCTATGTGCTGCGAAAAACTCTGACGACTGACCCCGTACTTGGTCTGTATGATGAGAGAGCACCTACAAAACTGTACACAGATGCCAGCGGGTATGGGATCGGTAATGTTCTGGTGCAAATTTTGAATGGAAAAGAGAAGGTTATAGCTTATGCTTCTAGGACACTTACAAAAGCTGAGGGAAACTACTCAACTACAGAAAGTGAATGTCTTGGTGTGATTTGGGCCATATGCAAATTTCAACAGTCTCTCTATGGAAGGCCTTTAACAGTTGTTACAGACCATCATCTTTGTTGTTTGACAGGTCTTAAGGATCCAACAGGACGACTCACCAGGTGGGCACTACGTATTCAAGAGTATGACGTTACCATAGTGTACAATAGTGGGAGAAAACACTAAGATGCCGACTGTCTCTCAAGAAACCCTGCGCAAGACCATCAAGACTTTGATGAAGATAAGTGACTGTGTTGCTGCTTTCCAGGATCTCTCTGCTGAGCAGGAGGAGGATGCCAAGATACCTCAAATTATGCTTGGCTTAAATCGGTCAGAGGATGTAAAAGGACAATTTAAGGTAGTTAATGGATTACTTTGCAAGATAAACTTCGATTCATTTGGGAAGAGGTAGCTACCAGTGATTCCTAAAAACATATGCTTAAATGTTCTACAGAAATTCAATGACACATCTGAGGGTGGACAATTAGGATTTAATAACATGCACAGTAGAATCTGCGAGAGATTTTTCTGGCCAGGTTTATTTAGGAGTGTCCATTACTGTGTGTCGCACTGTCAAGAGTGTCAGAGGAGAAAGGCAGTTCCTCAGAAACCACCTGGTCGACTCGTACCAATTCCACCAGCCAAAACGCCTTTACAGCGTGTTGGGATTGACCTCCTTGAATGACTTCCAACGTCTGCTAGTGGCAATAGTTGGATTATTGTTTGCACTGATAATCTGACACACCATGCCATTACAAAAGCCATGAAAACAGCTGAAGCATCCGAGGTAGACAAATTCATCATGGAAGAGATTGTATTAAAACATGGTGCCCCAAGGTCGTTGATTACAGATCGAGGGAAAATTTTTCAATCGAATCTTGTGACAGAGATAAATCGTGGTGCAACATTACTCATCACATGACAACTGCCTACCATACACAAACTAATGGGCTTCTGAACACCTTAGTAAGACTTTGGCAGACACACTATCAATTTCCATCAATGTTGGGCAGAGCAACTGGGATGAGGTGCTACCTTTCGTAACATTTGCCTACAACACTGCCAAACAAGACACCACAAGATTTACGGCATTTTTCCTTGTGCATGGGCGTGAGGCGACTACGATGATGGACACTGTGTTTCCATTACATCCTGATGACATGGATGATGACTACATCAACCAGGTGTTAACCAGAGGTGAGGAAGCTTGGCAGTTAGCTCGACTCCACACGCCGCAGGCTCAAGAAAACGATCACAGAGGGTATGATGCGAGCCACCACCCTGTTGTCTATCAGCCTGGTGACCTCGTCTGGATCTCCACTCCTGTTCGGAAGGTTGGTCTCTCTGAGAAGCTCCTCAGACGCTACTTTGGACCTTCTAAGATTGTAAGGCCGTTATCTAATGTTATTTATGCAATTGAAGATTTGGATCCTGACACAAGATTGCGAAAGATCAGAGATACGGTCTATGTCCTTCGAATGAAGCCCTACAAGGATCCTGCCACACAGGGTAAATTCGAAGCTCCAGCAACAGGCAACAAGCGGAAAGGTGATGAAGAGCATAGTGGCAAAAGAAGTGCTGTGTAGTGGTTATGATACTAGACTGTTGCATGGAGGGTCGTGAGTTCAAAACTCACCCGAACTGTAAAATTTTAATTTCTATGTTCGGTTCGAGTACAGTCTATAAGTATCCATAAATGTCAAGAATCATTGTACTGGAATGTTCTGTAACTGTGTATATACCGTATGTGTTCTGGCCAGAGGCAGTTCGCTCCGTGCTCTTGTATGTGCAAGTGCTGAATAAACCTTTGTTAAGTGAAGTTAGTGTTTGTCATTCATCTAATTACACTTTCTTCTACATGACAGTATTCATACCAATATAAAAAGGTGTGCAATGATTGCAGCAGAGATGGTAAATGACATGGCTGCTTTCACAGGTGGCCCGGTCCCTGATGGTGTATGATAAACATGTGACAGGACAGCAATAAGTAGTACTGCATGGGTGGACTGGGCAGGTTTTGAATCTTCCACAGGGATATGATCCTTGTGGCAATGGGTTGGGATTGGGAGTGCCATAGGAAAGGACTAGGACATTGTCTAGGTTGGGAGGGCTACAGAACACCACTTCATGAAGGGTGGGAAATATCTTGGGTAGGCTGTCTTTCATTTCAGGGCATGATAATAGATAATCAGAGCGCTGGCGAAGGATGTGTTCCAGTTCGGGGTGGTACTGGGTGACGAAGGGGATACTCCTTTGTGGCTGATTTTTGGTGGTGGTGGGAGGATTGGGGTTGTGAGGGGAAATGGCATGAGAGATCTGTTTGCAGATTAGGTCTGGGGGATAGTGCCTTGATGAGACCTTGAGCATACTGGGCAAGGGAGTTTTTTTGTCTCTGCAGATACGCTGTCCCAACGTGGCAAGGCTGTAAGGGAGGAATTTTTTGGTGTGAAAGGGATGTGCCTCATTTTTTACTGATGAAGTCTGTGCCAAAAGCTTTATGTTAGCGTTTTTAATTGTGCCTTCCTGCAACTTAATGTGTTTTCTTTATGGTAGGTAGCAATCCATATTTTCGTACATTGTTGAAATTCCTACTGGGCATTTCCATTATTGAAATGGGACTCTGGATTTGTTTTTGCTTTGCTTTTAATTCATGTTCATCTTTTTACTTGAACATGCCGAAGATCACAGACACTGTGTAGTCACTTGAGACCTAAAACCCACTTAACATAAACATAAAATGCAGATGTGGCTTGTAGCGTCAGGCTATTGTTAGATGCTTCAGCCAACTACCAGAACAAATGGCCATATCAGCGTGACACAGTATCGAGTAGAATGCACACAGTAATGTCTAATGAGGACATTTCAGACCATGGATCATGAAAAGGAGTCAGTTCCTATTGCTTTAATCAAATCCTTGGGCTAAGTTGCACATCTGAGTGGAAGTGACTAACAGATACAGATACATACAGGCAAATGTGCAAAAGAGACCACTAATCATAGTCTGAAGGTACAAAGAGTAACAGCTTAATTCTCACTCATGTATTTTCTGCTGTTGGCTGGTGATCATCTGAACTGATGGTTTCGACAGACAAAATGGTGAAACGTTGCTGATGGCTGGAACTCTCCTCCACATCTTGGTTGGTGGCCTTTCATTCTGCATTTGAGGCTGTTTTCTTATAGATGATACATGACTGCTTCACCTTTTGTGTCAAAATCACAATCCACGAACGTGAAATTAGCAATTTCTTAATGTGTGTAAGCTCATACTGAACTGGTGATAGCCACTGCACTGTATGTCTCCATCTAAGTTACCTTGCTTACTGCTAACATTAATACCTACATGACTTTTTTTATTTTTTCTGGCAGCCAGCAATGATTTGTTAATTACAATAATTTATCTAATAGAAACACAAAAGACAGCACAAATTAATAAAATATAACACAAATACTAACAAAGGGATAGAGGGGCTGGCAAGTACGTACCTCAGCTCAGTACAGCCGATAGATACACAAAACAGAACAAAAAATTTTTATCCTAGCTTTCAGAACTTTGTTCCTTTGTCAGGAAGGAGAGAGGGGTAAAAAAAGGGCAGGAAGCTAAAGTGGATTCAGTTAGTCACAACCCAGGCTATGAAGCAACAGGGGAAAGGTAAACAGGGAGGGTAGCAAAGATGGAGGCATGGGTATCAGAGCGAAGCCAAAGATATTCTATTGTAAGTACTGTGCCAGCTTCAAACCAAAGAGGATGCATACAGATGTGAAGAGGTATATAGTATAAAGATAAACACAACTATGTAGGATGAAAAGATGTGTGAATGGCTAAAGAGGAAAGGGAAAGAGGAGAAGACTGAGGAGTAAATAGGAGTGAGGTTGGTTAACGTAGGTTCAGTCCCGCAACTATCCTGCAGACCTTGTCCACAAACAGATCTCCCGAGCAATACATTCCTCATCTAACAGTAATGTTCCTACCCCCAGACCACACAGAAGCATCCCCCTTGTCGCCCAATATTATCCTGGCCTCGAATACATCAACAAATTACTCTGCCAGGGACATGACTTTCTGAAGTCAAGTCCTGAAATGAGATCATCCCTTTACAATATTCTCCCCACACCACCCAGAGTTGCCTTTCGTCACCCCCCTAACCTCCGTAACATCCTTGTCAAACCCTACAATATTCCCGGACCATATTCTCTACCCAGCAGTTCCTACCCCTGTAACTCAGTCTTCTCCTCTTTCCCTTTCTTCTTTAGCCATTCACACATCTTTTCATCCTACATAGTTGTGTTTATCTTTATACTATATACCTCTTCACATCTGTATGCATCCTCTTTGGTTTGAAGCTGGCACAGTACTTACAATAGAATATCTTTGGCTTCGCTCTGATACCCATGCCTCCATCTTTGCTACCCTCCCTGTTTACCTTTCCCCTATTGCTTCATAACCTGGGTTGTGACTAACTGAATCCACTTTCGCTTCCTGCCCTTCCCCCCCCCCCCCCCCCCCTCTCCTTCCTGACAAAGGAACAAAGTTCCGAAAGCTAGGATAAAATTTTTTTGTTCTGTTTTGTGTATCTATCGGCTGTACTGAGCTGAGGTACGTACTGGCCAACCCCTCTATCTCTTTGTTAGTATTTGTTTCACATCTTTATATGAGATTTTCCATTAATCATTTAAAATAAAACACAGACAGACTTGTGCAACACAAGAAACAATGAAACACTTTCAAGAACGAAATAAGTTACTAAACCTGCCAACTGGTAAGAGCTACTTAGGTGAATCAGCACTGGCAGTGAACTAAACACTTGGGCTAAAGAATAAAAAAATAAATTATAAAAGGGAATATAGTGGAATGAAGAGTGTAAAAAAGCAATCACAGCAAAATCAGAGAGCTGTAATTCATGAGAACGTTCTGGAACCACTGAACACTATGAGTAATTTAAATAGCAAAGAAAAGCAGCTCATATGATAATATGGAGAATCAGAAGATCTTTGGAAAAATCACAGCTTGTTAAAATGCTAGAAAACTTGACAAAGAATGATTCCAGAGACTTTTGTCAGACATTAAATAATAAGTAAAAGAACTATCAAGCATGAAGCACATGCTTGAAGAATGAAAGAGCTTGAATTGGCTCAGATAATACTGAAAGATGTAAAGTAATTATAAATAATAGTCATGTTGAAACTACAATAAAGTCCACATCTGAAGGAAGGTTTATCTATGAAGCACAACACTTACAACTTACAGCACATTTGTTACAGACACCAATGTACAGTAAGAACACTTAAGACAAAGCTGGACAGTGCAGTTATTTATACAAACTTCAAAATTTCCAGAAAGCAGGTATTTATACAAAGACTGAGTGTTCTAAAATATACAAGCACTACAAACATAAGATATTTCAAGAGGTTTCTAGAAATAATAAATACTAAATAATGAATAACTGATAGTGGCTGGGAAGAAACAGTGGCTTGCAGTTTTAGAAATTCTCACTGGAGCTAACTATCACATCCTGGATCCAAATCTTGTCAATAATACTTTGTATGGTGGCACTGGTGGATCCCCACATTCTGGTCATGTTGTTACACACTCTTCCCCGTGTTGAGCATCAAAGGTAGCCCCTTCTGTCGAAGCTTCAGTTTTCCTGAAACTCCTATCATCTATCTGTGCCTATGGAATGTAACAGGACTTTCTATGGAGTGTAACGGTGGCCTCTCTGTGCTTTTGTCTTCTTAATGAAGTGTGATAATCTTTGATTTCATATGTAATGTCCAGCAAGTAACAAAGGATATGGTATGGCCCAAAGAACCGATTTAGTAACTTTTTTGGTAGTCCTAGTTTCTACGCTCATGTGAATGTCCAAACTAAATTTCTAGGGCTATATCTTACTGGTCAGTGCTTGGCGTTGTAGCACTTTTGGTTCTTCTCCTGGGCGTCATGGGTCTGTCTGCGAACCAGCTGTCTGGCTTCTTTAGTCCTGATGACAAGTAGTCATCCTGAGTATCATCCATTTGAAAAGGGAAAATTGTATCCATTATAGTTTCAGCCTTGTGACCATGGAGCAGAAAGAATGGTGTGAAACATTTGATGTCTTGCTTTTCTGTGTTGTATGTGAATGCCAGAATGGGAATTATGATATTGCAGTCTCCCTGTTCAGCACTAGTGTACATTGAGCACATATCTGCCCCATCTTAGAAAGGCATTCTGTGAGGTCATTTGTCTGTGGATGGTAGGTAGTTGTCATCCCGTGGGTGAGGTTGCAATGTGACATTACAGCCCACACTAGTCTTGACTGGAAAACTTTTCCACAATCAGAGATCACCTCATGGGATGCTCTGTGCATCAAAATGGTGTCTTTTTCAAACTTTGGGATTTCTGCAGCAGCAGCAATCAGTACAGCTTTAGTGAGTGCTTAGCAGATGAGGTAGTCAATAGAGACTATTATCCATCGATTCCCATTTACTGACTTTGGGGAACTTGAAGAGGGGTCAATTCCAGTTCAGTGGAATGATGCTGCTGCAGATGGAATAGGTACCAAGTGCCATGGAGATAACTGCAGCATGTGATTCTGTCATTGGCATTCCTTACAATGGCTCACACTGTCTAATGGATCAGTAGAGACCTGGCCAGTGACACCTGCTTCTGATTCAGTCTAAAGTCTTCAGAAATCGATGGTGACTAGATGTTTGAGTATTGTAGAAATACTTCAGGATAAGTAGCCATAGATAAGCCAGAATGACGAGCAACCACTTCTGCCCCATTGGATCATAGTTCCTCTTATTCAATGCTCTTTTAATTAATTGGAATTCTTCTTTGGTCAGTTCGTCTCTCTTCAAGGCTTTTGTGGTTTTCAGCAGTGCTGGATCTTTCCCCTGTTCAGCAGGAATATCATTTACTGCAGTGATGACTGAGATTTCATCCATGTTGCTGTGTTCTGATAAAGCATTCCTTGAAAGACAGTCAGCTTCCTTGTGTTTACATCCACTTTTGTATACCACTGTGATGATGTACTCCTGAAGCCTTAGTATCCATCTTTTGAGACAACATGCCAGATCCTTGAGGCTAGTAAGCCAGCAGAGAGAATGATGATGATGATGTTTGGTTTGTGGGGTGATCGACTGCATGGTCATCAGCACCTGTATAAATTTCCAACCTTTGCTCACTCCAGTCTTGCCACTTCGATGAATGATGATGAAATGATCCGGACTACACAAACACCCAATCATCTTGGCTTGTCATAATGGTGAATGGTTTCCAATAAAATATGACTGAAACAATGCAATGCACCCTTTTTCAGCTGTAGGGTAGTTCATCTGAGACTTGATGAGTACTCTGGAAGCCTAAGCTACCACCTTTTCAGCACTTTCCTCAATACTCATTGGTAGTGCACCTATTCCAAAACCACTATCATTAGTTTGAATTTCTATCTGAGTATTCTTATCATGCAATGCTGGAACTGAGCGAGGTGGCGCAGTGGTTAGACACTGGACTCGCATTCGGGAGGACGACGGTTCAATGCCGCGTCCGGCCATCCTGATTTAGGTTTTCCGTGATTTCCCTAAATCACTCCAGGCAAATGCCGGGATGGTTCCTCTGAAAGAGCACGACCGACTTCCTTCCCCATCCTTCCCTAATCCGATGAGACCGATGACTACGCTGTCTGGTCTCCTTCCCCAAACCAACCAACCAACTGCCATTCACTAGGTGCAACAAGATTTTTATTTCTTGGGTGATACAGAGGCTGCCAGTGCCTCCAATGGCATCAACCACCACCAAAAGTGCGCCAAGCACCCTAGCCACTGGAGCCTTCTTGATGCTGTCCTACTACCCTACAACCATGGTCACCATGGGAAACCCACCATGCTATGTCAGCTTACGACACTACAACCAGAGTCAACATGGGAAACCCACCATGCTATAGCAGCACTGATCCCGACTCACTGGCCTTTGACAACAAAGTCACCAACCCCCTAACATGGATGATGCCCATGCCCATGCCCATGCCCCTGATGCTGTGCCCTTGCCTCCTCAGCCTCGTGCTGACAATAATGACCAGGGCAATGGGGTCTGGCTCCTCCTACTCCGTGTCCTGGCAGCTTACTCTTCGGTTGCGTTGGCTGCCACTACCATGCTGCCACTGGCTGTCATACAGTGAACCAGCAATGCTGACAGCCAGCCATCCTGCGTACTTTACATTTGGTCCATAAAGTCACTCCAGTGTCCACCCCCTCACATGACTGGCAAATGCAGTGTCGGTGCTGCCATTCATGTCTCCACTGTGGGTATAAGACGAGCCCCCCCCCCCCCCCCCCTCCCCCTCCAATAGGACCATCCTTTGCCATCATCATCTCTTGCACCATCTGCGCTCCACTTTTGTGAGGAGTTTGGGATGAGTTGACCTTTCACTGCACAGCTGCCTTAGCAGTTCCATAAGTCTATAGCTTGCAACTGTCATTTGTAGGGGAGCGAGTTTCTCTCTTTGCTTATTACTTCTGTCCCAAGCTAACGATTCTCCCGTTTGACCAAACACCAGCGTACTATAGCCACTGGGTACTGGTACAGAACAATAGCTCAGTCTGTGGCAAGACTTCTGCTGACCTAGCCTTGAGCAGTCTCCATCTTCTCTTTGTGGCATCTACATTGGTTTCTGCTCTGCACCTGCACTGTTCCAGACACAGCACGTGGCACCACATCCTGTAAAGTCTTAGAGACATCAGTGCCATCTCTGCTCCTGTTGTGCTGCTAAGCACATAAATGGTGTTCCATGCTGCATCTTCTGCCAAAAATTATTAATTCCTGTCTTGCATTGGAATATCGTTGTGCTGTGAAACTCAGGGTTGCGACTGCCACCTTGCTCAGTGTCCGCCTTTTCTACCATGCTGCAGCTTTTTCCAGTACCACCATGTCAGTGACAGAGTTTGTTCAGAACTAAGGAGTTTCATGACCATTTTGTGTGTTTCTTTGTAGGTGCATAGTTGGTAATTAGATGTGCTCCTGGACTGCATCCACACATTGTTCTTTGTGTGCTGCTTACCATGCCTTGCTCTGCTATTTGGTAATCAACTTATAAGATATGTAAGGAAATTTTCCTACATACCACAATTTGAAATTTCATATGACTTCATGATCCATTGGTTGAATCAGTGGCATAACATTGGCAGGAAGATAGGTGCAATACATGTTATGTGACAAAATCCAGTTATGGACGGCAGGCTTGGCAATATTGTTGAAGATGAGAACTGCCTTAGAATTTGTAGGTAGTCCTACATTTTCAAATTTTCTTTCACAGCTGAAAAAAATGGTGAAAGAACTGTGGTAGACTGTGAACAAAATGCCTTTCATCTAGGCATCAGTCACTGCGCCATTAATAACTGGTACATGTGTCATATTTTTTGGAGGTCTAGGCTTTTGATATTTCCCAATCACAAAGGCATTATGTGATCACTTGAAGCATTTCCATACACTAAGACAGTTATTTGGTGTTAATTCCATTTGGAATACTTTCCAATGCATTACTCAGCTCCATTGGAGGTTGAATTTTAGCAAACATGACCATAACAGGCAGTCTCATCAAATTAATGTGAGCATTTTGCCCACTTAGATCAGTTGATGTTGGTTATACCAGGCGTTTAATTTTTTTTTCTTTTCTACAGGAACAGCAGCAAATCAACTCTACAAAGCATATAACTCAAATAAAGTATATGTTCAATGAATTCACTCACTGATTCATTTTCTGCAGATATTAAAAATTACCTGATAGCTTCAAGAACCTCTATTATAGCATTAATAAATTCAGTAACTCTGTTAAGTACCGTGCACTAATTTACTTTCAAGTGTTTGATGACAGCCTATGGAAACATTTCATTAATCTTTCAACCTGCAAATAATTATGCACTGTATGTAATGATGCTACTATCAATCTCAGAGAATGAAGTCAGTAGAACTTGACAAAACCCAAAAAGTGTTAGTCATTAGGCTTAGATGAAATACCAGTATGTATGCTGAAGCAATGCGTGCAGAGAATACAAGCTCTTTTAACAAATATAATAAATGAGTCTTGCATAGCTGGAAAATTTCTGGAGCATTTAAAATAGGCAGGAGTTGTGCCTTTGCTAAGGAAACGTGATGCAAAAGACAGAGTAAACTACCAGCCCATTTCTTTGTCATCAATTCCAAACATAGTGGATTCAGTTATGAAAACAGATTAATGAACTACTTGAGTAAAGATAACCTTCTAAGCAAATCATAGCCTGAGTCCAAAGTGGTAGAAGTACAGACTCAGCTATAGCAGAATTCACAGAAGTGGTTCTGTCCCTGGTGCTGTTGACAAGGATGAGTGTGTCAGAGCCATATTTTTAGGCCTTTCTAAGGCTCTTGATAGTCCTGATGAGCAATAGTTAATGACTGGTTGCAGTGATATGGCTTTCTTAATGTGGGGTAACCTTGTTATTCAGCCAGCAGTATGTATTTAAGGCAATGTACCTATTCTTCATCAGACAGCTAGCTACACCCACAAAGATTGCATCTCACGTGCATCCAAAGAAAATTCATTGATTACAGACAGGTTCTTGTCCACTCTCAAGGCCTGAATGTGGGAATTAGTTCTTAAGGATACCAAGCAAATACTTTTATGTTCAAATCCAGTTTTTTTAATCAGCTACAGGGGGATTCATAGATTTTTTTCCACTGCTATCTCAAACTGTTGCTTAAGTGCAGTTTCTTTTATGAAGTGGTTACTTGGTTAGTCGCACTATCTTTGTTCGAAGTAATAATAGTGAAAGCTCGCTTAGTGTCAATTTCTTTATGAACAATGAATGATTAATTTGAAATATTGTTCTCTTATAGAAGATATATGTGCCTATAATTTCATGAAACTTGCGCTTTTGGTTTATAATACATGTAACTTGTTTTCACCAGAGGCTATAAATACCTCTGCACAGTTGAATATATAATATTCACTTTCCAAATTAAATGTAAATTGGCCTTGAAATTAAGCACTCATGTCACTGAATCTCTTATAATATTATAAAAAATGAATATTCCAGTATCAGTTATACCAATCTGACCTGATCTCGCATCACAAATCAGGTTATTAATGTGTTGCTTAAGGCTTTCCCGATGGACATGTTGTATATATGGTTCTCGGGCAAGACGTTGGACGTGAAAATTCCACAATATTTCATCAACGCAACTGGTCGACATCTTCAGGTGTGACGAACACACTGCTAAGGCAGGACCAGAGCCCCCTATTTATGCCAGTCTTAGACAGGAAGTGTGCATGCGTGGAGGCGTCAAATTCAATGGCCAATAGCGACAATATCAACCGATAGCTGGAAGGACAGCAATGCCACCTACAGGATGGAGAACTAAAGACTTCAGCGTGTGCGTGGAGGCTGCCACTACTACTCTGTGCTGCCATCGGCCACCCAGCGACCACTCTCAGAAGCCGCAAGCAAAAATGCGCGTCCACGTAGGTGCCTTGATTATCTTCCTGTTGTCAACAGAATATTTATGTTGCTGGTGAATCATCATTTATCGTATGACCAATAGTACTCCTCTCTGCTCAAAGCGATTTCAATATGGCCAGTGCTGGATCTCAAGCTGTACTGAGCTGAAAGCCCGTGTCTCTGTTTACAAGATTCATCGAGCTATGTATTTCCACTGCTTCCTTAATAACACTGTCCCAGTACAAACTCATCGATGCGAGAATTTTGGTATGTTGATAATTCATAGAATGGCCTGTACTGAGACAATGCTCGGTCACAGCAGACTTTCTGGTTGCTCCAGACGAGTGTAGCGTCGGTGTTCAGTACATCTCTCTTCTACAGTGCGACAAGTTTGTCCGATGTACAATATGCCACAGCTACAAGGAATCTCATAAATGCTGGGTCTTCTTAGGCCAAGGCTGTCCTTAGACGAGCCCAAGAGGGCTCTGAGTTTTTCTGGCTGACTAAAGACACATTTAACTTTATGCCTCTTCAATAATCTTCCTATTTTTGAAGAGACACCGCTGATGTATGGCAAGATGACCATTCCCCTTTGTTCTTCGCCTTATTCCACTTACTCACGTTGGGTAACCCGTTTCGGGTGTAAGGCACAGTGAATCTCCCGTTTGGAGTATCCATTTTGTTGGAAAGTGGTACGCAGATGGAGTTGCTCATTGGATAAGCTGTCTGAGTCTGATATGGCTTGTGCTCTGTGAGCCAACATCCTCAGTACACCATTTCATTGTGAAGGATGGTGACAGCTGGTGGCCTGTAAATATAAGTCCATGTGTGTTGGTTTATGGTACTCTGCGTGACCTAATGTGCTATCTTGTTTTCTCCGTACCAACACGTCCAGGAATCGAAGTTTGCCATTTTTCTCCATCTTCATAGTGAACTTGATGTTGGGATGAAGTGAGTTAAGATGCTCAACAAAAACATTCAGCGATGCAATGCCGTGAGTCCAGATAACAAAGGTGTCGTCCACATATCGCCAAAAACAAGTAGGTTTCAAATCTGACGTCTGGAGTGCTCTCTCTTCGAAGTCTTCCACGAAAAGATTAGCCACAATGGGTGACAAGGGACTACTCACTGCGACGCCGTCAGTCTGTTCAAAGTATTGTCCATTAAATAAAAAGTACGTTGAGGTGAGCACATGTTCGAATAAGTCTAAAAGTTCCCCATCCAGCTTCTCGCTAATGGGCAACAACGATTCCTGCAATGGTACTCGAGTAAAAAGTGAGACTACGTCAAAACGTATGAGTATATCTGATGGTGCAAGTCGTAAGCTCTTGAGCCGATGAATAAAGTCTTGTGAGTTATGTATATGATGCTCACATTTTCCTACTAAAGGGGTCAGGTGCGCTGCCAGATGTTTCGCGAGATTATACATTAGTGCCCCAATATTACTCACAATAGGCTGCAATGGCACATTTTCCTTTCAAATTTTGAGCAATCTGTATAGCCTGGGAGGTACGAGCACCTGTGTATGTAGTCTCTTAGCAACCACATCGGAGATCGTGCTCTTTTTGAGGAGCTCCAAGTTTTTCACTGAATTTTGGCTGTGGGGTCCTTATTTTGTGTGTGATATGCAGAGTTGTCCAAAAGCAGGTGCATCTTGCTCAGATACATTGACGTGGGGAGGATAACAGTCGCATTTCCCTTATTCGCTGGTAAAAATCACAATATGAGGATCTTCTCGTAGTGATTGAACCACTGACCTCTCTGCAGCTGTTATATTGTTCTTAGGCACTTGAATCCATGTCAGAGCACAGCAAGTCTCTCGCCGGATCTCCTCGGCAGATTCCCTGGGAAGTTTTAGGATGCCTTGTTCGATGGAGCTAATGATGTACAGAACAGGTAGTGTCCTCGGAGTGGGTGTAAAGTTCAATCCTTTCTCCAGGACCGATACCACCGTGTCAGGCAAAGGTTTGTCCGCTAGATTGTATACAGTTCGTCTATGAACATCGTTGTTCTCTTCTGGTGGTAAACTGTCTTTGAAGTGATGAAACTTATCAATTTGACGTGTTGTGTCTTGTTATTTCCAGTCTGAGAACGCCCAAGTAGCGGTGTAAGCCCATGTCCAAGAATCTGCAGACAGCCTTGACGATATCTTCAAATAAAGTGCCAAGAGCTCTCTGGATACGAAGTCCAGTTCTCGCTGAGTATGGTGAATCCTTTCTCTTACCAGTGCGAGGCCTGCTCGATTTTTTATCCTTTTGGTTGCTGCAGAGGTTATGAAGTGCATCACCTTAGCGAACGTCAGAATAACTCGATGATCTCGGCATCTTAATAAAAACGTAAGGGCACATAGCAGTGTGCTCTTCTTATTCCATAGTTTATTAAAACTATTAACTTCTTTTACCATTTCCTCCCTGTACAGGTATCGGATGTGCTGCTTGAGGCTTTCCCGATGGACATGTTGTATATATGGTTCTCGGGTGAGACATCGGATGTCATAGTGAAAACTCCACAACATTTCATCCGCGCAACTGGCTGACATCTTCAGGTGTGACGAACATACAGCTAAGGCAGGATCAGAGCCTCCTATTTATGCCAATCTTAGGCAGGAATTGCGCATGCGTGGAGGCATCAAATTCGATGGCCAATAGCGATGATGTTGACCGATAGCTGGAAGGACAGCAACGCCACCTACAGGATGAAGAACCAAAGACTTCGGCGCATGTGTGGAGGCTGCCACCACTACTCTGCGCATGCGTCGAAGTCTTTTGAATGTTTTTCTTGAGCATATTAACTCGCTTCATCCCAACTTCAAGTTCACTATGGAGATGGAGAAAAATGGCAAACTTCCATTCCTGGACGTGTTGGTATGGAGAAAACAAGATGGCACATTAGGTCATGCAGTGTACTGTAAACCAACACACATGGAATTATACATACAGGCCATGAGCTGTCACCATCCTTCACAATGAAGTGGCGTACTGAGGACGTTGGTTCACAGAGCACAAGCCATATCAGACTCAGACAGCTTATCCAATGAGATACTTCATCTGCGTACCACTTTCCAACAAAATGGATACTCCAAACGGGAGATTCGCCATGCCTTACACACGAAGCAGGTTACTCAAAGTGAGGAAGTGGAAGAAGGTGAAGAACAAAGGGGAATAGTCATCTTGCCATACATCGACAGTGTCTCTTCAAAAATAGGAAGATTATTGAAGAGGCATAAAGTTAAATGTGTCTTTAGTTAGCCAGAAAAACTCAGAGCTCTCTTGGGCTCATCTAAGAACAGCCTTGGCCTAAGAAGACCTGGTGTTTACGAGATTCCTTGTAGCTGTGGCATGTTGTACATCGGACAAACTTGTCGCACTGTAGAAGAGAGATGTACTGAACACTGACACTACACTCATCTGGAGCAACCAGAATGTCTGCAGTGGCCGAGCATTGTCTCAGTACAGGCCATTCTATGAATTATCAACATACCAAAATTCTCGCATCGATGAGTTTGTACTGGGACAGTGTTATTAAGGAAGCAGTGGAAATACGTAGCTCGATGAATCTTGTAAACAGAGACACGGGCTTTCAGCTCAGTACAGCTTGAGATCCAGCACTGGCCATATTGAAATCACTTTGAGCAGAGAGGAGTACTATTGGTCATACGATGGATGACGATTCGCCAGCAACATAAATATTCTGTTGACAACAGGAGGATAATCAAGGCGCCTACGTGGACGCGAATTTATGCTTGCCTGAAACTTCTGACAGAGGTCACTGGGGCAGTCAATGGCAGTGCAGAGTAGCAGTGGCAGCCTCTGCGGGTGTGCTGAAGCCTTTGGTTCTTCATCCTGTAGGTGGTGTTGCTGTCCTTCCAGCTATCGGTTGATATTGTCGCTATTGGCCATTGAATTTGGCGCCTCCACGCATGCGCAGTTCCTGCTTAAGACTGGCGTAAATAGGGGACTCTGGTTCTGCCTTTTCAGTGTGTTCATTGCACCTGAAGATGTCGGCCAATTGTGCTGATGAAATATTGTGGAGTTTTCACTATGACATCCGACGTCTCGCCCGAGGACCATATACACAGGTTTTTAATGTTATAGTGAGCTACTTGCATAAGTTTTTATCAATCAAAGATAATTTTCACTCTTTCATTATCATCAATGTCAACTGCATTTGTAGTTATTTATTTTCTTAAAATGGTGTTAATTTACCTTCTTTGAATAAATCAGAACACCAAGATGTTAAAATTAATTTCAACACTTCATGAAAGTTTTATTGCAACAGTATAAACAGCACCTTGCCATATATTTTTAATATATTCAATAAATTGTGGCTATTATGACATTACATAAACCAGGTTACAACTCTTGAAAATATAATTGGATAGGTAAAAAATATGCTCACCAAGTGGTGGCAGGAGAAAACAGGCCTAAAGGTTTAAGGAAATGTGAAAGCTTTCAGAGGCAGTGGCTCCTTCTTCTGGCAGAAGGGTTGAAGGGGAAGGAAGAGTGATGAAGGAAAGGGTCTGGCGAGGTTCAGGAAATGGGGAGACTTATAGAGAAGCCACCCAGAACTCCAAGTCATGGTGAACTTACCAGGTGGGATGAGAAGAAAAGACCCCTGACCTTGGGTTCTGGGTGGCTTTTCTGTAAGTCTCCCCATTTCCTTAATTCCTACAGTCATTTTCCTTTATCCCTCTTCCTTCCCCTTCAACCCTTCTATTAGAAGAAAGAGCCATTGTCTCTGAAAGCTTGCACAGTTCCTTAACTTTTTTGTGTGTTTTCTCCTGCCACCACTTGGTGAGTAATTTTTTCTTTATCCAGTTAGATTAAAAATTAAATTTCTAGATCTCAAAACTAACTGACAGATTTACAGTAAAAATAATATCTTCTTTCTTCATTTATTGTTAAAAATAATAGATATAGCAAGAATTTGACACTTTTGACATTTTTTCTCATTTTTCTAATCTCTCTGGCTGCTGACCTGATGGGAAATATATCTGGTGGTCCATCATTGCTGTCAATTTCTTGCTGCACTGCACATGGAACAGAATAAAACATCTTTTGTTGTTCATGCAAACAGTAAAAATTATTTTATCTTGAAATCATAAGTCATAAATACACTATAACATCAGTTTTACTAGCTCCTGGAAAAATGATGGCTGAATATTTCATATCACTGCATTAGTCACCCTCAAGAGCAACAATATATGGGTGCAACAACCTTTTTTAAATCTATTAGCAACTAATAACATAGTAATGATCATTCCATCTGTGATTCTGTTATTGCCTTCCAATACCACTCTTCCCCTATAAACTATTTTAATACCAAGTCATTGCAACAGTATAAACAGCACCTTGCCACATATTTTTTTAATATATGTGATGAAGGAAAGGGTCTGTTACCTTCTTTTCCTGTTCAGAATAATTTGTGTTTACCACACATTTAATGCTAGATGTGAAAGGTTTGTCCTTTTGATTCGCTTATTTTATGCCACATGCTTAATACCCACTGCTTCCAACCTTGCTCTTTACTGAAACTCTTTCCGATGAGATTATACTTTCAGCAGAAAACTGTATGTTTATTAATATGTGTCAAATGCATGTGTGCTCTTCTTTAGTCTAGAGGAAATGCTGTTATTTTCTTTTTTTCTCATTTATTGGCTGTTACAACACTAACAGTGAATGTTTACACTTACACTGATGATTATGTACCAATCAGCATTGCTCTACACAAGGAAATGTCTTTAACAATTTTGATTTAACTTTACCATCGACAGAGGTAATAACATTCTATCTGTAATTCTTCATGCTTTCCCAGTGATCTGTTGATATCTTGAGGTGTTGGGTATTCTGCTGGATATCAGCATCATCTTGCACAATATTTTAACAACATGACTTGTTATTTTCTTCAAGTGCTAGCTGAGACTGCTGTCAAGTGGAATGTGTCCAGTTCCTGAGCAGTCTCAAGTAGCACCTAATGAAGGTAACAAGTCATGTTGTCAAAATATTGTGCAAGAGTTACACTGATATCTGGCAGCACCTCAGGATGTCAACTTTCTAGTTATTTCTTTTCTTGATACCACACTATATCTAATCATAACAATAAATTAAGTATGGCATATATAACTCTCTTAGTAATCTTTATATTACACAAGCAGAAGCAGCTACATTACAACTGTGCTTTATCAAGCATAAATGAGGCATCTCTTATGTCAACAAGCATTCTTAAAACGAAAATATAATTTCACTGCATTTCCAATTCATTTTCTCCCCATTCCTAGCAAGATGTTGTTACACCTTACTATTACGCATTAGGAAACAATCTACTGGCATCTTCATCTCATGTAGATAAGCTCACTGGACAAAAAATTAGTTGTCTCAGTGCACGAGCACAGGTGGTGCAGTGATCAAGTCACATGCTCAGCCATATGCACACTGTCTGTACATGAGCATATGGCAATAGACTCAGTGGTAAATTTATGTTTCAGGCAGACCTTGTACCTAAACATGGGTAATATAAGGATGTGAAAGTGACAAAAAGGAGCAATCAACTTTGGCTGTGCCACAGCCATGCCATGTGTGAAGTTGCTGGATTTGTTGGCATTCATGATTGACGTTCAACAGGTCTACAAGCAGTGGTGTAACAAGTGTGGCCATGAAATATGACACCCAAATTATGGCTTGAATAAGATCCTTACTTAGAGGGACCTGAGACATGTTTCATGGCTTGTGAGTCAAAATCACATCAAACCCAACAGGAATTGCTGCAGGCAGTGAATGAAGGTCCATCCCAATCTGTTAGTGAAAGGACACTGCAATGGGAACTAAATGCAACAATCATTTGGAGTCAGTCATCTTGCAAGAGACCCTTGCTCACACAAGCAGGTAAGATCCATGCATGGATATGAGATTTTGAGTTTTCATGACTTGAAATTGCAGAGTACAGATTAATAAGGTCCAAATAACAACAATCTTCACTGTTCCAAGGAGATTTGTCAAACATTTCCAACAGAAGAGTTTACACAATGTTTCACTGCTGCATAACCATATTGTTTTCTTGTAAATATCAACATTAAATGTTCAAACAATGGAATCTCCAGTGTGGAAAATCACCAATGTAAGAAAAGAAAAGAAACAACACACACACACGCATTCATTCACACAAAAAAGCACACATCATGCATGCATGACTGCCATCTTTGACTGCTTGGACTGAAATGCTACTGTCAATAGAAAATCAGCTGCAGTCTGGGCAGGAGGGAGGGGAGGGGGGGGGGGCAGGGAAGGGAAAGGATAGCAGGTTATGGATGGGGGGGAGAGAAGAGTGCTGTCCATCAGAGCATGCAGGGCCTAGTCTACCAACAGGTGCATTGTTGGAAGGATGTGAGGCAAAAAAAAAAAAAAAAAAAAAAGGGGGACATGGGAAGGGGAGAAAAAGACGTAGGGAAGATGAAAGACCAGTGGGTTTGTTGGCACAGGGCAGCACACAAAGAGGATCAGGGGACAAAATCAAAGAGGAGGTGATAGGATGGAGGAGCATGGAAACTGTTGGGTGGAGGGTGCGCGGACAGTAGGTTACCTTAGATAGAAACCGGCATAATTTCGGGAGGAGAGAATGTGTTGTAAGGATAACTCCTGTGTGTGCTGGTTGAGGATGGGAGGGCTTGGATAGTGAAACAGTCACTGAAATTACGTATGTTACATTCAGATTTTGTGCCACATGATGATCTACTTTTCTCTTTGCCACAGTCTGGTGTTGGCCTTTCATCCTATGGGATATGATCCCTGTGATAAGAGGTTGGCGTGAGGAGTGGCGTAGGACAGACTAGGATGTTGTTGACATCGGGTGGACAACAGAACAATACTTTAGGAGGGGTGGGAAGGATTGTGGGTAGGATGTCCTTCATTGCAGAATATGAAGATAGGTAATCAAAGCCCTGACAAAGGATGTGGTTCAGTTGTTCCAGTCCAGAGTGGTATTGGGTAACAAAGGGGGAGGTCCCTTGTAGCTGGTTCTTGGGTGTGATGAGAGAATTGAGGATCTATGGAGAAATGGCACAGGAGATCTGTTTTTGGGGTATATCTGGGGGATAGTGCCTGTCTGTGAAGGCCTTGGTGAGACCCAGAGCATTCTGGGCAAGGGAGTTCTAGCCACTGCAGATATGCCATTTCCAGGTGGCCAGGCTGTATGGAAGGGGATTTTTGGTGTGAAAGGGATGTCAGTTGTCAAAATGCAGGTACTGTTGTTGGTTGGTGGTTTTAATAAGGACAGGAGTGTGGATGGAGCCAACAGAGGGGAGAACATCAACGTCCAGGAAGATGGCACACTGGCTTGAGGAGGACCAGGTGAAGCAGTTAGGAGAGAAGATATTGATGTTGTGATGAAATGAGGATAGGTTGCCTTGGTCCTGCACCAAGATCATGTAGATATCATCAATGAATGTGAAAGAGACTAAGGGTTTGCCATTAATAAGGTGTAAGAGGAAGGAGTTAGTGAGTTTGGAATATGAAGGTTGTTTGGATAGGTAGTGTTCAATAGTAGCAAAACTATGGGTATGAGGGATTCTGTTGTACAGTGAAGTGGCATCATCAGTGATGAGTAGGGGTCTAGGAGGTAAAGGGTTGGGGATAGCAGAGAGTTGGTGAAAGGTGAGGTGGTATTTTTGATGTAGGAGGCTAGGTTATGAGCAAACTGGTTGGAGATGTTGGTCAATGAGGCCTGAAATTCTTTCAATTGGGAAGGGAGGGTGGCACAATAACCAGCTACAATGAGGTACCTAGGATTGCTGAGTTTATGTATTTTGTGGGGTATATAGAAGAAGTTGTGCAGAGTGTTGTATGGGTACGGAGGGAAATGGATCCAGGGGAGAGGTTCTCAGAAGGGCCTAAAGCTTTAAGCAGGGATGAAGGCTATGTTGGACTTCTTGGATGGGATAACTCTGGCATAGTTAAGAGGTTGAAGGCTCATATAATTGGCAAAGGCCTTTCACCAGGTAGTTCATAAGAACAGTTGCAGACCTTTTGTGTGCAGGTAGGATGACCAGGTCGCAATTTGTTTTTTGGTTGTGTATGGCTGTCATTTCTCCTACTGAAAGGTTAGTATTCTGAGGAATGGACCTGGTGTGGGATGGTGAGGCTAAGTTGGAGACATGTAATTCCTGGAAGGAAACCAGGGATTGTTAGGTGTGAGAACTGCAATTTGTTGGTGGTATGGACTGGGAGAGGCAGGGTTCAATGTTGCAATTTCATTGGCTTTGGTTGGTGGGACTGGTTTCAAATAAGTGTCACTATTGGAGGTACCAGGAGAAGGAGAGTAGGTCTTTGACAAAGCAAACATGGTTAAATTCGGGTGTAGGGCTAAAGGTGAAGCCTTTGGGTAAGACTGAAACTTCTGTGGATTCAGGATTTTGGGGGCAAGGCACTGTTACAGGAATGTTTCAGCTCTGGATTTGGTGGAGTGTTGTTAACCAGTTTTGGGGACTGTGTTAACTTCAGAAGATCAGCAAGGCAGAAACTTGGTAATGTGAGGAGTTGATAAGGAGGAACGCTAAGGCAGGCCCGGATCGAGGAGTGGGGGGGGGGGGGGGGGGGGGGAGGCAAACCAGGGTATCTGTCCTGCACAGCAAACTCTGAGGTGCCAAATTCATATTCTTTCTATTTTATTTACATCATATGAACAATTGATAGACTGACGTATGCTGGATGCTAGGCGCTTTGTGAAACAAACCTTGTTTCACAAAGCGCCTAGCATCCAGCATATGTCAGTCTATCAATTGTTCATATGATGTAAATAAAATAGAAAGAAACTTCCACATGGGAAAAATATATTAAAAACAAAGATTCCAAGACTTACCAAGCGGGAAAGCACCGGTAAATAGGCACAATGAATAAAACACACAAACACACACACAGAATTTCGAGCTTTCGCAACCAGCGGCTGCTTCGTCAGGAAAGAGGGAAGGAAAAGGAAAGATGAAAGGGTGTGTGTGTGTGTGTGTGTGTGTGTGTGTGTGTGTGTGTGTGTGTGTGTGTGTGTGTGTGTGTGTCTGTGTCTGCTTCGTCAGGAAAGAGGGAAGGAAAAGGAAAGATGAAAGGGTGTGTGTGTGTCTGTGTCTGCTTCGTCAGGAAAGAGGGAAGGAAAAGGAAAGATGAAAGGGTGTGGGTGTGTGTGTGTGTGTGTGTGTGTGTGTGTGTGTGCGCGCGCGCTGCGCGCGCGCGCGCGCGCGCGCGCGCGAGTATATACCTATCCTTTTTTCCCCCTGAGGTAAGTCTTTCCGCTCCCGGGATTGGAATGACTCCTTACACTCTCCCTTAAAACCCACATCCTTTCATCTTTCCTTTTCCTTCCCTCTTTCCTGACGAAGCAGCCGCCGGTTGCGAAAGCTCGAAATTCTGTGCCTATTTACCGGCGCTTTCCCGCTTGGTAAGTCTTGGATTCTTTGTTTTTAATATAATTGTTCATATGATTTTGAAATGCATCCCTGCTGGTTTCTGAACATTTTTAAACACATTCTACGCTGATTTCTGAATGAATCATAAGTTGATTTTTGAATTTGTGTGTTTGTATACATGGTTGATTGGGTGTGCCAGTTATAAGCATTGTTATAATTATTAGTGAACTCTATAGATACAGACTACCAGAGTGGAAATAAACAACTAATAAGAATAACAGGTAAGGAAGATTACATATTATCTTCTTGGTGTGTCCAGGAAATTGAAATTTTGACAGAAAATTTATGCAAGAATGCTATACTGCTAAAGGCCAGTTATACAGTCTCCATTTAGCAGCTGCTGGAGCTCTATTCTTGGTGTAGCATGGAAAACACTTTGTATGAACTTCTAATAATTTCCAGGCATGCAGCTGGATCTCGTCGACATTCTGCCATGAAGTCACTTTGTATGAAGACACAATAACGCCTGACCAGAGAGTAAATTCAGGATAACTGAACCAGTGATTCTGGCAGGGTTAGTGAAGTTAACTGGAGAACCAGTTTTGACAATGGCATGAATTGTTACAGATTTAGTGATGACCAGGGTGGTGGTTAGATTGAGGAAGGAGAAGAAATGGGGACATCACACAAATTTTATGAAAGAATATTACGATTCCAAATTTACATAAAAATGTTGTACCACTACTTCTTTTCGATCTCATGCTTGAGAAACTGTAGCATATGAATGAATGTGAGATTATTTCCTAACATAAAATTTTTTGCTTGTTGTAGGTCTAATAGGCATTTGATATTTGAACTTTGTGAATGATATTCCATCATTATTTATATAAATGAGATCTGATAAAAATGACCATTTGTGCGAAAACAGTCTCACTTACTTGCAGTATGTTACAATTGCTGCAATATTAGACAGGCCTATTTCATTTTACCTGGCACACATCAACAAAATAGACATAATCAAATTGAGAAACCACACCAGCCTTGAGTACTACTAATATTAACAGCATTTTCAGTATTAGGCCAAGACATTTAGATTTTTCATGTAGCAAAATATTTAATGAAGTTTGAGGTAATAGACTCTTTCACAGAAAGGAAACCATACCATATAATGCTATAGCAAGATTAGAGAAAAAAAAAAAAAAATAAATTCTGGGACCTAAGGATTGAAGAAATGTATACTGTCTTGCTTGTCTTTACTGCTTTTATGTTTCCTGTATTTAATTTTATGTCACACAACAGAGAACCTTATTAGCTAATAAGCAATAAAGAGTGCAAATTTTCTGGAGAGTTCTTATTCTGCTGGTCACAAATAATCCCACCCAGTATTGATTGTGCGTGTTTTTTAAGGGGGTTAGGATGCCAAACCGGCTGTCTGGGTGCAGGAGAGCCATCACAGGAGATTTTAATTTCCCCCTTCCTGAATACATGTTTGATGGCTTTCATTGCAAAATATATATTTTGAATTCTACAGAGCAAAATAGAAGAATGCTGTGTGACGACACATGGCACTGCACTTTGGCACATTTAAGACCAAATAAGAACTCTTAAATTTCCTCGAACATATATGTTTTATACATATCAAATTCCTCAGGAAGACGTGCACTACAAAATTAACATATTTTTGAAAAATTGATTTTTTTAGTTTTTGGCATCACATCTCAAGTGCTGGAAGGGGAGGCAGGGGCAAGGTACATCATTATCAAATTTTTGCCCCGGTTCAGAAATATTGTAGATCCAGGGCTGTGCTACATCTACATCTATGTCTACATCTACATCCATACTCCGAAAGCCACCTGACGGTGTGTGGCGGAGGGTACTATGAGTACCTCTATTGGTTCTCCCTTCTATTCCAGTCTCGTATTGTCATGGGAAGGAAGATTGTCGGTATGTCCCTGTGTGGGCTCTAATCTCTTTGATATTATCCTCATGGTCTCTTCGTGAGATATACTTAGGAGGGAGCAATATACTGCTTGACTCCTTGGTGAAGGTATGTTCTCGAAACTTCAACAAATCCCGTACCGAGCTACTGAGCGTTTCTCTTGCAGAGTCTTCCACTGGAGTTTATGTATCATTTCTGCTGACCTGGTATATTGTAGCTAAATGATAAAGGATCTTTCTTTCCTTGTATTCACAGCACATTACACTTGTCTACATTGAGATTCAACTGCCATTCCCTGCACCATGTGTCAATGCATTGCAGGTCCTCTTGCATTTCAGTACAATTTTCCATTGTTGCAACCTCTCGATATTCTACAGCATCATCCGCAAAAAGCCTCAGTGAACTTCCGATGTTATCCACAAGGTCATTTATGTGTATTGTGAATAGCAATGGTCCCACGACACTCCCCTGTGACACACCTGAAATCACTCTCACTTCGGAAGACTTCTCTCCATTGAGAATGACATGCTGCATGCTGTTATCTAGAAACTCTTCAATACAATCACACAATTGGTCTTATAGTGCATATGCTCTTACTTTGTTCATTAAATGATTGTGGGGAACTGTATCAAATGCCTTGCGGAAGTCAAGAAACATGGCATCTACCTGGGAAGCCGTGTCTAAGACCCTCTGTGTCTCGTAGACGAATAGCACAAGCTGGGCTTCACACTATCATCTTTTCTGAAACCCATGATGATTCCTACAGAGTAGATTTCTAGTCTCCAGAAAAGTCATTATACTTTAAAATAATACGTGTTCCAAAATTCTACAACTGACTGACGTTAGAGATATAGGTCTATAGTTCAGCTTATCTGTTCGACATCCCTTCTTGAAAACTGGGATGACCTGTGCCCTTTCCCAATCCCTTGGAACACTAGGCTCTTCTAGAGACCTACGGTACACCGCTGCAAGAAGGGGGGCAAGTTCCTTTGCGTACTCTGTGTAAAATCGAACTGGTATCCCATCAGGTATAGCAGCCTTTCCTCTTTTGAGCGATTTTAATTGTTTTTCTATCCCTCTGTCACCTATTTCAGTATCCACCATTTTGTCATCTGTGTGACAATCTAGAGAAGGAACTACAGTGCAGTCTTCCTCTGTGAAACAGCTTTGGAAAAAGAAATTTAGTATTTCAGTCTATAGTCAGTCATCCTCAGTTTCAGTACCATTTTGGTCACAGAGTGTCTGGACATTTTGTTTTGATCCACCTACTGCTTTGACATAAGACCAAAATTTCTTAGGATTTTCTGCCAAGTCAGTACACAGAACTTTACTTTCGAATTCATTGAATGCCTCTCGCATAGCCCTCCTCACATTACATTTTGCTTCATGTAATGTTTGTTTGTCTGCAAGGCTTTGGCTATGTTTATGTTTGGTGTGAAATTCCCTTTGCTTCTGCAGCAGTTTTCTAACTCAGTTGTTGTACCACAGTGGCTTTTTTCCATCTCTTACGATCTTGCTTGGCACATACTCATGCATATTGTACAATAGTTTTGAACTTCGTTCACTGATCCTCAATGTTATCTGTACTTGAGACAAAAATTTTGTGTTGAGCCATCAAGTATTCTGAAATCTGCTTTTTGTCACTTTTGCTAAACAGAAAAATCTTCCTACTTTTTTAATATTTCTATTTATGGCTGAAATCATCAATGCAGTAACCGCTTTGTGATCGCTGATTCCCTGTTCTGTGTTAACTGTTTCAAATAGTTAAGATCTGTTTGTCACCAGAAGGTCTAATAATTTATTGCCCTGAGCTGCTTCTCTATTTAATTGCTCAAGATATTTTTCAGATAATGCACTTAAAAAAAATTTCACTGGATTCTTTGCCCTTGCCACACATTATAAATGTTTGAGTCTCCCAGTCTATATCGGGAAAATTAAACTCTCGTTCCAAAATTATAACATGGTCGGGAAATATACTCCAAATATTTAACAAATTTTCCTTTAGGTGCTCTGCCACAACAGCTGCTGAGCCAGGGGGCCTATAGAGACATCCAATTTCCATGTTTGAGCCTGCTTTAACTGTGACCTTCGCCCAAATTATTTCACATTTCGGATCTCTGTCAATTTCCTTTGATACTATTGCACTTTTTGTCACTATAAACATGCCTCCCCCTTCACTGGCCAGCCTGTCTCTGCGGTATACATTCCAATCTGAGTTTAGAATTTCATTACTGTTTACTTCTGGTTTCAGCCAACTTTCTGTCCCTAGTACTATGTGGGCATTGTGACTGTTTATTAAAGAGAGGAGTTCTGGGACCTTTCTATAGTAGCTCCTGCAGTTTACTATTACCATATTAATATTGTTATTCCCTGTTGCATTTTGCCTACTACTACCTTGTTGTATTTCGGGAGGTGTCTTGTCAGGTCTAGGGAGGGAATTCTTTAACCTAAAAAACCCACATGTGCACTCCACACATACTCCACTACCCTTGTAGCCACTTCCTGCATGTAATACACGCCTGACCTATTTAGGGGGACCCTAAATTTCTCCACCCGATAGTGGAGGTCAAGAAATTTGCACCCCAGATCTCCACAGAATCGTCTGAGCCTCTGGTTTAATCCTTCCACTCAGCTCCTAACCAGAGGACCGCAATTGATTCTGGGAATGACACTACAAATAGTTAGCTCAGATTCCACCCTGCAAGAGAGGCTTTCCATCTTCACCAACTCTGCCAACCACCTGTATGAACTTAAGATGACCTCTGAACCCAGATGGCAGGAGTCATTGGTACCGACATGAGCAACAATTTGCAGTCGGGTGCACCCTGTGCTCTCTATCACCAGGGCCTCCTCCACTTCTCAGATGAGACCCCCTAGCAAGCAGACAGAGTGAACACTGCCCTTCTTCTCTGACCTTTCCGCTATTTCCCTAAGGGGCTCCATCACCTGCCTAACGTTGCAGCTTCCAATCACTAATAAACCCCTCCCCCGTGTGCCTGCTTGGACCTTGCTGAAGGAACAGCTACATGTCCACTCACAGGCAGAGTGGGTGATGCCACATGGCCAACCTCCACATTGACCCTCTGCTTCTTGCAATGCGAATGCTGCTGAACCCGCTACTCCCCTTGGGGAGAGGGTGGCCCAATTGTGCCCAGTACCCACGAAGATTTCTCAACAGCAGGGACTGTGGGTGAGGCATGTAACACATGGGGTGTACCATGCGATGCACCAGACTCCCCACTGCCACAACACTCTGCGGCAGCAACCTGAAGATGGCTGCCCACGGCCATCAACACGTTCATCTGTTCGCGAACAGTGGCCAGCTCCTCCTGCGTCCATACACAGCAGTCACACATCCTATCCATCCTAAGAAATCAACAATTTACAGTAGAGAGTTAATCAACTTTTAACTAGACTGCTAATTCACTAAAGGCGGCTGATAGCTGACAAAACTGTGGTTACTAGACACTTCTTGTTGGAAACAATGAAAATGAGCACTGTCTGTCTCTGGACTGTATTCAAAACAAATACAAAATCTATGGAACACTGTTACTAGTACTAGAAAATTAAAGCTTCCTGAAAGCAAAAATACACGGAAAAAGAAGTGATGAGTAAGAAAAACATAGTTAATACTTAAATTTACGTAGCTTGCTGTACAGATGATGTGAAGCAAATGGCAGTTATGGCAAGGGGTGTGTTGGTTGATGGTGCCCTGAGGCAACAGCAGAACATCAACAGGTTGGATAGCTAAAGGAGCTGATGACTTGAATTCCCATCCAGATGCTGGAGAGAAAGGGATGTGACTTCAGAGAAGTGATGTATGTGTAAGGGATTTCACAGTAGCAGGATCTTACAGTTGCAGGATTGCTGTGCCTTCAAGATGTGTTTTTGCAGTACTAGTTTTGTGAGGGCCAGAGATTGGCCAAATCTGGAAAGATGAAGGTCACTGTGAAAGGAGGAGTGTCATCCAAAGAAATTTCACATTCAAGAACTTGTTCATGCAGGAGAACCATAAAAACAGACCACCGGACAGACTGTATGGACAACATAGAAATAAGCATGCCTGGAGCAGAGAAGCAACTTAAAGATTTGAAAACAAATAAATCACCAATCCCTAGGTCTGTATGGAATCCCAGTTTGAGTTTACGAAGAGCACTCTGCGGCATTGGACCCTTACCTAACTTGCATTTATTGTGAATCTCTTGCCCAGCACAAAATCCCAAGTGACTGGAGAAAAACACAAGTGACTCCAATATATAAGAAAGGTAAAAGAATAGACCCAGAAAATTATGGATCAATATCCTTAACTTCTGTTTGCTGCAGAATCAGGTCAAATACAACAAACCTTCTTGAGGCTAAGCAGCATATGTCCACAAATGAGCACAGTTTTAAAAGGCATCACTCATGCAAAACTCAGCTTGCCCTTTTATCATGTTATACTGGGAACTATGAATGAAGGGCAACAGGCAGACTCCATATTTCTAGATTTCAGGAAAGCATTTGACACGTTGCCCTCTTGCAGGCTGTTAACGAAGCTATGAGCATATGGAATAAGATCATGGATATGTGAGTGGCTCAAAGACTTCTTAAATAATAGTACCCAGTATGTTGTCCTTGACAGCGAGTGTTCATCAGAGACAAGGGTATTGTTAGGAGTGCCCGAGGAAAGTCTGACAGGAGCGCTGTTGTTATCTGTGTACATAAATGATTCGGCGGACATTGTGGGCAGCAGCCTGTGGTTGTTTGCTGATGATGCCATGGTGTATGGAAATGTGTCAAAGTTGAGTGACTTATGAGGATACAAGATGACTTAGACAAAATTTCCAGTTAGTATGATGAATGGTGGAAGAGCAGTTGAACAGAATGGACAGTGTCTTGAAAGGAGGATATAAGATGAACATCAACAAAAGCAAAATGAGGATAATGGAATGTAGTCAAATCAAATTGGGTGATGCTGAGAGAATTAGATTAGGAAATGAGACACTTAAAGTAGTAAAGGAGTTTTGCTATTTAGGAAGTAAAATAACTGATGATGGTCGAAGTAGAGAGGATATAAAATGTAGACTGGCAATGGCAAGGAAAGCGTTTCTGAAGAAGAGAAATTTGTTAACATCGAATATAGATTTATGTATCAAGAAGTTGTTTCTGAAAGCATTTGTTTGGAGTGTAGCCATGTATGGAAGTGAAACATGGATGATAACTAGTTTGGACAAGAAGAGAATAGAAGCTTTCGAAATGTGGTGCTACAGAAGAATACTGAAGATAAGGTGGATAGATCACGTAACTAATGAAGAGGTATTGAATAGGATTGGGGAGAAGAGAAGTTTGTGACACAACTTGACTAGAAGAAGAGATCGGTTGGTAGGACATGTTTTGAGGCATCAAGGGATCACAAATTTAGCATTGGAGGGCAGCGTGGAAGGTAAAAATCGTAGAGGGAGACCAAGATATGAATACACTAAGCAGATTCAGAAGGATGTGGGTTGCAGTAGGTACTGGGAGATGAAGAAGCTTGCACAGGATAGAGTAGTGTGGAGAGGTGCATCAAACCTGTCTCAGGACTGAAGACCACAACAACAACATGATGAATGGCAGCTGGCCCTTAGTGTGGAAAAATGTAAGTTAATGCAGATGAGTTGGAAGAACAAACCTGTAATGTTCAGATACAGTATTACTAGTGTCCAGCTTGACACAGTCAGGTCATTTAAATATCTGGGCCTAACACTGCAAAGCCTTATGAGGCGGAACAAAAAGGCAAAATGATTGACTTCGGTTTATTGGGAGGATTTTAGGAAAGAGTGGCTCACCTGTAAAGGGGACAGCATATAGGACGCTGGTGCATCCCGTTCTTGAGTACTGCTTGAGTGTTAGGGATCTGTACAAGATCAGGTTGAAGGAAGGCATTGAATAAACTCAGAGGAGAGCTGCTAGATTTGTCACTGGTAGGTTCAAACAAAATCTAAGTGTTACAGAGAAGTTTTGTCAACTAAAATGGGAATCCCTTGAGGGAAGGTGGTGTTCTTTTTGGGGAAAGGCTTTTAAGAAAATTCAGAGATTAGGCATTTGAAGCCCCAACATACAACATGCACAAGGACCACAAAGATAAGATATGAGAAATTAGGACTTATATAAAGGCATACAGACAGTCATTTTTCCCTTGCTCTATTTGTGAGTGGCACAGGATGGGAAATGACAAGTAGTGGTACATGGTACCCTCCACCATGCACCTTATGCTGGCTCGCGGAGTATCTATGTAATTTAGATATCAACATTAAAACAATGTGCACAGTAGTTAATTATTGGAAGTAACACTTCATAGCCTGATCCTGTTGTCACATTTTTGAAGTTTCACACAGTCCATAGTAAGTACAAATTCACTGTCCAATTACACATTTAAACAGTCACTAGTTACAGAATTATTTCCTGTACATAAAATGTTTCTAAATTTTGTGACTTGTAATTTATACTAACTAATCTGTGGAACATTTCCCCACATCGTTGGACATGAATCATGAACATTTCGTAACCATCAGTAGGTTGACTTCAATGACTTTCAACAATTTTACCACAATTAAAACTGAAGTTACCTATTATTGTTTTCTGGATTTTCATAAATTACAATTAAAGATTTACATTTCAGGGCAAATGAGGAGTGGTGACATATTTGTTTTAACTAATACTTTTAGATATAGATTTCTGTAGAATTATGCTGCTTAGTTTCCCAGAATATGATTCTATTTCAGTAAAAATGTTTTAACTGTAATTCTTAACCACTCTGAAACTAAAATGGGCGCATGTGTTGTTAAAATATTTCTGTCATCGGCTGTATAGGTACTTAATTTGTCTCTGTAGTTTCTCCATCTACTTTACCAGGAAATCAGTAATTGGGTATGTATTTAATTATGAACAATATCAACAAATCTGAAATTATTTGTGTTCTGTTATTAGCTTGGTTTTTAGGTACACTAATCACACTTCTGGCATCTAAATATCCAAAAGAACAGATAATAAAGTTAAGTTGAAGAAGCCCTGAGTAAATACTCAATATTTTTAGATACTGTGCACATGCCATATAAATAGCACAATGAAAGATACCACAATTAAAAGAGAAACACTGGGGGAAGAGAAACATAAAAGCTGGCAGAAGTTCACCTGCTTTGTTACAGTGTGACGTCACAAATGGCCAAATGGGAATGAAGACTACTTTTTACGGTACAGCCTCCCCCAGGACTCATATGAAATGACCAATACCACCTTTTTTAATATGCATCCAGACAATTTTTCTTTCCTATTTGATAAAAAACTTGTTAATCATTGTGAAGGTGTGTGGGATGTTCTGGAAGGACATGCATTGTTGTAATTATCAGTGGATTGTTTTCATTGATAAAATTATGTATTGGGTGATCAAAAAGGCAGTATAAATTTGAAAACTGAATAAATCACGGAACAATGTAGATAGAGAGGTACAAATTGACACACATGCTTGGAATGACATGGGGTTTTATTAGAACCAAAAAATACAAAAGTTCGAAAAATGTCCGACAGATGGCACTTCATCTGATCAGAATAGCAATAATTAGCATAACAAAGTAAGACAAAGCAAAGATGATCTTTACAGGAAATGCTCAATATATCCACCATAATTCCTCAACAATAGCTGTAGTCGAGGAATAATGTTGTGAACAGCACTGTAAAGCATGTCCGGAGTTATGGTGAGGCACTGGCATAGGATGTTGTCTTTCAGCATCCCTAGAGATGTTGGTCGATCATGATACACTTGCAACTTCAGGTAACTCCAAAGCCAATAATCGCACGGACTGAGGTCTGAGGACCTGGGAGGCCAAGCATGACGAAAGTGGCGGCTGAGCACACGATCATCACCAAACGACGCGTGCAAGAGATCTTTCACGCGTCTAGCAACATGGGGTGGACCGACATCCTGTATAAACAACAGGTGTTTATCAGCCAGGCTGTGGATGATGTGATTCTGTAACATATCGGTGTACCTCTCACCTGTCACGGTAGCAGTTACAAAACCAGAATCAGTCATTTCCTCGAAGAAAAAAGGGCCGATAATGGTAGATGTGGTAAATTCAACCCATACTGTGACTTTCTTGTCATGCAGTGGAGTTTCCATGACAGTTCTAGGATTTTCGGTAGCCCAAATTCTGCAGTTGTGGGCATTGACAGACCCTTAGAGTGTGAAATGAGCTTCATCAGTCCACAACATGTTATTCAACCAATCGTCATCTTCCGCCATCTTTTGAAATGCCCACACCACAAATGCCCCCTGCTTCACTAAATCGCCAGGTAACAGTGTATGATGCTGATGGATTTTGTATGGATAGCATTGGAGGGTACGCCCAGTGCCACTCAAACAGTAGTGTATGGAATGCCGGTGAGACGTGTGACTGCATGAGTGCTGACTTCCCCATGCATAAACAAACCAGCTACTGTCTCCATTTCTTCCTGAACTGTCTCAGCAGCATTACGCCTTGTGCTCTGTCGGCCACTATGGGGTGGTATCGTCTAAACAACCCGTGGCTTCGAAATCATTCTCGCCATAGCTGCATTTGTCAATTGACCTTTACCCATTCGAATCCCCCTCCTATGGCGATAGGATTGTAACGCTGAACTAGCACATTCCTCATTCTGACAATACAGCTTCACTAAAAGCACCTTTCCAGGTAATGTCAACATGCTGCGACTGCTGGCGCATCTGATTCTCTCTCTCATTACAGCTCCTTTTATACACGATTGTCATGCGCAGTCACTGATGCTATGCTGTCCAGCACCATCTGTCAGACATTTTGTGATTTTTTTTTTTTTTTTTGGTTCTAATAAAACCTCATGTCATTCCAAGCATGTGTGTCAATTTTTACCTATCTATCTACATTGTTCTGTGGTTTATGAAGTTTTCAAATTTATACTGACTTTTTGATCACCCAGTACATATACTAAATTAAGTAACTAATCAAGAAATTGAAGTAATAAGTCATTAGAAATAATTAACTAGAAACTGCAGAGATGTTAGCATAAAAAATCAATGCTTCTAATTAACAAGATGGTAATCTAAAAATCCAGTAACTTTAGACCTCACTATCTTGATAAACAGCTTAAAAGTTATTACCAAGCATTGTATTTTCATTTGTTATTTATTTTTATGTCTTCCTCTGTAATTAATATTCTTTGTAATTACATTTCTAATTATCTCTCCAATTTTTTACATCTCACATTTTCCAATTTCCAGAATTTAAGGCCTTATTGGTGCATTCTGTGTATTTAATCAGATAAAGCACGAGCTCTGTACTACCATTACATGTTAGTAACCAAATCCAAACTATAATTAATTATGTAACTAAAATAATATGAGAGACATTATTGTAATTAAAGTTCAGAATGATTTTCTTATGAAAAACTAAAGATATTACTATAAAAGATTGTCATTCAATATTGTATTTGATACCTTATTCAGCTATAACATCAGTTTCTTCTGTTTTGTAAATTTTAATTCTAACATCAAAATTATACAAAATTAATAATGGTTTATTTTGGAAGCTATTATTAAAATTCTGTATAAAGTGTTGCAGCAATGCTGCAAGTCAGATTTGAAGTTACTTTTGGAAGTTAAAGAGATCAGTGAGGTCTGTCTGTATTTTGTTTACATGACGAGTGTGCAGTCTGGATGTCAATTAATGTGAATGAATTTTGTGAAGCATGAAAATTTCCCATTCATTCATCAATGGACCAGGCAGAAGAAACTTAAGTAAATTCAACATGAATTGTTACATACTGTAGCGCGTTGCTTATAAGTTTCAAGGGCTATTGCAAAAGGAAGTGCCCACACAGGTGCACTATCTCTTGTACACAACAGAAACTGACTCTTGGTTCAAAGGAAACAAAATATGGACTGTGAATAATGTATTAAAGAGAGTGTATCAGACAGGAATTTACAACTTTGAAAACTTGCTTTGACCAATGGAAAATCCATGATGGAGTAATGAAGATACTATGAAAAAGACAGGTTATTACTCACCGTACAAACGAGATGATAAGTCGCAGACAGGCACAACAAAAAGATTGTTAAACTTGTGAGCTTCCAGTCAAAAGGCCACACCTCTGGCCCCAGTGACCAGAGACAGTGTTCACGTGGATGTAAGTTGTGCTTGCGTGAATGTGTGTTTTTTGTCTGCTTTAGAATAAGACCATTTAGCCATGGTTCAGGTTTCATTTTCTAGCAAACACATCAAGTTTTGTACCTTGTATGTAAACAGGTTCATTGTGTATTTCTTTAGTTATGTGGCACACATCCCATCTGAAGCCGATTTCTTACCAAACTTCCTGTGCAGCATCTCAGATGTGACTTGTTCAATTATGAGGTAAATTCTAGCTCTGAGTCTGCTAGAGAGGTGGGAAAGAGTGGAAAAACATATTATCCTTGGTGAACCACCAAAAGAAAGTCAAGAGGTGCCAGGTCCAGTGAATGACGAGGCCATGCAATCGGTGCTCCTCAGTCCACCCCATTACCTGGAAAGTGCACATTTAGGAAACCCTAGACACCACAGAGGCAGTGTGGTGGTGTGCCACCTTTGCCAAACTGTTCACTGCATTCTTGGTCATCATAATCAATCTCGGGGGAAAGTTTTTTACCAGCATATCTTCAGACAAAAACACAGTGACCTCCCTCAGTTGCTGCTACTGCCACTAGTGCTTGTGGTGGCATGATTCTGTTCTAGCATATACAATGAGCCAAAACTTTATATTTTTTTCCTTAAAGACGACAGTAAGACAAAGTCTGTAAGTTATATGATTAAGTTTGTATGATTTTTCAAAGTTGTAAAATCCGTTTTAACAAACGATATTGTGAAAAGGAAAGTTGCAATTCACCATATAGTGGAGATGATGAGTTGCACATAGATACAACAAGAAGACTCACAAATATAGCTTTCAGCCAGTAAGGCCTTTGTCAAAATTAGATGACAAACACACAGACACACTCACACAAATGCAACTCACACACATGTGACTGCAGTCTCAGGCAACTGAGGCCATTGTGAATTCCTGCGACAGTCTTTTGTTGTGCCTATCTGCAATTCTGCATCTTCGCTATATGGTGAGATAGTGAGATGGTGAGTATCAACTTTCTTTTTCACAATATTGTTATATTCCATCCTGGATTTTCCATTGTTTGATTCCTTTTTAATAAACCCTATATAATGATTTCAGTAATACAAATGGAGCATCTGTGACTTAATGATTTCTATATTTAACAGAGTATGCATTGCAGTTAAGGACAATATGTCCTGGCAGTACATATTTAAGGCAACATATCCACTCTTCTCCTGATAGTAAACTACCCCCACAAAGGCCACATCTCACATGCATCCAATGATAATCAAATGGTTTCAGACATATTCTTGTAAGCTCTCACTGTCTGAATGTGGAAATTAGTTGTATAATGTATAGCTATTCACAATATCTTATTTTATCTTATCTTATTATAACAACAACAACAAGAACAATAATAATAATAATAATAATAATAATAATAATAATAATAATAATAATAATAATAATAATCCCCGAGGAGGCCCGGGCAAAGAATAGGCCTCCGGTATGTTCTGCCAGTCATAAAAGGCGACGAAAAGAACAAACCACTAATAGGGCTAACCCCCCTTTTAGTGTGATTAGTCGGTTCCGGACACAACTAAAGAAGCCTTGGACAAGCACCGTCATGATCAGGGACGACGCTTGAACCCTATGCCCGCCCACAATGGTAACAACACTGCTAGCCAACTGGAAAATGATTTAAATCCAAATAGAGGTGTTTTGCAGGATATGCTTCCTGCAACCACCCTAGGAGGAAAACAAAGACAGAGGATGAGATGGTCAGAAGAAGTTAATCGACACCTCATGTTCTGTTATTACCAAACAACAAACCTAGGAACCAACACAATTGGATACAGATCACAAGTATACACAAAATTTATTACCAGATACCCAGAATTAAAATTTTTAACAGAACAACGACTAGCTGATCAGATCCATGTCATAATCAAAAATAACAGGATACCCCAAGTCAGAATTAGAAAACATCAAACAACAAGTACAACAAATACTGGAACAAAATAATGTGCAATCAGAAGAAGAAGAAAAAACAGTAATGGACTCAAACATCCCAGAGAAAACAAACAAAGAACAACACGCATCAATTAAACAATCAGAGGAAAACGAAATCTTAAGACTGCCACCAGAACAAGCACAAATAGAACACAAAGTGACACACATGTTAGATACAGAAGAAAAATTTCAGCTGACATATATAGAATACAAAGACACAAATAGAGACATTAGACCATTCTTGCATAGCCCACCAAATAACCCACAAGTCGAAACAACAATAAAAACTATCAACACAATCATACACAACAAAATAAATGAAAACACAACCATGGAAGAGTTACAACTACTGGTTTATATAGGAGCACTCACTACACTAAACATACACACTAGGCAGAGATCAGAACCAACAAACACACAGAAGAAACCCACAGAAACAGCATGGCAACACAGGCTACAGATCAGAATAGAAAAACTGAGAAAAGACATTGGACAGCTAACACAATTTATAAGAAATGAAATATCAGCCAAAAAATGAGAAAGGTTAGGTAAAATCTCATAACAAGAAGCGATAGAGCAATTAGATGAAAAGAAGCAGAATTAACAAGCATTGGCCAAATGACTTAGAAGATACAAAAAAAAGTGAAAATAGAAGGAAACAAAACCAAACATTCAACACAAACCAAAAGAAATTTTACCAGACAATAGATAACACACACATCAAAATAGACAATCCACCAAGCATAACAGACATGGAACACTTCTGGAGCAACATATGGTCAAACCCGGTACAACATAAAAGGCATGCAAGGTGGATAGAAGCAGAAACAGACACATACAAGATGATACCACAAATGCCTGAAGTGATAATTTTGCAACATGAAGCCACTAAAGCAATTAATTCTACTCACAATTGGAAAACCCCTGGAAAAGATAAAATAGCAAATTTCTGGCTAAAGAAATTCACCTCAACACATTCTCATCTAACTAAATTCTTTAACAGTTACGTTGCAGACCCATACACATTCCCTGATACACTTACACATGGAATAACTTATATGAAACCTAAAGATCAAACAGACACAGCAAACCCAGCTAAATACCACCCCATAACATGCCTACCAACAATATACAAAATATTAACTTCAGTCATTACACAGAAATTAATGACACATGCAACACAGAACAAAATTATAAATGAAGAACAAAAAGGCTGTTGCAAAGGAGCACGAGGATTTAAAGAGCAACTGATAATAGATGCAGAGGTAACATATCAAGCTAAAAGTAAACAAAGGTCGCTACACTACGCATACATTGATTACCGAAAAGCTTTTGATAGTGTACCCCACTCATGGTTACTGCAAATATTGGAAATATACAAAGTAGATCCTAAATTGATACTGTTCCTACACATAGTAATGAAAAATTGGAAAACCAGACTTAATATCCAAACAAATTCAAATAATATCACATCACAGCCAATAAAGATTAAGTGTGGAATATACCAAGGAGACTCATTAAGTCCTTTCTGGTTCTGCCTTGCTCTGAACCCACTATCCAACATGCTAAATAATACAAATTATGGATACAATATTACTGGAACATACCCACACAAAATCACACATTTGCTATACATGGATGATCTAAAACTACTGGCAGCAACAAATCAACAACTCAACCAATTACTAAAGATAACAGAAGTATTCAGCAATGATATAAATATGGCTTTTGAAACAGACAAATGTAAGAAAAATAGCATACTCAAGGGAAAACACACTAAACAAGAAGATTACATATTGGATAACCACAGCGACTGCATAGATTAGATTAGATTAGTTTTCGTTCCATAGATCCATGTTGAGGAGATCCTCATGGATGTGGAACATGTCACCTTTATTATTTTTTATTTTATTTTTTAAAGCTGAAATAACAATACTAATAGTATAAATATATACAACACATCATTTGTTTCTATTAAAAAATTCATCAGTGGAGTAGAAGTAGTTGGCCACTAGTAAGTCTTTCAGGCTCCTTTTAAACTGATCTCTATTTGAAACTAAATTATTTATGTTTGCTGGAAAATTATTGAAGATGAGTGTTCCTGAATAGTGGGCCCTTTTTTGAACTAAAGTCAGTGCTTTTAAGTCCTTGTGCAGATCACTTTTGTTCCTGATATTGTATGTATGAACTGAGCTGTTTGTTGGAAAAAGAGATATATTATTTAGGACAAATTTCATTAAGGAGTAAATATACTGAGAGGCAGTAGTTAGTATACCCAGTTCTTTGAAGACGTTTCTATAAGACGTCCGTGAGTTTACTCCAGAAATAATACGTATTACACGCATTTGGACTCTGAAAACTTTCGTTTGATTTGAAGAGTTACCCCAAAATATTATAGCATATGATATTAGGGAATGAAAGTAGGCAAAGTATGCAAGCTTTTTCACTTTTATGTCGCCTACGTCTGTATTATAACCTTTAATCACAATAATTGTGTGGATATTCACACTCTCTCTTAGAAACAATAGCTGATCACATGATTACTACTCAGTCTCTCGTATTCGACTGCCCTGCCGTGACATGTGGCCGGCGCCGTTCGTAGCTAGGTGGCGCTCCCGCGCTCAGCCGATTTGCGGAGCACCTCTATCGCCATTTGTGCATACTGTCGTGGCGGCACTGTTAAATGTCGTGGCACTATCACAACACTTTTCCCCCCCCTGAAGAAAAAACACTCACTTCCTTGGAGACATGGACAGCGCGGAGACATCCATGGCCTCTTGTGAGGCCCCGAGGAGATCCCGCGCAGAGACACGAGAGTATGGTCGATAATGTCCAGGACAGAAGCTCGTGTGTGGAACATGCCTCATGGATGAGATGATGGGTGAAAGCTCCAGAGCAGCCTCCATAGGTGTCATGGACCTGGGAGTGTGCTCCAGCGAGATGGGTCCCGGAGAAGGCGGCGTCGCGACTGGGGCCGGTTCCGGCATACTCGGAAGCGGCAGTGACGTCGGCTGCATCAACACAGACGGTAGATCGGCAGCAGCGACAGGACTGGCGTCTCGGGCTGGTGGAGGCGAAGAATGGGGCGGTGGCACCGGCGTGGCCACCACTCGTGGGCGCATCTGGTCGTAATGGCGAACAACCGTGCCGTCACCTGTACGGATTTCACAAAGCCGGCGGCCGCGAAGAGCCTTGACCACCCCTGGAATCCATTTAGGGCGAGATCCATACCCTCGTGCCCACACGTCGGCGCCCACCGAGTATTTTCCCGCACTAGGGGACACAGTACAAGGCCTGACAGGGTGAAGCAGGTGCAGTAGAGTGCGTGGTTGGCGGCCATGCAAGAGTTCAGCAGGGCTGCGATCACCCAGAGGCGTGAAGCGATAAGAACTCAGAAATTGCAGCAGGGCGTCATCTGTGGAAAAACCACCACGATCGGCGATGCCCATTCGCTGGAGGTAACCGGAAGGAGAATCCCTGAAGCTGTTAACCTGTGTAGCTCAGCCTTGCCACGTGCACGCAACGCCACCGGAATAGGGCGTGCCCGGAAAAACTTAGGGCGAGCCGAAGGTTTAAGAGTAATGTGGGCTTCAAAATACTTGGCACAACCCAGACCAGCAGAGAACACGGACGAAAATTCAGAACACAATCCATCCAGCTGTTGATACGGAATATCCTCAGATATGAGGTGCACATCATCATCAATGGAGAACCCGAACAACTGGAAAGCATCATAACCGAACAGGTTTTCAGTGCCCGCATGATCCACCACATAAAACGTGAGGGGCCGAACAACAGACTTGTAGGCGGTGGAAGCATCAAACTGGCCCATGATAGGAATTTTCTGTCCTCAGATTTCGCGTAACTGGAGACAAAGGAGGGGAGCCCAACGCCAAATACGTGCGAGAATTAATGAGAGTTACTGCAGAGCCAGTGTCCACTTGCATGCGGATGTCTTTATTCAGAACACGAACAGTAACAAACAACTTATTTGTTTGAGAAAGCACACAGTGAACATCCATGTCCGACGCCTCGTCCTCGTCGACAGGAACTTTATGGGACTGACACACAGAAGCAATGTGGCCTTTTTTACTACATGAATTACACGTGGCCCAACGTTTTGGACACGCTGCCCTGTTGTGCTGTACGAAACAACGGGGGCAAGAAGGAAGTGCGGAACGAACCGGCTTCTGTGGTTGCTGGTATCGCTGCGAGCGTTGCGGCCCAACGCGACGTTGTTGACGCGAGTGAACCACCGCCACATCGTCGTTCTCCTGTGAAACAGGCAAATTGCCCGTGTCGAGAGTTGACTGTACAGCGCCTACATCACACCACGCGTCGATTTGCGCGCCAGCAGCGTGAGACACTTCAAAGGATTGAGCGATGCTTAGAACTTCCGACAACGACGGGTTTGGCAGTTGGAGGGCACGTTGCCGAACTTCTTTATCAGGAGCAAGCCGTAGAATAGCATCCCTAACCATTGAGTCAGCATAAGACTCGTGATGTGTGTCCGTGACAAACTGACATTTCCTACTCAGACCGTGTAGTTCCGCCGCCCAAGCCCGGTAAGATTGATGGGGCTGTTTACGTCACCGGTAGAACGCCACGCGGGCGGCAACGATGTGGGTGTTTTTTCGATAATAGTCAGACAATAAGTCACACATTTCTTGGAAGGACAGGGAGGCAGATTCCCGCAGAGGGGCTAACTGAGATAGCAGCTGATAGACTCGAGGGGAAATCCAAGATAGAAATAACGACTTACACAGAGGAGCGTCGACAACGCCGAAAGCCAAGAAGTGTTGCCGCAAACGCTTCTCATAATCCTCCCAGTCTTCAGCGGCCTCGTCGTAAGGAGGGAATGGAGGCGGAGAAGAGGAAGACAGACGATGAGTAAGCGACGTCGACAACGCCTGAATCGCTGCCGTCAGCTGTGTTTGTTGAGCCTGAATAGTAGCCGTCAGCTGTGTTTGTTGTTCAATGAGCGCTTGCATAAGCTGTTCCATGTCTGCCCCGTCACGAACACGCAAATCCACAACGCAGTGAAAATATCCCATCCTCGTAGCCAAAAAGTGTTATAACCTTTAATCATAATAATTGCGTGGATATTCACACTCTCTCTTAGAAACAATAGCTGATCACATGATTACTACTGTCTCTCGTATTCGACTGCCGTGCCGTGATATGCGGCCGGTGCCGTTCGTAGCTAGGTGGCGCTCCCGCGCTCAGCCGATTTGCGGAGCGCCTCTATCGCCATTTGTGCGTACTGTCGTGGTGGTACTATTAAATGTCGTGGCACTATCACAACAGTCTGCTAACACTCGAATTGCAAATACAGATTTGTTAAGGCGTTTCTGCAGTTCTTTGGTGTGCTCCTCCCAACTGAATTTATTATCAAGTTGTAATCCCAGGAATTTAAGACTGTCAACCTCTTCTATCTGCTCTTCTTCGTACTTTATGCATATGCTGGGTGGAAAGCTCTTACAGGTTATGAATTGCATATAGTGAGTCTTTTCGAAGTTTAATGTCAGTGAGTTGGCTTTAAACCATTTATTAATATCCATGAAAATATCATTAGCAGATCTTTCTAGAACTACACTCGACATACTATTTATTGCAATACTTGTGTCATCTGCAAACAAAACGAACTTAGCTTCTGGCAGTGTAACTGATGAGAGATCATTAATGTACACAAGAAAAAGCAATGGCCCTAAGATGGACCCTTCTGGGACACCACATGTAATTTCTTCCATTCTGATGATAACTGATGACTTAATTCACTAGTCCCTTGCGCTGACACCCTTTGTTTCCTGTTAGCGAGGTATGACTTGAACCATTTTGCAGCACTGCCTGTGACACCATAGAATTCTAATTTATTTAAAAGGATGTTGTGGTTTACACAATCGAATGCCTTTGACAAATCACAGAAAACTTGTAACTTGCTTGTAACTTGTTATTTAATGAATTAAGTACATTTTCACTGTAGGTGTAAATAGCCTTTTCGATATCAGAACCCTTCAGAAATCCAAACTGTGTTCTTGATAATATGTTATTTGTGGTCAGATGGTTGAGAAGCTGCCTGTAGATTACTTTTTCTAAAATTTTTGAGAATGCTGGCAAAAGTGTAATCGGTCTGTACATCTACATCTACATCTACATCTACATCTACATCTACATCCATACTCCGCAAGCCACCTGACGGTGTGTGCTGGAGGGTACCCTGAGTACCTCTATCCGTTCTCCCTTCTATTCCACTCTCGTATTGTACGTGGAAAGAAGGATTGTCGGTATGCTTCTGTGTGGGCTCTAATCTCTCTGATTTTATCCTTATGGTCTCTTCGCGAGATATACGTAGGAGGGAGCAATATACTGCTTGACTCTTCGGTGAAGGTATGTTCTCGAAACTTTAACAAAAGCCCGTATCGAGCTACTGAGCGTCTCTTCTGCAGAGTCTTCCACTGGAGTTTATCTATCATCTCCATAACGCTTTCGCGATTACTAAATGATCCTGTAACGAAGCGCGCTGCTTTCCGTTGGATCTTCTCTATCTCTTCTGTCAACCCTATCTGGTGAGGATTCCACACTGCTGAGCAGTATTCAAGCAGTGGGCGAACAAGCGTACTGTAACCTACTTCCTTTGTTGTCGGATTGCATTTCCTTAGGATTCTTCCAATGAATCTCAGTCTGGCATTTGCTTTACCGACGATCAACTTTATATGATCATTCCATTTTAAATCACTCTTAATGCGTACTCCCAGATAATTTATGGAATTAACTGCTTCCAGTTGCTGACCTGCTATTTTGTAGCTAAATGATAAGGGACCTATCTTTCTATGTATTCGCATCACATTACACTTGTCTACATTGAGATTCAATTGCCATTCCGTGCACCATGCGTCAATTCGCTGCAGATCCTCCTGCAATTCAGTACAATTTTCCATTGTTGCAACCTCTCGATACACCACAGCATCATCTGCAAAAAGCATCAGTGAACTTCCGATGTCATCCACCAGGTCATTCATGTATATTGTGAATAGCAACGGTCCTATGACACTCCCCTGCGGCACACCTGAAATCACTCTTACTTCGGAAGACTTCTCTCCATTGAGAATGACATGCTGCGTTCTGTTATCTAGGAACTCCTCAATCCAATCACACAATTGATCTGATAGTCCATATGCTCTTACTTTGTTCATTAAACGACTGTGGGGAACTGTGTCAAACGCCTTGCGGAAGTCAAGAAACACGGCATCTACCTGTGAACCCGTGTCTAAGGCCCTCTGAGTCTCGTGGACAAATAGCGCGAGCTGGGTTTCACACGACCGTCTTTTTCGAAACCCATGCTGATTCCTACAGAGTAGATTTCTAGTCTCCAGAAAAGACATTATACTCGAACATAATACGTGTTCCAAAATTCTACAACTGATCGACGTTAGAGATATAGGTCTATAGTTCTGCACATCTGTTCGACGTCCCTTCTTGAAAACGGGGATGACCTGTGCCCTTTTCCAATCCTTTGGAACGCTTCGCTCTTCTAGAGACCTACGGTACACCGCTGCAAGAAGGGGGGCAAGTTCCTTCGCGTACTCTGTGTAAAATCGAACTGGTATCCCATCAGGACCAGCGGCCTTTCCTCTTTTGAGCGATTTTAATTGTTTCTCTATCCCTCTGTCGTCTATTTCGATATCTACCATTTTGTCAACTGTGCGACAATCTAGAGAAGGAAGCACAGTGCAGTCTTCCTCTGTGAAACAGCTTTGCAAGGAGACATTTAGTATTTCGGCCTTTAGTCTGTCATCCTCTGTTTCAGTACCATTTTGGTCACGGAGTGTCTGGACATTTTGTTTTGATCCACCTACCGCTTTGACATAGGACCAAAATTTCTTATGATTTTCTGCCAAGTCAATACATAGAATTTTACTTTCGAATTCATTGAAAGCCTCTCGCATAGCCCTCCTCACACTACATTTCGCTTCGCGTAATTTTTGTTTGTCTGCAAGGCTTTGGCTATGTTTATGTTTGGTGTGAAATTCCCTTTGCTTCCGCAGCAGTTTTCTAACTCAGTTGTTGTACCACGGTGGCTCTTTCCCATCTCTTACGATCTTTCTTGGCACATACTCATCTAACGCATATTGTACAATGGTTTTGAACTTTGTCCACTGATCCTCAACACTATCTGTACTTGAACCAAAACTTTTGTGTTGAGCCATCAGGTACTCTGTAATCTGCTTTTTGTCACTTTTGCTGAACAGAAAAATCTTCCTACCTTTTTTAATATTTCTATTTACGGATGAAATCATCGATGCAGTAACCGCTTTATGATCGCTGATTCCCTGTTCTGTATTAACTGATTCAAATAGTTCGGGTCTGTTTGTCACCAGAAGGTCTAACATGTTATCGCCACGAGTCGGTTCTCTGTTTAACTGCTCAAGGTAGTTTTCAGATAAAACACTTAAAAATATTTCACTGGATTCTTTGTCCCTGCCACCCGTTATGAACGTTTGAGTCTCCCAGTCTATATCCGGCAAATTAAAATCTACACCCAGAACTATAACATTGTGGGGAAATCTACTCGAAATATTTTCCAAATTATTCTTCAGGTGCTGAGCCACAACAGCTGCTGAGCCCGGGGGCCTATAGAGACATCCAATTACTATGTCAGCCTGCTTTAACCGTGACCTTCACCCAAATCATTTCACAATTCGAATCTCCGTCATTTCCAAATCTGTAGTTTGATGGCACCTCTTTATCCTCTTTCTTGAATAGAGGCTTAACATCTGCATATTTCAGCCAGTCAGGAAATGTCCCAGTTATAATTGACTGGTTACACAAGTAACTTAGAACTGTATTAAACTCACAAGAACATGCCTTCGTTAACTTTGTTGATATTTCATCGTAACCGCTAGAATGCTTTGTTTTCAAAGCTTTTATTATGGAAGTTATTTCTTTTGGTGATGTGAGTGACATATTCACGTTCCTAAAGCTATTTGTAAAGGCTAGTTTCAGATATTCAAGGGCATTATTTACTGATCCTGACAATCCCATTCTATCAGTAATGGATATAAAGTACTTGTTAAATAGATTTGCCACACTATGCCCATCGGTTACTAATGTGTCATTTACCCTTAGTGCTATTTGCTCCTGTTCCTTTCTGGTTCTACCAGTCTCCTCTTTCACTATATCCCATATTGTTTTTATTTTGTTCCCTGACATTGCTACCTTCTTCTCGTAGTGTATTTGTTTGGATGCCTGAATTACTTTTTTAATATTTTACAGTATTCCTTGTACTTAGCTAAGTCATCAGCATTGGAGCTATTCTTGGTTGACAGATACATTTTCCTTTTTGTCTTACAAGAAATCTTTATTTCCTGTGTGATCCATGGTTTTATTATAGACTTCTGTTTAATTTGAGTAATTCTTAGAGGAAAACAGTTTTCAAACATGGTACTGACATTGTTCATGAATGTGTTATATTTTTCATTCGTGTCATGAGCACTACAAACATCTTTCCAATTCATATCTTTGAGCAGTTTTCTAAAACACTCAATTTTTGGTTGATTGAATACTCTCCTGTATTCAGATTTAGCAGTCTTTATAATCTGCTTAGAATTTACATCTAAAACAAGGAGCTGCATGTCATGATATGATAGTCCATTTATTACAGGTTTTATGATATGATTTTGTTCCTTTGATTTGTCTATAAAAATGTTATCAATGGCTGTCCTTGAGGATTTAGTGATCCTAGTTGGAAAGTTTACAGTGTGAGTTAGATTGAAAGACAACATTACTAACTGCAGTAAATGTTTACTGGAAGATTGAATTAGAAAATCTGTATTAAAGTCACCACCAATCAAGATTTCTTTGTTTCTTACTGTTAAATAACCCAAAAGAGCTTCTAGATGATTTATGAATAGATTATAATTTCCTACAGGTGCTCAGTAAATAGTTACTATTATATAGGATCTGTTATGGAACTCTACTTCTGTTGCACATGCTTCTAGATGCTGCTCTAAACAGAATTTATTAATGTCAATGTTCTTGAATTGATGGCAGTTTTTAATAAATGTGGCAACTCCTCCTCCCTCCATATCTACTCTGCAGAAGTAGGAAGCTAGCTTAAATCCTGAAATGTCTAACATATCTATACCAGTGGTCACTTGATGTTCAGAGAGGCAGATTATGTCAATTTCGTTAGATGAATTCATTTCATCGATACAAATGAGTAGTTCGTCAACTTTATTTCTGAGTCCCGGAATGTTCTGGTGCAATAAAGATAACTGATACTGCATACTAATGCGATTATAACTGCTTTGGTGTAGATGAACTGGCAGTTACTGATTATTTTCTGTTAAACATTGATTAAATGGAGGCTGTATGCTAAAATCTGACTTCTGTTCATCTATTTTCTCAAACTGAGTCTGTCTGCCAATCTCTCTTAAAACTCATTTTCTATCCCCCTTCCCTATCCTAAAAAAGGCATCCCTCTGACACCTGTGACCACTGCTATTTTAGCACTTGTGACAGTGTCCTCCCTTAAGTTTTCTGCAATCAAGCCAGACAGTTTTCCCTTCCATTTCCTATTGAGGTGAAGGCTGTAATGTAACGGACTACTGAAGAGTGCGATACCACCCTTATAGTCGCATCTGCCCTTGCAGGGTCAGTGCTCCAATTTCATTTCTATGATTTTTTTATTTAATATTATTGTATGTAGTATTTAATTTTGCCCAAATCCTTTTTATTATATTATTCTATAATGTGAACTTTATTTGTTTATTTCTGGAGAATATGTTGGCACCAGTGTGAGCCAAAGATATTCGTGTGTGAAAGGTAGAGAGTCGGACATTGTTAAGGTGACTGTTGGAGTGAGTTAGTTGGACGGTTGTGGGGAGAGCGTGGTTTTGTGAGGTGGACTGTTGATGGGAGTACGGAAGGAAGTCTGACGTCTATATAGAGAGTATCTATAAATAGTATGTGATATGAAGATGGAAATTATTGTGAAAAAGTTAAATTAATAAAAATGAAGAATCAATAGTTAAACAAAAAGCGAGTACCAGTTTTCATTAGCACACAAAGACCCGGACCTAATATTAACAATGTTAGATGGATGGAACGCACCATGGCGAGACTCAAGGCAATGAGACCAAATTCAGCATCTAAAGGTAAGGTATTTTAATTAGTTTTAGTATTCTGTGATGTATCACTCTTTTGTCTAAATATTAAGCTTAACATCGTCTGTTGTAGATACAGACCACCCAAGCTGGCGGGGTGTCGTCAATTGATCATCATAATGTCAGGGTTTGAAATAGCATTTAAATGAATTGAAAGTTTGTCGCTTGATATTTGATTTTTACCCCGGACGAAAGAGGGTACATTACAATTGGGGGCTCTCGTCCGGGATCCATTGCATTATTGGACTGATATTCGTTTTATGTTAACTGGTATGGACTAATAATGTATTAGAAAGAAGAGGAGAACGATCTAAATGAAAGGAAATATAATCTACTTACAAATGGAAGTAACAACCCAACAAGAATAAGAAAAGTAAACAATAACGGACGTGGGACCACGCGGAAAAACGAGATAACTACACCTATTAAGTTATTTATATTGTTGACATTTTGGGCGTTTTGTCAGAGCAAGAGTTTCTTAATTCGATTAAAAATGACCGTGACAGACGAGTTGGAACAAAATCAGCAGGGGGATAAAAAGTCTATCGAAAGTGTTCAAGCAAGTGCTAGTACAGAAATGGCAGGCAAAAAATCGGAAGGAAAGGTTGAAGAATTAGATATGTTCGCTATGTTGCAATTACTGTTAACACAGAATGCTGAACAATTCGATACTTTGAACAAACGGTTTAGTTGTTTGAAGAAGCAATGTTCTGAACAATTTAGTTTCTTGAATAATGTAATTACAGAAAACGTGAAAAGTATGGAAAAGAAAGTGTCTGATTTAGAAGAGAAGCTTTTAAAAGAAAATAGCCAATTGGCTAAGGAAGTCTTTAATGAATATTCAACTATCAGATCGGAAATGAAAGAGACGAAAACCAGTTTGGAGGAGCGGACAGACGAAATTGAAGATAGGGTAGACAATGTGGAAGACAAACTCAATAAAGTCGAATTAACAATCAAACGGGAAGTGGAAGAAACCGCGAAGTATTTTGAATCATTTTCGAGTGAGAGAAAAATTAAAGATAGGGAAATGATTACCAGAATTGACTTACATACGAAAAAAGTCGATGACAAATTGTCATTATTCGAAAACAACGTAACAGAAAAAGTGAAAATTATTGAACATAATGTAGATTCTTGTAACAATGTATTAAAGACAATGAGCATGAGGTAGTTCGACTACAGAAACAATTAAATGAAATTCGGGATAATTTAGCTATGAAATCGGTAGTGACTTCATTTAACGGATTTTGGCCAGGTACAAACGTGCGTAATTTTCCGGGAGACGGAAAATTACACCCAGTTGATTTCATTATGAACTGTCGTGACAATTTTTCGTTCGAAATGAGTGACACTGTAAAGAGCAAATTTGTTAAAAAATTCTTAGATGGAGAAGCAACGTCGTGGGCTAATCTAACCGCCAGTTCTGATTTAACCTATAGTCAATTCGAAAAAAGTTTTTTTTAACAAATTTCTCTCAGCGTCTGTTCAGGTCAAAATCAAAAGCGATTTTCTTAATGGGCCTAATTATAAAGAATGTGGTGGTACAATGAGGGAATTTTGCGAGAAACAGCTAAGAAAATTGGCACATTTAGACAGACCTTTTGATGAACTAACGCAAATAGACGCTCTAAAAAGGAGGTTACCATATAGAGTTCAGTGGGACTTAGTATATGGGCCAGATGATTCAGTTGAACAATTTTTGAATTACGTGGAGAAATTGGATCGTGCATTAGAAAGAAGCAAAAGATTTAATGGGCATCATTATGAACAAAATCATGGAGGGTGGAACCAAAATTCTAATAATGGGAATAATGGTAGGCGAAATAATCATAATGGGAATAATCAGCATGATCGTCAAGGTAATTTTCAGGGAGATTTCAATAGAGGAGAGAACAGCAACTGGCGTCAACATGAGAATAAAGGAGGTAATTATTATGGTGGGAACAGAAATAGACAATGGGAAAATCCAGATAGAAGACAAGCTGGGAATGGGCAAGGCCGGTTAAACTAAGAGCCGTCCCAATGAGGGCCTGTCAGTTTGGGATGAACAGATATAATGCTAGAAATCAGGCTAAGTGGAATCAGAATAGGTATGGGCAAAATGATTACAGAAAAAGACATAGTAATAACATGACAAGAGCACCGGAAATTGATAAGAGACCATTTGATAAAAAGTTTTGGCAGCAAGTCAGTGAGAAGGCTATGAGCACAGATAATTCTAGACACATTAGTAATGAAGATTCAGAGGTTAGTGGGGAGATAATGAATAATTCGTTTAGGCAGGAAGAAAGTGATGTGAGGGGGGATGTAGGTGGGTGTTCCTATGTTAATAATAGTTATGATGCCTTCGGAATAAATGCATTAATGTATTCTGATGAAATTGCAGTAAATCGAGATCTGAGTGATGTAAAAACTTCTGTGGGTGAGAATGTCAATCAAGTACTGAATAATAAGGTTGTAGAATTAGAAGAAGTAGAGTGTGATGTTGATGTGAGAAGTCGTGCTGAAGTAGCTAAGGTTAGGGAAGTTGAGTCAAATGGTGAGATGTTAAATGAAGCTGAGGAAGAGGCAGTTGATGATAGTGATGATATGGAATATAGAAGTGAGATAAGAGTATTTGTTGTGATTAAGAATGATGCAGATGTAGTTATGAAGGAGGAGGGTAATAGTGTTAGAGAAAATAATCATTCAGTACAAGAGGATCAGGCTGCAGTCACGTGGGTTAATACATCACCAGTAATTGAGGGGATAGACAGGGATGACATTAATATTGCGAATGAAGAGAAGGTAATTATTAACTTAGGAAACCAGGGACAAGAGTTCATTTGTAGATTGTGGGACAGCCTTAATGAGGCTAATAAACATAATATGTTTTGGATACAATTGTTATCCATCTGCGAGAAGGTATATCCTATTTGGTGGGAAAAAGCAAAAACAGGTATAAAATGTAAAGAATTGGCTATTATTACTGATAATAATAATGTGTCTAATTATGTTTATGTTGAGAATCCTAGTTGGCTTCTGCACAATGTGCAGACTGAAAATAATTTAACTTATGTCAAACAAAATGAAGATCTGAATTTTAAAAGCGTAGAAGATGACTTGATGCATGAAGATGTTGGTGAGCAGGAGAGTGAAATTGTAAGAAGCCCATACATGCAAATTTGTATTAATGATTGGACAGGTTATTGTTTGATTGATACTGGAAGCCCGATATCAGGAATCAGTGAAAAATTGATGTATAGGATAAATAAAAACCATGAATTTGCAGAATTACCAGTAGTTGGGGTTAAAATTAGGGGAGCGACAGGAAGATTCAGTAAAACAGTAAAATGTCAAATTCTTTTGTCTTTCAAAGTTGGAGATGTGGTCTTTGATCAGAGTTGTCTTGTCATTCCGGACCTGAGTGAGGACATAATTCTAGGTATGGATTGGATAGTAAAAGTGGATATGGGATTTAATTGGAAAAACAAAACTGTCAAATTTAGGGAACCAACAGATAAAAATAAGTTGTATACAGAGAGCTTCATTGAGAAGAATAGTAATAGTTATAATCAGATCAGGGCGGTGGATTATTTAGATGATGGGAGATGCACTGATCCTTTTGAAAAACAGACTTCTATTGATGACAAAGATTATCAAAGCATAGTAGAAAATAAGAATGCTGAAGCAGAGAGTTTAACTAGGGAACAACAATCTGATCTCATGGAACTTTTATGGGAATATTCTGATGTATTTAGTGACAGACCAGGCAGAGTGAAAGGGTATGAATGTAAACTTGTACTCAAACCGCATGATCCATTTTTCATTAAACCTTATGGGATTCCATTAAGCAGGAGGAAAGCTGTAGAGAGGGAGTTGGAAAAGATGCAGTCTTGGGGGGTTATTCAGAGGTGTAATAGCGAATATAATAATCCTATCATAGCCATTGCCAAGAAGGATAATAGTGTAAGACTTGTCCTAGATTCTAGGTTCCTCAATAAATTATTATGTAGGGAAACTGATCATCCTGAAAACATTGATGAATTACTACACAAGTTTGAACATGTAAAGTTTATGTCTAGCCTCGATCTGACCTCTGGATTTCATCAAATACCATTAGGAAGGGAATCTCAGAAATACACAGCATTCTTATATAATGGAAAATGTTATACCTTTAGTGTAGTACCATTTGGGCTGAATGTATATGTTGCAGAGTTTATCAGAGCTTTATATTATGTGTTGGGAAAGGAATTGTTATACAAATTAACTATATATGTAGATTATATTTTGGTATCCAGTAAAAGTTGGGAAGAACACATAGGGTTACTTAAGGAAATTTGTGAGGAGTTTAGAAAAGGAGGAATGTCACTGAAGTTATCAAAATGTAAATTTGCAGTGAAACAATTAAAATTTTTGGGGCACATTATATCTGACAATGGAATTATGCCAGATGATGAGAAAATTGAAGCAATTGCAAAGTTTCCACCACCTAGGAATAAGAAACAGCTAAAGTCATTTCTCGGACTGTGTGGATTCTATAGGAAGTATTGTGGTAGTCAGGCTCTTAATGCACCTTTTTTAGGGAATTTGATTAAAAAGAATACTATATGGGACTGGAATAAAGATTGTCAGATTGCTTTTGAAGAGATTAAACACCAATTGGTAAATAGTAAAATCTTATGTAGGCCAGATTTTGGGTTGCCTTTCTGTATTACGACTGACAGCAGTAACTATGGTTTAGGGGCACACCTTTTCCAAGTGAGAAGTCAGAATGGGGTGGAAGAACATAGATCTATTGCTTTTGCCAGCAGGACATTGCAGAAACACGAGAGGCAGTACACCGTTACAGAAAAGGAACTATTAGCCGTTCATTGGGCTTTCTCCAAATTTAAGAATTATTTATTGGGTCACGAGGTGATAGTCTTTTGAGATCATAAAGCACTATCCTACTTACAAGAACGTAAATTATACCATAGTAGAATTACGAGGTGAGCACTTTTTCTTCAGCAGTTTAACTACACCATCAAATATATTAAAGGTGATGAAAATTGCATAGCAGATGCTCTTTCAAGGCATCCTTTGGGAGAATCTATTGGTGACAATGGTGATGAAGGAGGGAATGAATTTAAAATTATGTATTTAAGAGGGATAAATGAGGAGAAAGATGTCATGAAAATCTGCAGTGACATTAGACGGTTTCAGAATCATGATGAAGAGTGGAAACTGGTGAAAAATTATATTGGAAAGAAGGGAAAAGAAAAAGTAGGGCAGTATTACAAAGTTCATAGGGGAATATTATTTCGGAGGATGAAGGAAGATAGTGAGGTATGGAAGTTATGTTGGCCATATGAATTTGTCAAATTACTTGTAAAATATACCCATGAAAGTTATGGTCATTGTGGGGCAGCAAAAGATTCAAGAAAACATTTACGTTTACAATATGGTGAGGAAAATCTTGTCCACTTTTGACTTGTGTCAGAGAGTCAAGGTAACCAATCAAACGAGTAGAAGTCAGATGCATAATATACTTCCTAAACAGCAGCTTGATGTAGTAGCAATTGACTTGTATGGGCAACTGCCAACCACTAGAGGAGGGTTTATGTATGTTTTTGTAGTGGTGGACTTATTTTCCAAATTTATTAAGTTGTACCCATTGAGGAATGCTACTAGCAAAAACATTATTTCATGTTTTACCCGTGACTATTTCAAATGTGTAGGTGTACCCAAGGCAATTCTTAGTGACAACGGATCACAGTTTACATCCAAAAGTTGGGAAACATTTATATATAGAGAGGAGATCAACCACATACTTATTTCAGCTTATCACCCATCCAGCAACCCAGCTGAAAGATACGTGCATGAAATTGGGAGATTATTTAGGACTTACTGTCATACTGACCACAACACTTGGATACATTACATTAGCAAACTTGAAGATGTGATGAATAGCTTACAGCACAGTTCAACAGGATTCTCTTCACATGAGATACTTTATGATAAAAAGCCACCAAATCTTATTAGTGAAATGATTGAGTTTCCAGCATGTAACAGCTTGTCAAAAGAAGAAAGAGAGGAGATTGTAAGGAACAACATGAAAAAGCAAGGGGAAATTAGGAAAAGTAGACATGATAAGAGGGGGAAAATGTGCGAGTTTAATGTGGGAGATTTAGTCCTAGTGAAAACAGTAGAAAAGTCAAAATCATTGTGTGGGGAACTTAAGAAATTCTTTGATATTTATATAGGACCATTTGTGATATCTGAGAACTCACATCCAAATTCCTATAGGTTGATCTATCCTGAATCTAGAAAACTTTTTGGTCTACGTAATATCACGGAGTTGAAGCATAATAAAAGTCCAAGCTAAGTTTACAGTGTCACAATTTTGAAAACTTGGGACTCTGTCTTGATCTGTATCTTTGCTGTTTAATCTTGCATTTTGCTTTGTATATATTTATGGTTTTTACAATGAATATCTTATGCTCTTGCCTTGCACGATGAGTGCAAAACTTAAATGTTTCTTTACACTCATGTGATTTGAAAATATAAATTTTTAATCTTAGTATCATTGTGTTAGTGTAAGTTGATGAGGCCATACTTCATCTGTTTGAATATGGCTATGTTGTGCTCAAAAGAGCTTATTCATTTAGACATTATGCTTAATATCTTTGTTATTGATATTTATTATACACAGTGTAAACTGTTTGTAACATTTTGTTACTGAAGATCCTTTATGAACCAGACTTTATGAGTAACTGACCAACACACTCTTATGCTAAGTATTTGTGTTGGGGAGAGAAGTTTTCATGTTTCTATTCTTGTTTATGCTTATGGAGTTTTAACTTTTGTATTATCATTTTTATTGCATAACTTTGTCTTGTCCAATAACTATGGACTTTTAACGCAGTATTGGGCCATGTTGCTTTGAGACAGATCACTAGTCTTATCTTGTTTGAAAACATGTGCACTGTGCATATAAGTAGATACCTGGACAGGCATTTACTCTTGAACCAGTGAAACAATTATCATTTCTTTGAGAAACTTACCTGAACTATAGTTTTAGAACACTTATATATGCTATACATTGTTTTTCTTGTTGAGGCATAACTCACAAAATATGAGTACTTAATTATAATAATTTGCACCATTGCCTGTTGTGAGGCTTATCTACTATTACCTCAAGTATATATGGATTTAATAGGATACCATACACTTTAGAAATGTACATTTTGATTTACTGATACCTAACATAAAAACACAATGATAGGACTGGAGAGAAATAACAGTAGATGAGATTTTTCAGTGGTAAACTTTTATTCGTGAATCCTTTTTACGTAATATTTAAATTTCTTTATGCCTTGCGTTATTACTTAGTCAAAATTCCGGAGGTGTGACGTTTGTTCTTTACCTCTGAGACATCTCATTCGAAACTTACCTAGCCACTGACAATATTGTGTCTGTAATACACAAACACTTAGGTAATTCTGTCAAGATTTAATTCTGAGAACTATGAAATAAATGTGAAAGCAGTCTATGTATGATAAAACTGTACACTGTAAATGACATTAGAAATCTGGAATTAATCACTTACTGAAGATATACATTGAAACTGCAGATATCAAAATGCTGACTATTTCACTTACTTATGCACAAAGCTATGAAACTTTGGTTTTGTTGCGTGGTCAGCTCAGTATATGTTAATTAAATGGGGAGTTGACGTCATGTCTTATGACATAGGCAACTACACTAACCACAAATTTGCACTTGTGAAGTGACTTATATGCTACAATATGGATATGTGACTGCGAGAAGTTATGACCAGAGTAACATGTCTTTACTACAAACTGTGTGAGTTGAAGTATGAGGATAAAAAACTGCAATTAATCTTGAGTGAACCAGCGTTCATACTCTAATAGTGATGGTGATCCTGTTTTGCCACAGTTGTGTATACTATGTGGTTCTCATGGAGACACATAGACACTGTGTGCCTTTGTACTGGTTGGACTTCTGAATACTGTTTAGTCTTGCGTCCTGTGCATATGGCCAAGGTTGATTGAAGGCTGAGTATTGGTGGCAGAAGATGGATGATTCTACAATATAATTAACTAATCTACATGTTTTATGTGACAAAGGAACTGGGTATGGAGAGAGGACTACACACTGTACATAGATGTACACTTTACATGATTACACGTTGCGTATGCATGAGTAGAGGGAATTTTCATATATTTATTATCTTATATCGAAAAACTGACCTGACCAAGCAATTGTTAGCTTCTGTTCTGATCAGTTGAGAAAACAACAACACTTTTATGCGGATGGAGCTCTGTATCTTCACAGATTTATGTTTTACTGACGAACTCTGAAAGAAATTGGTCTTGTATAGGCACAGAATATGAGATAAGGGTGGGTTAGATGAGTGTCAGCATGGAGTGGATTAGGATTAGAGGATAAAGAACACGCAGGAACTGACAAACACAGAACATTGGGTAGTATTTACATGTATTCACTTTATTAGTATTGAATTTATATTTGTGATAAAAGTATTTTACCACTACATTTGACGGGGTTTACAGATTCCCATTGGAATGCCACCTCTGAATTTGTACATTTGAATTATTTTATACATATGTACAAGTGAAGCATGATACCACTGATGATGGCTGGGTTAATATGATCCCATTGCACTGCCGTTTCTAAACTCTCACTTTTTAGCTATTTTCCATTACATTATGGAAAACTTATTGATATGAGGACCCTGAGACGCTTATTTAACTGAGATTGTTCAAATGGTACTCTTTACATCAAAAAAATATTAGACACATATTTCTCAGTAGATGTCTGAACTAAATTGAAAATAAGCTTTTTAGCTGATGTTAAAACCAAGTCGATATAAGACCACATTTATCTCTTTTATGTCTTACTTTTAGTGTCTAATATATTTGTACAATCATTATATAAATATGTAAGTGAACTCTGGTAATCAAACCCAGTATGGTAGGGAAGAGGCATCCTGGGTGAGATACCAATGTATTTATATGTGACTAATTAAGTGTTGTATGATTTCAGGAAAATTACTATGATATATCCAGAATGAGATTTTCACTCTGCAGCGGAGTGTGCGCTGATATGAAACTTCCTGGCAGATTAAAACTGTGTGCCCGACCGAGACTCGAACTCGGGACCTTTGCCTTTCGCGGGCAAGTGCTCTACCATCTGAGCTACCGAAGCACGACTCACGACCAGTACTCACAGCTTTACTTCTGCCAGTATCCGTCTCCTACCTTCCAAACTTTACAGAAGCTCTCCTGCGAACCTTGCAGAACTAGCACTCCTGAAAGAAAGGATATTGCGGAGACATGGCTTAGCCACAGCCTGGGGGATGTTTCCAGAATGAGATTTTCACTCTGCAGCGGAGTGTGCGCTGATATGAAACTTCCTGGCAGATTAAAACTGTGTGCCCGACCGAGACTCGAACTCGGGACCTTTGCCTTTCACGGGCAAGTGCTCTACCATCTGAGCTACCGAAGCACGACTCACGACCAGTACTCACAGCTTTACTTCTGCCAGTATCCGTCTCCTACCTTCCAAACTTTACAGAAGCTCTCCTGCGAACCTTGCAGAACTAGCACTCCTGAAAGAAAGGATATTGCGGAGACATGGCTTAGCCACAGCCTGGGGGATGTTTCCAGAATGAGATTTTCACTCTGCAGCGGAGTGTGCGCTGATATGAAACTTCCTGGCAGATTAAAACTGTGTGCCCGACCGAGACTCGAACTCGGGACCTTTGCCTTTCGCGGGCAAGTGCTCTACCATCTGAGCTACCGAAGCACGACTCACGACCAGTACTCACAGCTTTACTTCTGCCAGTATCCGTCTCCTACCTTCCAAACTTTACAGAAGCTCTCCTGCGAACCTTGCAGAACTAGCACTCCTGAAAGAAAGGATATTGCGGAGACATGGCTTAGCCACAGCCTGGGGGATGTTTCCAGAATGAGATTTTCACTCTGCAGCGGAGTGTGCGCTGATATGAAACTTCCTGGCAGATTAAAACTGTGTGCCCGACCGAGACTCGAACTCGGGACCTTTGCCTTTCGCGGGCAAGTGCTCTACCATCTGAGCTACCGAAGCACGACTCACGACCAGTACTCACAGCTTTACTTCTGCCAGTATCCGTCTCCTACCTTCCAAACTTTACAGAAGCTCTCCTGCGAACCTTGCAGAACTAGCACTCCTGAAAGAAAGGATATTGCGGAGACATGGCTTAGCCACAGCCTGGGGGATGTTTCCAGAATGAGATTTTCACTCTGCAGCGGAGTGTGCGCTGATATGAAACTTCCTGGCAGATTAAAACTGTGTGCCCGACCGAGACTCGAACTCGGGACCTTTGCCTTTCGCGGGCAAGTGCTCTACCATCTGAGCTACCGAAGCACGACTCACGACCAGTACTCACAGCTTTACTTCTGCCAGTATCCGTCTCCTACCTTCCAAACTTTACAGAAACTCTCCTGCGAACCTTGCAGAACTAGCACTCCTGAAAGAAAGGATATTGCGGAGACATGGCTTAGCCACAGCCTGGGGGATGTTTCCAGAATGAGATTTTCACTCTGCAGCGGAGTGTGCGCTGATATGAAACTTCCTGGCAGATTAAAACTGTGTGCCCGACCGAGACTCGAACTCGGGACCTTTGCCTTTCGCGGGCAAGTGCTCTACCATCTGAGCTACCGAAGCACGACTCACGACCAGTACTCACAGCTTTACTTCTGCCAGTATCCGTCTCCTACCTTCCAAACTTTACAGAAGCTCTCCTGCGAACCTTGCAGAACTAGCACTCCTGAAAGAAAGGATATTGCGGAGACATGGCTTAGCCACAGCCTGGGGGATGTTTCCAGAATGAGATTTTCACTCTGCAGCGGAGTGTGCGCTGATATGAAACTTCCTGGCAGATTAAAACTGTGTGCCCGACCGAGACTCGAACTCGGGACCTTTGCCTTTCGCGGGCAAGTGCTCTACCATCTGAGCTACCGAAGCACGACTCACGACCAGTACTCACAGCTTTACTTCTGCCAGTATCCGTCTCCTACCTTCCAAACTTTACAGAAGCTCTCCTGCGAACCTTGCAGAACTAGCACTCCTGAAAGAAAGGATATTGCGGAGACATGGCTTAGCCACAGCCTGGGGGATGTTTCCAGAATGAGATTTTCACTCTGCAGCGGAGTGTGCGCTGATATGAAACTTCCTGGCAGATTAAAACTGTGTGCCCGACCGAGACTCGAACTCGGGACCTTTGCCTTTCGCGGGCAAGTGCTCTACCATCTGAGCTACCGAAGCACGACTCACGACCAGTACTCACAGCTTTACTTCTGCCAGTATCCGTCTCCTACCTTCCAAACTTTACAGAAGCTCTCCTGCGAACCTTGCAGAACTAGCACTCCTGAAAGAAAGGATATTGCGGAGACATGGCTTAGCCACAGCCTGGGGGATGTTTCCAGAATGAGATTTTCACTCTGCAGCGGAGTGTGCGCTGATATGAAACTTCCTGGCAGATTAAAACTGTGTGCCCGACCGAGACTCGAACTCGGGACCTTTGCCTTTCGCGGGCAAGTGCTCTACCATCTGAGCTACCGAAGCACGACTCACGACCAGTACTCACAGCTTTACTTCTGCCAGTATCCGTCTCCTACCTTCCAAACTTTACAGAAGCTCTCCTGCGAACCTTGCAGAACTAGCACTCCTGAAAGAAAGGATATTGCGGAGACATGGCTTAGCCACAGCCTGGGGGATGTTTCCAGAATGAGATTTTCACTCTGCAGCGGAGTGTGCGCTGATATGAAACTTCCTGGCAGATTAAAACTGTGTGCCCGACCGAGACTCGAACTCGGGACCTTTGCCTTTCCGCTGCAGAGTGAAAATCTCATTCTGGAAACATCCCCCAGGCTGTGGCTAAGCCATGTCTCCGCAATATCCTTTCTTTCAGGAGTGCTAGTTCTGCAAGGTTCGCAGGAGAGCTTCTGTAAAGTTTGGAAGGTAGGAGACGGATACTGGCAGAAGTAAAGCTGTGAGTACTGGTCGTGAGTCGTGCTTCGGTAGCTCAGATGGTAGAGCACTTGCCCGCGAAAGGCAAAGGTCCCGAGTTCGAGTCTCGGTCGGGCACACAGTTTTAATCTGCCAGGAAGTTTCATATCAGCGCACACTCCGCTGCAGAGTGAAAATCTCATTCTGGAAACATCCCCCAGGCTGTGGCTAAGCCATGTCTCCGCAATATCCTTTCTTTCAGGAGTGCTAGTTCTGCAAGGTTCGCAGGAGAGCTTCTGTAAAGTTTGGAAGGTAGGAGACGGATACTGGCAGAAGTAAAGCTGTGAGTACTGGTCGTGAGTCGTGCTTCGGTAGCTCAGATGGTAGAGCACTTGCCCGCGAAAGGCAAAGGTCCCGAGTTCGAGTCTCGGTCGGGCACACAGTTTTAATCTGCCAGGAAGTTTCATATCAGCGCACACTCCGCTGCAGAGTGAAAATCTCATTCTGGAAACATCCCCCAGGCTGTGGCTAAGCCATGTCTCCGCAATATCCTTTCTTTCAGGAGTGCTAGTTCTGCAAGGTTCGCAGGAGAGCTTCTGTAAAGTTTGGAAGGTAGGAGACGGATACTGGCAGAAGTAAAGCTGTGAGTACTGGTCGTGAGTCGTGCTTCGGTAGCTCAGATGGTAGAGCACTTGCCCGCGAAAGGCAAAGGTCCCGAGTTCGAGTCTCGGTCGGGCACACAGTTTTAATCTGCCAGGAAGTTTCATATCAGCGCACACTCCGCTGCAGAGTGAAAATCTCATTCTGGAAACATCCCCCAGGCTGTGGCTAAGCCATGTCTCCGCAATATCCTTTCTTTCAGGAGTGCTAGTTCTGCAAGGTTCGCAGGAGAGCTTCTGTAAAGTTTGGAAGGTAGGAGACGGATACTGGCAGAAGTAAAGCTGTGAGTACTGGTCGTGAGTCGTGCTTCGGTAGCTCAGATGGTAGAGCACTTGCCCGCGAAAGGCAAAGGTCCCGAGTTCGAGTCTCGGTCGGGCACACAGTTTTAATCTGCCAGGAAGTTTCATATCAGCGCACACTCCGCTGCAGAGTGAAAATCTCATTCTGGAAACATCCCCCAGGCTGTGGCTAAGCCATGTCTCCGCAATATCCTTTCTTTCAGGAGTGCTAGTTCTGCAAGGTTCGCAGGAGAGCTTCTGTAAAGTTTGGAAGGTAGGAGACGGATACTGGCAGAAGTAAAGCTGTGAGTACTGGTCGTGAGTCGTGCTTCGGTAGCTCAGATGGTAGAGCACTTGCCCGCGAAAGGCAAAGGTCCCGAGTTCGAGTCTCGGTCGGGCACACAGTTTTAATCTGCCAGGAAGTTTCATATCAGCGCACACTCCGCTGCAGAGTGAAAATCTCATTCTGGAAACATCCCCCAGGCTGTGGCTAAGCCATGTCTCCGCAATATCCTTTCTTTCAGGAGTGCTAGTTCTGCAAGGTTCGCAGGAGAGCTTCTGTAAAGTTTGGAAGGTAGGAGACGGATACTGGCAGAAGTAAAGCTGTGAGTACTGGTCGTGAGTCGTGCTTCGGTAGCTCAGATGGTAGAGCACTTGCCCGCGAAAGGCAAAGGTCCCGAGTTCGAGTCTCGGTCGGGCACACAGTTTTAATCTGCCAGGAAGTTTCATATCAGCGCACACTCCGCTGCAGAGTGAAAATCTCATTCTGGAAACATCCCCCAGGCTGTGGCTAAGCCATGTCTCCGCAATATCCTTTCTTTCAGGAGTGCTAGTTCTGCAAGGTTCGCAGGAGAGCTTCTGTAAAGTTTGGAAGGTAGGAGACGGATACTGGCAGAAGTAAAGCTGTGAGTACTGGTCGTGAGTCGTGCTTCGGTAGCTCAGATGGTAGAGCACTTGCCCGCGAAAGGCAAAGGTCCCGAGTTCGAGTCTCGGTCGGGCACACAGTTTTAATCTGCCAGGAAGTTTCATATCAGCGCACACTCCGCTGCAGAGTGAAAATCTCATTCTGGAAACATCCCCCAGGCTGTGGCTAAGCCATGTCTCCGCAATATCCTTTCTTTCAGGAGTGCTAGTTCTGCAAGGTTCGCAGGAGAGCTTCTGTAAAGTTTGGAAGGTAGGAGACGGATACTGGCAGAAGTAAAGCTGTGAGTACTGGTCGTGAGTCGTGCTTCGGTAGCTCAGATGGTAGAGCACTTGCCCGCGAAAGGCAAAGGTCCCGAGTTCGAGTCTCGGTCGGGCACACAGTTTTAATCTGCCAGGAAGTTTCATATCAGCGCACACTCCGCTGCAGAGTGAAAATCTCATTCTGGAAACATCCCCCAGGCTGTGGCTAAGCCATGTCTCCGCAATATCCTTTCTTTCAGGAGTGCTAGTTCTGCAAGGTTCGCAGGAGAGCTTCTGTAAAGTTTGGAAGGTAGGAGACGGATACTGGCAGAAGTAAAGCTGTGAGTACTGGTCGTGAGTCGTGCTTCGGTAGCTCAGATGGTAGAGCACTTGCCCGCGAAAGGCAAAGGTCCCGAGTTCGAGTCTCGGTCGGGCACACAGTTTTAATCTGCCAGGAAGGTACTATGATATAATTTGACAGATGTGGTGATTAAGGGGACAAATTCAAGAGGGGAAGACCAGCAGAAAGAGACGATAAGACAACTATTGAAGATTACATTAATTACATAAAAAAAACAGTGGTTCATTGCTTTGTGTATCTGTCGAGATCTCTTGCAAAATACTTTTGCATGAAATCTCGAGGGGTGTGTGTAATGTAACGGACTACTGAAGAGAGCGATACCACCCTTATAGTCGCATCTGCCCTTGCAGGGTCAGTGCTCCAATTTCATTTCTATGATTTTTTTTATTTAATATTATTCTATGTAGTATTTAATTTTGCCCAAATCCTTTTTATTATATTATTCTATAATGTGAACTTTATTTGTTTATTTCTGGAGAGTATGTTGGCACCAGTGTGAGCCAGAGACATTTGTGTGTGAAAGGTAGAGAGTCGGACATTGTTAAGGTGACTGTTGGAGTGAGTTAGTTGGATGGTTGTGGGGAGAGCGTAGTTTTGTGAGGTGGACTGTTGATGGGAGTACGGAAGGATGTCTGACGTCTATATAGAGAGTATCTATAAATAGTATGTGATATGAAGATGGAAATTATTGTGAAAAAGTTAAATTAATAAAAATGAAGAATCAATAGTAAAACAAAAAGCGAGTACCAGTTTTCATTAGCACACAAATACCCAGACCTAATATGAACAATGTTAGATGGATGGAACGCACCATGGCGAGAATCAAGACAATGAGACCAAATTCAGCATCTAAAGGTAACGTATTTTAATTAGTTTTAGTATTCTGTGATGTATCATTCTTTTGTCTAAATATTAAGCTTAACATCGTCTGTTGTAGATACAGACCACCACCCAAGCTGGCGGGGTGTCGTCAATTGATCATCATAATATCAGGGTTTGAAATAGCATTTAAATGAATTGAAAGTTTGTCGCTTGATATTTGATTTTACCCCAGACAAAAGAGGGTACATTACAAGGCCATGCCTAGTGTAGTCCCTCCTATCAATAGCATCCACAGGAATCAAACCAATATGGGGCCCTATATCTGTCCTAAGCAGCCACTCCAACTCCAAGTTCACCCTCCCTACAGAAGAGTTCAAATGAGGCCGATCATGGTGTCTCAACACAGACACAAATCCCACACTCGTATGCTTCATTGCTGATGCTATCTTCACCAGGTCACTCTCTATGGAATATTCAGAGTCTCCGTCAATGCTGTTTCCCGGACCACCTACTATAACCACGGCATCCTCCTTCGTGAAATCCTTGCATAGAGAACCTATATCCTCTGTTACCTGACCCAGATCTGCACTAGGCTTGAAAAAGTTTGTGACCTGGTATTCTGGACCTAGATTTTCCTGCAGTAGTTGGCCAACACCTCTACCATGAGAACTACCTAACAACAGAACTTTCTTTCTCTTTACAAATCTCCCTACCTTTTTTTAAGTCCTTGGAAGCTTGTTGTGCCCCTTCTACAGCTTTAGCTACATGAGGCTCATCCGATTCTGACTGAGGCAACAGATCAAATCTATTTTCAAGATTTATCACAAAGCAATGGAAAAAACAGATGCCTATAAATATCTAGGATACAGACAAAAAATAGGAATAAATAATACAAATATTAAAGAAGAACTAAAAAAATATAGACAAAGACTAACAAAAATACTGAAAACAGAATTGACAGCAAGAAACAAGACAAAAGCTATAAATACTTATTCTATACCAATATTGACCTATTCATTTGGAGTAGTGAAATGGAGTAACACAGAACAAGAAGCACTCAATACACTTACACGATCACAGTGCCACAAATATAGAATACATCACATACATTCAGCAACAGAAAGATTCACATTAACAGGAAGGAAGGAGGAATGGGATTTATTGACATAAAAAACCTACATTATGGACAGGTAGACAATTTAAGAAAATTCTTTCTAGAACGAGCAGAAACTAGCAAAATACACAAACAATCACTCATATAAATACATCGGATACACCATTGCAATTTCATAACCATTTCTAAAACCCTTTAGATCACATAACATCAACAGATACGAAGAAAGTAAATTGGAAAAAGAAAACACTACATGGCAAGCACCTGTATCATCTAACACAGCCACACATCGATCAAGACGCATCCAACACATGACTAAGAAAAGGCAATATATACAGTGAGATGGAAGGATTCATGATTGCAATACAGGATCAAAGAATAAACACCAGATATTACCGCAAGCATATTATTAAAGATCCCAATACCATAACAAATAAATGCAGACTTTGCAAACAACAAATAGAAACAGTAGATCACATCACGAGTGGATGTACAATACTAGCAAATACAGAATACCCCAGAAGACATGACAATGTAGCAAAAATAATACATCAACAACTTGCCATACAACACAAACTAATAAAATAACACGTTCCCACATACAAGTATGCACCACAAAATGCACTGGAGAATGATGAATACAAATTGTACTGGAACAGTACCATTATAACAGATAAAACAACACCACATAACAAACCTGACATCATACGCACCAATAAAAAGAAGAAATTAACACAACTAATCGAAATATCCATTCTAATACAACAACTATACAGAAGAAAATAGGAGAAAAAATTGAAAAATACATCCAACTGGCTGAGGAAGTCAAGGACATGTGGCATCAGGATAAAGTTGGCATGATACCAATTATACTATCAACTACAGGAGTCATACCAAACAATATCCAACAGTACATCAATGCAATACAGCTACATCCAAATGTATATATACAACTACAGAAATCTGTAATACATGTTCGATTACCCGAAAGTTCCTAAATGCAACGTAACATATACCATACAGTTAAAAGCAAGTCATGCTTGATCAAGGTCTGCGTCACTTTCCATTTTTAACCAGAAATAATATCTGAGAAAGGAAGGAAAATAATAATAATAATAATAATAATAATAAAAGCTCATTTACCATATTATCTGTTTCTTTACAAACAATGAATATTTAATTTTCAGTATTTTTCACTTATAGAAGCTATGTGGGCTTATAATTTCAGGAAACTTCAAACATTTGGGCTTCTGATTTATAATCCACATAGTTGATTTTCACCAGAGACTGTAGCTACCTCTGTGCAGTTGAATGATATAGTATCCAATACATAATATCTACCTCTGAAAATAAATGTAAATTAGCCTTGAAATTAAGCACTCACTTCAGTGAACCCTTTAAAATGGTCTAAATAATGAATAGTTCAGTATCAGTTATCATTTTGATCCTATCTTCTACCACAAATCAGACTAGTAAAGTTATAGCAAAAACTTGCACAAGTTGTTATTACTCAGAGATAATTTTCACTTTCTCATTAGCTTCAATACCAGTCTCATCTTTAATTACAAAAAATGGAAAAATCCAAGATGGAAATTAACAATATTATGAAAGGATAGTTGCTACTCACCATACAGCAAAGATACCGAGTTGCAGACAGGCACAACAACACAAGTTTTTGTTCTAAAGACATTGTTTGTCATAAACTGACAAAAAGTTTTTTTTTTTTTTTTTTTTTTTAAAAAAATCTGTGATTCAGCATCTCTGCTATACCATGAGTTGCAACTGTTCTTTTCAGCTCAATTATGTATTTTCTTAAAATGACATTACTTCTCCCAGAACCACTTATTCAAATAAATCAGAACACCAAGATCTTCAAATTAATTTCTACACTTCACAAAAGTTTTGCTGCAAAACTACACTATGCACAGTGTATTGCCACACAAAAACTTTTTAAACATCTTTGTAAGCTATTAAATAGTTTGTGACTATTACAGCAGTACATAAACCACATTACAACTCTTGACATTTCAAGAGCTAAAAACAGGTTGAATGTTTTATACTACAAATTATTCTTTCTTCTTTATACATTGTTAAGAGTTGAAATATACTTACAGTCAAAATGAACACTTATCTTTCATTATACAACTTCTTCTTCACTGTGACTGTGGTTCCGAGTGAAGGTACATTTACACACATAGTATACATAGACAGACCTTGCCTTGGTGGTAACACAAGTTCCCATCAGATCATTGAAGTTAAGCACTGTCGTGTTTGACTAGCGCTTGGATGGGTGACCATCCACATCTGCAGAGTGCTGTTGGCAAACAGGGTGCACTCAGCCTTTGTGAGGCCAACTGAGTAGCTATTTGATTGACAGGTAGTGACTCTGTTATGTAAACTGACAACAGCCAGGAGGATGGTGTGCTGACCACATGCCCCTTTGCATCAGCATCTAGTGAGGCCTCTTGGCTGAGGATGGCATGGCAGTCAGTCAGTACCATTGGGCCCTCTGGGATCTGTGTAGTGAGTGTGTATACATAGACAGAACAAGTCTAAAACCTATGCTGCAATAGACTGTAATTGGTTATACAACTCAAAGCACTGTTCAAGAGAAACTCTTTCTGTAGCACTCTTCTTCAAAAACAAAGTTCACAAACATATGAAAGGACTTGCAGATTAACTAGGAGAGTCTAACTGATTGTCTCTAGCTCAGTTGATGCTGGACATGGCACTCTTATTGCTGCTTGATGTGAGCTAGGTGTTGACTGGAATGTAGCTGGTGTAGAGCTGATCTCATGTCCCTATGTTGGTCTATTTCAAGAAAGGACACTGCTGGTGGCACAGAAAACTTCTGTGGGCATGTGTTGCCACTTCTGTCTCATTGGTGCAGACAGGAATACTATGAAAGCAAAGAGCATCTTTGTGATATCAGTAGCAGGCTCAAACACCACATCTATCGATTTCACTACACTGCCCTCCCATTTACCCCTTCTTCACCTTCCCACTCAAACATTCAACCCACTGAGAGTTAAGGATTTGGAGGATTATGACAGGGAGGATGATAGTACGCTGGCACAACTGAATGGGGTGGGTGCTGAAACTTTAGTCAGCACCAAGCACCTTCCAACACACCGGCATTCGCTCTGAGCATGCCTGGAAATGGCAACCCAAAAAACAGGCTCAGGGTGGACACTGGCTTCTGTAGGTGCACATACCAAATCTGATGCAGTTGGGATGGAGATGACCACTGTGAGAACCTCTGCGGTACCCAGCTGGATGATCAGATGCTGCTCCTCCATGTTTGGTGATGTCGGCTGCTGCTAGATGGGCTGCACAGATGGAGGTGGCTCCAGGTGGTCATCCATGGATGTCCCTGCCCATGGGGACAGTGTTTGCTGCAGGAGGAGGTGACTGTGGCTGTAAAGGTGACTGCTGCAGGTTTTGGCAACAGACAGGATCTTTGAACAAAGAAGGGAGAGCATAATCTCAGGAATGGGCAGGTTGTAATTGGTTCTGTTGAATCTGATGTAGTCTGGTCAAGCTTCAAATGGTGTATGTTGCACTGGAAACAATGATATCAATTATGACATGCTCCCATCTGTGTCTGGCTCCATACAGTATGAACATGAATGGCTGCTGCACAGCATCCATGAGGAAGCTCCGCTGGTGACTTGCTGTCTCATGGCAATGAGTGATACGGTAATAAAAACTCTTTCCATTAGTGGGTGGCCTGTAACTTGTCCATTTGAGACTAGGATGTGTGCATCAATCTGTAGCTTCACCATCTGATTGCAGGTGGAAGAGTGCCATGAGAATGTAACGTATACCATTGTAACTACAAAATGTACAAACTGTCTGCACATGAGCTGTGGTCCAGTGTACAACATGATCATTTCTGGCAACCTTCTGATACAAAAGCTAAAGTCAAAGCAGACACAGTACTAGTAGACATAGTAGAGTTGATTGGGACAATGAATCGAATCTTGCTGATATTTCTGAACTGGGGCAAAACTTGATTGTGGCCCCCTCCCTTCCACTCAAGCGTTTGATACAGGACATAAAAAATGAAAGAAATTCAAGTTTTCAAAAATACATTCATTTTGTAGTGCACATATTTGTGAAGAGCTTGATATATAAAACATGTATGCCGAGGAAATGTACAAACCTGACATCATACGCACCAATAAAAAGAAGAAATTAACACAACTAATCGAAATATCCATTCTAATACAACAACTATACAGAAGAAAATAGGAGAAAAAATTGAAAAATACATCCAACTGGCTGAGGAAGTCAAGGACATGTGGCATCAGGATAAAGTTGGCATGATACCAATTATACTATCAACTACAGGAGTCATACCAAACAATATCCAACAGTACATCAATGCAATACAGCTACATCCAAATGTATATATACAACTACAGAAATCTGTAATACATGTTCGATTACCCGAAAGTTCCTAAATGCAACGTAACATATACCATACAGTTAAAAGCAAGTCATGCTTGATCAAGGTCTGCGTCACTTTCCATTTTTAACCAGAAATAATATCTGAGAAAGGAAGGAAAATAATAATAATAATAATAATAATAATAAAAGCTCATTTACCATATTATCTGTTTCTTTACAAACAATGAATATTTAATTTTCAGTATTTTTCACTTATAGAAGCTATGTGGGCTTATAATTTCAGGAAACTTCAAACATTTGGGCTTCTGATTTATAATCCACATAGTTGATTTTCACCAGAGACTGTAGCTACCTCTGTGCAGTTGAATGATATAGTATCCAATACATAATATCTACCTCTGAAAATAAATGTAAATTAGCCTTGAAATTAAGCACTCACTTCAGTGAACCCTTTAAAATGGTCTAAATAATGAATAGTTCAGTATCAGTTATCATTTTGATCCTATCTTCTACCACAAATCAGACTAGTAAAGTTATAGCAAAAACTTGCACAAGTTGTTATTACTCAGAGATAATTTTCACTTTCTCATTAGCTTCAATACCAGTCTCATCTTTAATTACAAAAAATGGAAAAATCCAAGATGGAAATTAACAATATTATGAAAGGATAGTTGCTACTCACCATACAGCAAAGATACCGAGTTGCAGACAGGCACAACAACACAAGTTTTTGTTCTAAAGACATTGTTTGTCATAAACTGACAAAAAGTTTTTTTTTTTTTTTTTTTTTTAAAAAAATCTGTGATTCAGCATCTCTGCTATACCATGAGTTGCAACTGTTCTTTTCAGCTCAATTATGTATTTTCTTAAAATGACATTACTTCTCCCAGAACCACTTATTCAAATAAATCAGAACACCAAGATCTTCAAATTAATTTCTACACTTCACAAAAGTTTTGCTGCAAAACTACACTATGCACAGTGTATTGCCACACAAAAACTTTTTAAACATCTTTGTAAGCTATTAAATAGTTTGTGACTATTACAGCAGTACATAAACCACATTACAACTCTTGACATTTCAAGAGCTAAAAACAGGTTGAATGTTTTATACTACAAATTATTCTTTCTTCTTTATACATTGTTAAGAGTTGAAATATACTTACAGTCAAAATGAACACTTATCTTTCATTATACAACTTCTTCTTCACTGTGACTGTGGTTCCGAGTGAAGGTACATTTACACACATAGTATACATAGACAGACCTTGCCTTGGTGGTAACACAAGTTCCCATCAGATCATTGAAGTTAAGCACTGTCGTGTTTGACTAGCGCTTGGATGGGTGACCATCCACATCTGCAGAGTGCTGTTGGCAAACAGGGTGCACTCAGCCTTTGTGAGGCCAACTGAGTAGCTATTTGATTGACAGGTAGTGACTCTGTTATGTAAACTGACAACAGCCAGGAGGATGGTGTGCTGACCACATGCCCCTTTGCATCAGCATCTAGTGAGGCCTCTTGGCTGAGGATGGCATGGCAGTCAGTCAGTACCATTGGGCCCTCTGGGATCTGTGTAGTGAGTGTGTATACATAGACAGAACAAGTCTAAAACCTATGCTGCAATAGACTGTAATTGGTTATACAACTCAAAGCACTGTTCAAGAGAAACTCTTTCTGTAGCACTCTTCTTCAAAAACAAAGTTCACAAACATATGAAAGGACTTGCAGATTAACTAGGAGAGTCTAACTGATTGTCTCTAGCTCAGTTGATGCTGGACATGGCACTCTTATTGCTGCTTGATGTGAGCTAGGTGTTGACTGGAATGTAGCTGGTGTAGAGCTGATCTCATGTCCCTATGTTGGTCTATTTCAAGAAAGGACACTGCTGGTGGCACAGAAAACTTCTGTGGGCATGTGTTGCCACTTCTGTCTCATTGGTGCAGACAGGAATACTATGAAAGCAAAGAGCATCTTTGTGATATCAGTAGCAGGCTCAAACACCACATCTATCGATTTCACTACACTGCCCTCCCATTTACCCCTTCTTCACCTTCCCACTCAAACATTCAACCCACTGAGAGTTAAGGATTTGGAGGATTATGACAGGGAGGATGATAGTACGCTGGCACAACTGAATGGGGTGGGTGCTGAAACTTTAGTCAGCACCAAGCACCTTCCAACACACCGGCATTCGCTCTGAGCATGCCTGGAAATGGCAACCCAAAAAACAGGCTCAGGGTGGACACTGGCTTCTGTAGGTGCACATACCAAATCTGATGCAGTTGGGATGGAGATGACCACTGTGAGAACCTCTGCGGTACCCAGCTGGATGATCAGATGCTGCTCCTCCATGTTTGGTGATGTCGGCTGCTGCTAGATGGGCTGCACAGATGGAGGTGGCTCCAGGTGGTCATCCATGGATGTCCCTGCCCATGGGGACAGTGTTTGCTGCAGGAGGAGGTGACTGTGGCTGTAAAGGTGACTGCTGCAGGTTTTGGCAACAGACAGGATCTTTGAACAAAGAAGGGAGAGCATAATCTCAGGAATGGGCAGGTTGTAATTGGTTCTGTTGAATCTGATGTAGTCTGGTCAAGCTTCAAATGGTGTATGTTGCACTGGAAACAATGATATCAATTATGACATGCTCCCATCTGTGTCTGGCTCCATACAGTATGAACATGAATGGCTGCTGCACAGCATCCATGAGGAAGCTCCGCTGGTGACTTGCTGTCTCATGGCAATGAGTGATACGGTAATAAAAACTCTTTCCATTAGTGGGTGGCCTGTAACTTGTCCATTTGAGACTAGGATGTGTGCATCAATCTGTAGCTTCACCATCTGATTGCAGGTGGAAGAGTGCCATGAGAATGTAACGTATACCATTGTAACTACAAAATGTACAAACTGTCTGCACATGAGCTGTGGTCCAGTGTACAACATGATCATTTCTGGCAACCTTCTGATACAAAAGCTAAAGTCAAAGCAGACACAGTACTAGTAGACATAGTAGAGTTGATTGGGACAATGAATCGAATCTTGCTGATATTTCTGAACTGGGGCAAAACTTGATTGTGGCCCCCTCCCTTCCACTCAAGCGTTTGATACAGGACATAAAAAATGAAAGAAATTCAAGTTTTCAAAAATACATTCATTTTGTAGTGCACATATTTGTGAAGAGCTTGATATATAAAACATGTATGCCGAGGAAATGTACGAGATATTATTTGGTCTTAAGTGTGACAGACTGCCGACCTACACCACTTCACACAGCACTCTTCTATTGCACATCACTATATTTTTCTCTGTGGAATTCAAACATATATATTTCATAATGGAAGCCATCAAATCTATATTCAGGATAGTGGAAATGAAATTGTCCTGTGGTGCCTTTCTTGGTCCCAATTGGTTGGTTTTACATCCTACCCTCCCTTAAAAAACTCACAATTGGTAGTGGATGGGATTGTTTGTGACCAGGAGAATAAGAACTCTTCAGAAAATTTGCACTCTTTATTGCTTATTAGCTAATAACTTTCTCTTTTGTGTAACATAAAATTAAACATAGGAAAAGTAAAAGCGGTAAAGACAAGAGACAAGAAAGACAGTACACATTTCTTCAATCCTTAGATCCCAGTATTTTTTCTCTCTAAGTTACAGCTTCACACAGTATGCTTTCCTTTCTGTGAAAGAATCTAGTGCCTCATCAAAGTTCATCAAACATATTGATACATGTCTTATACTGAAAAAGCTGTTAATATGAATAGTACCCAAGACTGGCATGGTTTCTCGATTTGATTATGTTTATTATGCCACTCTCTGCTAGATAAAATGAAATAGGCCTTTGTAATATTGCAGCAGCTGTAACATATGCCAAATAAGCAACACTGTTTTGGAACAAATGGTCATTTTTATCTACCTCATAAACATAAGTAATGACAGAATATAATTGACGAAGTACCAATATAGAATACCTATTAGGCCTGCTACAAGCAAATAGTTTTATGCTAGGAAATAGTTTAACATATGCTCCAGTTTCTCAAACGTGAAACTGAAAAGTAGTAGCAGTAGTATGAAATTTTTGTATAAATTTGGTCTCATCATATTTTTCCATATAATTTGTGTGATGTCCCCTTTTCTTCTCCTTGCTTATTCCAAAAAAAATTGTCTTCACTAATTTTGTAGCTATTCCTGCAATTGTCAAAATTTATTCTCTAGTTAACTTCACTATCACCAGTTCAGTTATCCCATGTTTATTCTCTGGTTATGCATACAACGTGCTTTACATGCTATTCTGAGAATAGAAGTGAAGCAGCTGCTTACGAGGGGCTGTACAACTTGCCCTAGTAATATAGTGATATAGCAAAAGCTTTTTGTCAAAATTTCATTTTCTTGGATACACCAAGAAGATAATATGTAATATTTCTTACCTGTTATTCCTGTTGTTTATTTCTGCTCTGGTGGTCTGAACACTGCATTTCACTATCATCTATAATAATGCTTATCATTCGTGCACCCAATCAACCTCATAAACAAACAGCAATTGGCGTTCACCCATTTGGGAATGTTTGGCTCAGTTCATATAGCTCTGTCCCCTTTTGTCTATGTGAGAGATTTTTTATTTCTAGATGCAGCAGGGATTCCACTGGCAGAGACATTACATACAGTATGCATGCATTCGGAAATCAACTTATGATTCATTCCAAAATCAACTTAGAATGTGTTCAGAAACCAACAGGGATGGGTTTCAAAATCGTATGAATAATTGATAGACTAATGTGCTCTTGATGGTAGGTGCTTTGTGAAACAAGGTTTTTTTTTCTAGAATATGAATTTGGCACCCCCAGAAATTGGTGCCATGGGCAAATATCCCCGTTTAGCCCCCCCCCCCCCCCCCCATATCTGGGCTTGCATATTCCAGTGTGGAACCGCAAAGTCAATGTGCAACCATTGCCATAACTGCCTGAAAAACATGGCTAGTCAAAGTAGTTTTGTGTGGGAGAGGCCTGTTGCTCTTCATACATTGTACACTGTGAAGTCATCTGTTCTCTTTGTGTGTTAATACTCAGCCATGTACAATGGCATCTTGCTAACTGTTTAGAGCATACAATACTCCAGTGGCTCTGATGTAATAAGTTTAACATGTTTTGCTGAAGGGTCATTTTCTGAATGAAGAAGGACACCCATCTGTGCTGTGATGGTACAATAATGTGCTAACAAGCAGCGTACCATGGGATAGTGGATGTCTTTGATACTACAAGGCGAACAAAATACAAAACAACACTCAAAGCTGGGTCAAATGTAGTTTCTTGCACCACATGACAAAAAGTTACAGGATATTCTTCAAACACATGCATTTTTTGTGAAGCAATGTGGAAGCAGGAGTCTTCAAATGAATCAGACTTTGCATCACAACCCAATGAGGACCATGATAGTAAGTCAGCATGGAATGCTTCATTGTAGACTGATATGTCAAATCACACTGATAATTTGACAATAAGAGAGCCTACTGTTGTAGCTTCTGCACTAGTTGGGCTGGGTCAGGATGAGAGGAGCCAAACAGAGCTGTTAAAGGCCTATGGTCCATTAAGGAGAAAAAATGATATCCTTACAGGACTGATAGAACTTTGTGATCCCGTAAATGGTAGGAAGTGCTTCCTTTTTCAGCTGACTATAGTTGCATTGTGCCTTGGTGAATATGTTTGATGCAAGTGCAACCGGCCTCTCTATGGCACCCATGTGATGGAACAATACTGCATCTGTATCATAAGAAGAGGTGTCCACTGCCACAGTGACAGGCTATAGAATAGAATAGAATAGAATAGAATCTTTATTGTCACATGACATGTTATATACAATCATTCGATTGAAACATTGGTGACTCGTCAATGAATAATTCTATGCCTACCTAAGTATACCTACAACAACTACAACAAGTTACATTAAAATAATGCATTGTGGATGCTCCCACAAGCACATAACAACATAAAAAGATAATTACATGTTAGAGTTCTTCCTTTTTCTTAACATTTCCACAGTGGTTTGAAATCATTCTTTTAAAGTATTTATCATGTTTGTTTCTGGAGTTTATAAATATAGACATACTCCAAAGACCACATACTTTCTTAATAGTAGTATATATGTTTACATCTAGATATTTAGATACATAGTTTATAAGTATGGACACATATAAAAAGAACATATACCTCCATTGAAAGGGAACATAAGCATACACATCGAACATAATGTAGAACAAACAGGAAAACCAAGCACATGAATATCTCCTACTTGCCTACCTCATTTATAAAATCATCCACACTGTAGTAGCATTTGCTTTTTAAATATTTTTCAATGTTTCCACAAGTGGATTCTAGCTTGCAGTCCTTCAACTTTGAACGGATTTTATTGCCAAGCTTCAAAGCCATATAATATGGAGTATTTTCAAATAATGTTAACCTGTGGCAAGGTAACATGTAATCTTGTTTGTGCCTTGTTTCATAAGAATGTGAAAATGAGTTTCCCTCAAAAAGATGTGGGTTTTTTAAACCAAAGAGAAGTGTTTCGTATATAAACATGGAAGGAACTGTCAGTAAGTCAAGACTTGCAAATAAGGGTTTGCATGATTGTCTATTGTTTGTTCCAGTCATAGCTCTGATGATTTTTTTCTGTAGCTTGAACACTCTGAGGAGGCTTCCTTTTCAAACTCCCCAAAAAATTATCCCATATCTTACAACTGATATAAAATATGCATGATACACAATTTTCCTAACACTTAAGTCAGTTACTTTGTTCAGAACCCTCATTGCGTAAACAAAACTATTTAACCATTTCAGTAAGCAATCCACATGATTAGTCCATGTCAAGTTTTTATTTATGGTCACTCCCAGAAATTTGACAGAATCTGCAGTTATCAGTTCTCTGCCTTCATAACTTAACTTTGTTGCATATTCAACAGTTTTTTTGGTCCTGAATTGTACAATTTGTGTTTTTGTTAAGTTTAGTTTCATAGCATTATTATTTATCCAACTTTCTAGTTCTTGAAGAGTCTGTTTTGTTTTCTGTGCTAATTCTTCAGTGTTTTTGCAGCAGACTACTGCTGTTGAGTCATCTGCATACAGAATCGTATCTGAAGTTACCTTACCTGGCATGTCATTTATATAATATAGAAATAGTAACGGGCCTAGTATGGACCCCTGGGAGACTCCTGCTTGTATTTCCTTCCAACTAGAGCAAGTTTTCTTACCCTTATCTTGTATAACTACTCTCTGTTTCCTATTTTTGAGATACGACTTGAACCAATTTAAAGATTTTTCATGGAAGCCATAAGAAGCTAATTTGAGGAGCAGCTACTTATGGTTTACCAAATCAAATGCCTTACTCAGGTCACAGAAGATACCGGATACACTCTCCTTGTTATCGAGGCATTTGCTTATTTTAGTGATTAGCTCATTATTAGCATGCACAGTGCTTTGGCCCTTCCTGAATCCATACTGATTATTAAGAATAATGTTATGTTTTTTGTTATATTTCTCTAGTTGGTTACAAACTACTCGCTCAAATATTTAGAAATAATTGGTAATATTGATACTGGGCGAAAATTTCCTATCTCCTCTTGTCTGCCCTTTTTGTGAATAGGTCGAACTTCCGCATACTTCAGCCTATCCGGAAAGCAACCCTCATCAAACGATTGATTTATTATGTGACAGAGTTGGGGTGCAATATTATCACATCCCGCCTTTATTATTTTTGTTGGGACTTCATCCCAGCCCACAGATTTGAGATTTTTTAGGGATTTTATAATGTTAGCCACCTCGTAGCAGGATACCTTAGTGAATTTAAATTCTACTGATCTGTGCTGCATTATGTTGGGACTTACATGTGGAGGAGGGAGTTTGTCAATTTTGTTAGAATTTATGAAATACCTGTTGAATTCTTCACAAATATGTCTGGAGTTTGTAATCATTTCCCCATCTATTTCTAATTTATGACTAAAACTTTTTGTTTTTTCTGCACCTATTTCACTCCTGACAATTTGCCATACAGCTTTTGATTTATTTGTGGCATCTGATATGTACTTACTGTTTGCCATTTGTTTTGCCTGTTTAACTACTCTACCAAATATTCTTTTGTATTTGTTTACATAGCTGACAAACTCTGCATCATGGCTGTTCTTTGCTTGCATGTGCAGTTTCCTCTTTCTAATACTAGATATCCTGATGCCTTCAGTTATCCATGAGTTATTTTTACAGTTTTTGTCACGTGCTGTTATGAAGGGGAAGCATTCATTGAAAACACTCATGAATTCTGATACAAAAGCATTGTAGTTTGTATTTACTGAGTTCTGCTTGCTGAAAGACCAGGATGTTTCATTTAGCCTTGATACAAATGTATTCACATTGTGTTGGCTAAAGTTCCTGACTTGTTTCACTGTTACAGTTTTTTCTAAATTTGGCAATGAGAGAAAAAGGGCTGAATGGTCAGATATACCTAATTCTATGATGAACTTTTCTGTAGTACCATAGTTGATGCTGCTCACTATATTATCTATACATGTTGCAGAAGATGCTGTTATTCTAGTGTACTCACTAAAGTGTAATGTTAAGCCATTTGTAGATAACATGTTCTTCAGAGACAAGGCAAACCTGTTATCAGCCCTTACATTTATGTTGAAGTCAGCACAAATTATGACCTTTTTACATAACTTTTCTACCTTCAATCTATATAACAAGGTTTCAAGTATGTCTAAAAATGCACATGTAGCGGAATAGTCAGGGATATGATATATACTAATAATTAATATGCCGTATTCCAAAAGTTCAATGCAGCAGCTTTCAAATAATAGTTCCTCGTTCAAGCAATTAAAAGTCTGCCTGACTTCAAAGCTTAGTGATTCTTCTACTAGAATGCACGATCCTCCAAAACCGTTTTTTCTACAAAAACTTGCTGCTAAATTGTAACCTGAAAGTGAATTTATCAAGTTTATATTTTCACTTTGAAGCCAGTGCTCGTTTAAGCATATAACTTTTACAGTACCTGTGTTCTCCAAAAATACTTCTAGTTCATACAATTTGTTCATCATTCCTACTGATAGACCACCTATATTAAGATGCATTATGAAATTATTACGTTTTAAATCAATCAGAGAATCATTTAATTGGTCATCGAATGTGGGACCTGCGTGGGTCTTTAATTCTAAATTGCATTCCTTTATTGTGTTACTCGTGGACCAAATTCCATGGGAACTGGTCCACTCTGTTAGTTTCCCTGTGAAGGATCGCCCAGCACAATAACAGGCTTACTTCTACTTTCGTTGACGAGAGAGACCTCTTCAAGAGCATTGTTTATGTAAAAAGCTAGCATCCTTTTACCGTATTTGTTGAGATGCATTCCATGGTAAGTGAAACAGTTTCTTTCATAGTTACTAATGTCTATCACCTTAACATTTACAAACTTGGCACAGAATTTTTTCATCTTTAAATTAGTAAGTCTAATTTCTTTGTTTACGCACGACCAGTCTGGTAAGTCATACCTTAGTGGCAATGTTGTTACGATGATATTGGTGAAGTACAGGAACTGGAGTCGAAGTGAAATAGACACCAGTCATTTAAGAGTGCCTCTTTCAAATATTGAAAAATGGATTGACATTCTATGGTCCATGTAAAGGGAAGGTCTTTGCAATGCAAGCAGTTCAATGGTGTCACAATCAGAGTGGAATTTGGAATGAACCTGATGTAATAGATCAGATTGCACATTATGACTTATAAATCTTTGATATTTATAGGGGCTAGAAACTCTGAACGGAAGTCAAATGGAACTGAGGCAGATGAAAGGTTTGTGCCTTCATCACATGTCAAAGGTACTCTATTTCTGAATTGAATAAAGAACATTTCCCTCTATTATATTTTAAACTAACCTCTGAAAACACTTTAAACAAAACTTCCAATTACCAAAAATGTTCTGCCGGCATATGAGCGGAGACTACTATGTCACCTAAGTGACTGACATACAGTGACACTTTTGATGTCCACTGCTCCAAGGAACATTGAAAAACAGTGGGAAGCAATCCACTACTGAGATTGTAACAAACCCTGATGGGTGTTGATTACAAAAAAAATCTTTGATTCTTCATCTAACAGCAGTTGCAAATATGCCTCATGCAAGTCAGTTTTTCAGAAAAATTACCTTGTACTAATTTGTCCATCAATTCCTTTGGAGGTGGGACTGAAAAGAATCATCAACATTTTGCAAACTGATGGTCGCTTTGAAATGTGCAAAAGGTCTGAGACCTCTTAATGGTTTCCTAAGAATGATCAAAGGTAATGTCTACAGACTTTCAGATACAAGCACAAGCATTCCACAGTCTTACCATAGCTGTAAATTCTGAGCTAATGCTTACCATAAAGCATGAGAGCAGGCTGAGCATGAAACAATTTAGTCTTTGCATTGTCTGCTAATGAAACATTGATTTCAAACCCCAACACTTTTCCTAAATCTTCTTCAAACAGAGAACTGTACTTGTCAAACAAAGTATTAACACTGTCAAATAGCACAACCAAATTAACTTGCAACACATTGTCATAAATGCTGAAACCAAAAATATTAGTACTGTAATGTGAGCACAAGACATAAAAAAGAACTGTTTTTTGAGTGTCCCAAATAGTAGTAGGAAAACTACACAACCTAACACAGAGATATATCATCCATTTAATGCTGTAACTATGGGAAGTGTCTGCTGTAGTGGTGGCCTACCTAAACATTCATATGTTGTGCAATTCAGCAGTGTAATGGAAGTGCAAGTGTCAAACTGTAATTTGATATTGTGATTCAATTAAATTAAATTTATTAGCGTCCTTGTAGTACATCATCAAAATGACATAGGACTTGTCAATAAACATTACAATTTGCCACACCTAAGTGTAAATACAGTTTATTTGCCTGTCATTTAACCACTGAGAAGCTATTTTTATGGCGTTGGGTTGAGCCAGTGAATTGTCTGAGTGCAAAGACGTAGCATAAACAATGTTCACTTCCTGCAAGACAAAGTTCAGATTACAGATTTTCCCCTTTCCTGAAGGACTGTCTGCACACTGTATTTTTGTGGCATCATTTTCTGCAGGAAAAACAAGTCACCTTGCAACAAGTACACTGTGCACCTTTTTGCTCACTATAGCAGTGAGGGCAAGTTTTACTTTTATGACCGTCTGATTGTTTATGTGAACTATATGACTTGCTAACACAAAACTAACACTTTGAGCTATACCAGTTCTGCCTTAGGGAGGGAGGGTGTGGGGGGTGGGTGGGGGGGGGGGGGGGGAAGGGGCAAGGTTTGTGCCTGAGTTTATTTTCTTTTCTACAATTGAAACTGCTGGAACTTGCATATCAAGCTCTGTAACATCAACTATGTTCTGTGACTCTATTAAAGACAAAACAGTTTGCAAATCCAGATTCAGCAATTTGAGAATAGAAACATGAATGTGTGCTTCAGCACATTTTGAGTAATACTGTCTCTGAGGATATCACTGTAACTTAAACTACACGAACACTTAAACTCACACTTTCTTGTTAACTCATGCAATTAGTTGACCCACTCTTTATATGACTTACCAGACTGCTGTTCTAAAAGAAAAAAAAAAAAAAAAAAAAAAAAAAACCTGTACACACTAGCTGCCACATGAGCTTGAGAATCAAAATGCTGACAATTTAGGCTCTAAGTCATTGTATAGTACTATGTCTGGGCATCAGGGAAACATCAGGGAAAAGTTTCACAGTTACCATATACACTTTCGTGCCTACTGTGGAAAGATAATGAAAAAGGCAATAGTCACCTGTGACGTTGTAGGGGTGGAAATGTACTGTAAGATGAGACACGTATTCCACTCAGTCATACTCTTTACTGTTATATGATCTGAATTTCAGTGCAAGGGCCATATCATGCACTGGCTACACTAAGATTGGGGGTGGCTGTTGCTGTGGCATGGAAAGAAGGTGCATTACTCTTTGCAGCATTTGTAGCAGCTAGTCAATATGTTGGCCCTTTAACTGAACAATTTGTGTCAATGACAAGACTGGCAGTTGGGCAAGGAGAGACATGATACACAATGTTTAGACCAGTACACAAAACAGAAAAACAATTTATGGGAATCCTCATCACCACTGTTGTGACAGTTTACTGCAAATGATTTTGGTACACAACAGATGATAAATGATAAGATTACAGCACATGTGAAATGTGAGGATTATGTATTTACAGTAAAAATTAACACTTATTTTTTGTTACACAACTTTTTCTTTGCTGTGGCTGTGGGTCAGAGCATATATACATTTACACTGAAAAACCAAACAAACTAGTATGTGTAGGGCCCCCGCAAGCATCCAGAAGCGCCGCAACACAATGTGGCGTGGACTCGACTAATGTCTGAAGTAGCACTGGAGGGAATTGATACCATGAATCCTGCAGGGTTGTCCATAAATCCATGAGTATGAGGAGGTGGAGATCTCTTCTGAAGAGTATGCTGCAAGGTATCTCAGGTATGCTCAATAGGGTTCATGTCTGGGGAGGTTGATGGCCAGCGGAAGTGTTTAAACACAGAAGAGAGTTCCTGGAGCCACTCTGTAGCAATTCTGGATTTGTGGGGTGTCACATTGTCCTGCTGGAATTGTCTAAGTCCATCAGAATGCACAATGGACATGAATGGATGCAGGTGATCAGACAGGATGCTTAAGTACATGAAACCTGTCAGAGTCGTATCTAGATTTATCAGGGGTCCTATAGCAATGCAACTGCACACACCCCATACTATTACAAAGCCTCCACCAGCTTGAACAGTCTTCTGCCGACATGCAGGGTACGTGGATTCATGCAGCTGTGTCCATACCCATATGCATCCATACGCTCGATACAATTTGAAAAGTGACTCGTCCAACCAGGCAACATGTTTCCAGTCAACAGTACAATGTCAGTGTTGATGGCCCCAGCCAAGGTGTAAGGCTTTATGTGATGCAGTTATCAAGGGTACAAGAGTGGCCCTTCAGCTCCGAAAGCCCATACTCATGGTGTTTTGTTGAATGGTACAAATGCTGTCACTTGTTGATGTCTCAGCATTGAAATCTGCAGCAATTTGCAGAAGGGTTGCACTTCTGTCATGTGGAATGATTCTCTTCAGTCATCACTGGTCCCATACTTGCAGGTTTTTTTTCTAGCTGCAGCAACATCAGAGATTAGATGTTTTACTGGACTCCGGATATTTACGGTACATTCGTGAAATGGTCGTATGGGAAAATCCCCACTTCATTGCTACTTTGGAGATGCTGTGTCCCATCACTCATGCACTGACTATAATGCCACATTCAAACTCACTAAACCTTGAGAAACTGCTGTAGTAGCAGCAGTAACTGATCTAACAACTGCGCCAGACACTTGTCTTACATAGGTGCTGATGACCACAGCACCGGATTCTGCTATTTACTCATCTATGTATTTGAATATACATGCCCACACCAGTTAATTTGGTAGTTCAGTGTATTCACAGACAGAACCAGTTAACACCTGTGCTGAAATAGACTGTCATCAGTTATACAACTCGAAGCACTGTTCAATAGAAACTCTTTCTTGTAGCACTGTTCAAAGACAAAGTTTACAAACATACACATGGACTTACAGATTCACTTGAGGAGTCTAACTGACTACTAGAATTCTGTTTTCACTGGACACAATACTCTTCTCAGTGCCTGCTGTTAGACTAGGCACTGACCAGGCCATATCCTGGTATAGAAATGAGCTGGTGACCGTGTGTGGGTCTTTTTCAAGATAGGGCACTGATGTTGGTATGGAGAATTTTTGTGAGTGTGTCTTATTACTTGCATCTCAATGCTACAACAACAAGGACCAGCTTTGTAGTGTTGATAGCAGATGATGCACTACATATTTTAAGTACACAATGTTGCTCATGTAAAAGAATGAAACAACACTTATTGTAGCTGCATTAAAACAGTACAAATTACATTATCATGAGATCCTAATTCATAACTACCAATACATTAAAACATCAAGTCAGCTTACCATATACAAATACTTCATATCGCTATATGGTTCTCATAATACTTAGAAAACCAGAACTCCTTGCTGAGAAAGCAAATAAAAAGCTCTGAAGGAAATTTATAATTGGTCAGTATGCAATAAAGTGACAGTGAACATGAAGAAAAAAAAGTGCCATGAATTTCAGTCTGAAGAGGGAAGATGGCACTGTAAAATTATATGTGGATGGCACCTCTGCATACTGCGTAATAAGCACAAAATTTCTAGGAATGGATGTTGATTCTCAGTAGAAGTGGTGTGAAGACATGAAAGTACTTGTAAACAGAATGTGTTACACCACTAGAGTCTTGTCATTAGTGTGTAACAGCCAATGTCATTTAGTTACATACTATTCCTGTGTACATTCATTGATAATCTATGGAATTCTTCTCCGAGGAACAAATGCACAAAATGTGAACACAGCTTTCAGACTTCAGAGAAGCACCATAAGAATAATAATCAAAAATGATAGTCAAGCTCATTGTTAATATCTGTACAAAACACAGGAAATTTTAACTGCATAATGTGAGTGCATTTACCACTTACTTAACCACATCAAAAACAACAATTATAATTATTAATAACTAATATTAACAATTGATAGTTAATAACTTATCATTACTGCACAAAAGGTATGTCCATGGTCACTGAACAAGATCTAGACTGAACTTCCATTTACCAAGCAAGAATAAATTTAAAACTCAAAACAGCATGATTATTCACATCAATGTATATATAATAAATTGGCCAATGAGAGTAAAAAGATTACTAATACAAACTTATTTAAAATGACAGTTAAAAAGTGCCTGTTGACAAAACAATTCTACCCAATGAAGGATAACTTAGATAACAAAGAACAGTGACTCTTTCTTTTCCTTTTTTCATTCTTTTCTGGAAAACCTTACTCCCAAAGGTATGCGATGTATAATACTAACACCTTATCCACTTCCTGAGCTCAACACCTCACTCTTTATAAAAGGATGCTGACATAGTTTTTCTGGCTAACAAATGGGAAGTTGGGCTACACAAAATAGAAACCAAATCTATTGGATGCCTTTGTGTTCAATGAGCACTCATTATATAAATTTAAAAAGGGACTTTAATCAGTCACAAAAAAATCCATAGTCCATTGCAGCAGATCTACAGTTCGAGTGTAAGATGGTCCTCATTGGTGCATTACCAAGGACTGATATGGGCTGTATGGAATCAGAGCATAAACATATGGCACAGATTAGCTGAATAAATTATCAAGCTTTACAAGTGACTGCTGTCCTATAAATTTAGAATAAAATAATGGTGTTATGGCCCTGAACCAGCTGATGATGAATGTGGTACTGTTACAGTATGAAATAATGTGTGTATCTACATCTGCATCCACATCGAGTACTGTGAAAGCCACTGTGAGGTGCATGGCAGAGGATACATCCCACTGTACCATTCATCAGACTTTCTTCCTGTTTCATTCACATACAGATCATGGGAAGTATGATTATTTCAATACCTCTGTGCATGCAGTAATTATTCTAATTTTACCCTCATGGTCCCTATGTGAGCGATATGTAGGCGGTTGTAGTATATTCCTGGAGAAATCATTTACAGCCTGTTCTTGAAACTTTTTAATAAATTTTCTTGGGATAGTTTACGTATATCTTTAAGAGCATTTCAGTTCAACTCCTTGAGTATCTCTGTGGCACTCTCTGATGGATTAAAATATGACCATTTGTGCTACCCTTCTCTGTATATGTTCAATATCCCCTGTTAGACCTGTCTGGTATGTGTCCCAAGTACCTCAACAGTGTTCTAGAACTGGGTGCATGAGGGACCTGTAAGCAGCCTCTTTTGTAGACTGACTGCAGTTGCCCTGAATTTTACGAATAAACCAATATGTACCACCTGCTTTACCCACCACTGGACCTACGTAGTCAGTACATTTCTTATCCACACAATGTGTTACAGCAAGGTATGTGTAAGAGTTGGCTGATTTCAGTAGTGACTCATCAATATCTCTGCACCATTTTGAAATCTTATCAAGATTTGACTAAATATTTATGCAGCTTCTTTTAGATAGTACCTCATTATAGATAACTGCATCATCTGCAAAAAGCCTGATTTTACTTTTAATATTGTTTGTAACTCATTAATATACAACATGAACAGCACACTTCTCTGGTGTACATCAAAAGTTGCTAATACATTTGAGGATGACTCTTGATCCAAGATAACATGCTGTGTCCCCCATAAAAAGGCCTCAATCCAGTCACAAATTTCACTTGATACCCCATATGAAAATACCTTTGACAATATGCATATGTGTGATGTTGAATCAAATGCTCTTTGGAAATCACGAAATATTGCATTTACCTGACTATGTTGATCCAAAGCTTTCAGTATGTCATGTGAGAAAAGTGTGAGTTGTGCTTGACATGATTCATGTTTACGAAAGCCATGCTGGTTGTCATGGGGAGGGCATTCTGTTGAAGATGTTTGAGCTCAGAATATGTCATAACCTTCTACAAAAAATCAAGTCAGGACACTAGATGGTAATTTTGTAGGTCACTTCTACTACTCTTCTTGTAGACAGATCTGACCTGTGCTTTTTTTCAGAGAAGTGGTTTTTTTTTTTTTTTTTTTTTTTTTTTTTTTTTTTTTTTTTTGAGGGATATATGATACATTATAGTGAGAAGGGGGGCTCTGCCACAAATTCAGCACAGAATCTGATAGGGATTCGTTTGGGCTGTGGAGCTTTGTTGAATTTTAATGATTCCAGCCGTTTCTTTACACCACTAACACTATCATATGTTTAACTCTTCTTCTCAGTGGTACAAGGGTTAACCTGAGACAACTCTCGTGGGTTTTTCTTTTTAGAGGAACATTTGAAAACAGTTCAGCATTTCAGCTTTTGCTTTGATACATTCAATTTCAGTTCCTGTCTCATTTGCTAGGGATTGGACATTAACTATTGTGCCACTAGCATCCTATACATACAACTGACATTTTTTGGATTTTGTGAAAGATCTATATTGACAACATTCTGCTACAGTAGTCACTGAAGTCTTCATGCATTGCTCTCCTCACAGTCAAATGTGTCTCATTCGGCATCTCTCTATCTATTGCCCCATGCTTTGTTTTACAACTACTATGCAGTAATCACTGTTTCTTCATAAGCATCTTTGCAGTGACAGTGTATGATGGAGTATCCATCCCATTATGATGTGTCCTACTGGTTACATATCTATCCAGTGCATGGCCAATTACTCTTTTAAACTTGAGTCATAGTTTCTGTACATGCTCCTGCCCTGTGCTGACAGTTTCATGTTCCTCATTGAGATATGACACTACTGACTTCCTTTTATCAGGTTTACTGAACATGTATATCTTTCTGCTTGTTTTAGTTGTCCTTTGTACTTTTGTAATCATTGTTGTTACAATAGTGTCATGGTCACTGGTACCAGTTTCGATGTGGACACCCTCAAAGACGATAGGTCTATTTGTTGCCATTAAAGCGAATGTATTTGAGTGAGGTTCTGAAGTCTCTGTTCTAAGTAGTTTTCAGAGAAGGGATCTAGTAACGTTCCACAGAAATCTCTTATCATGCCCACCAATAATATAGCTGTGATTTTCCCAATTGATTGTTAGATGATTAAAGTCTTCATTGATGATTACAATGTCATTGGGGAATTTAAATGCAAGTGAACTGAGCTTTTCTCTAAAGTGTTTGATTACATCAGGAGATTAGTCTAGTGGATGATACAAGGATCCAATCATCATTTTATGACTGTGCCTCATACTACGTCTGGCCCCAAACAATCTCATACGCACCTTCAATTTCTATCTTGGTAGATTTGAGTTTCTTGTCTACTGTGACAAAGATAACAATTCTATTTTCCATTTGCCTATCCTTATGATATTCACTTAAATTATCTTCAAAACTCTCACTGCTATCAATTTCACCTTTCGACCTGCTTTCTGTACAGTTACACATCCTAACACAACAATGTACTGCAGTTTGGACAAAGCCAATGTCATTACAGAAAACGAATTTTGTGTCTTCAGTTTGACCCAACCTGACTCGACCCAACCTGACCCGACCCGACCGGACCCAACCCTGACCCGGCCTTAGCCTAACCTAACCCAAGCTAACCTCACTTAATGTAACTGAACCAAAGTGAACCGAACCAAACTTAACTGAACTGAACCGAATTGAATGTAGCCTAACCTAACCTAACGTAATCTAACATTTTGGCATTGTTTTTGACACTGTAGAGTCTTGTGCCGGTGGAAGCAAGGAGAGGATGTTGTTTGGTGGGTGGTATCCTCTTTCTACATTACAAACTACACACATGTATTGGCAAGATTCTTTATTGACCAGAACAGAAAGCTACTTATATTTAAGCTACTCCATGTGTTGTGGTACAAGCTCTTCCATTATAGTCCACTTTAGCCTCACAGCTGGTGAAGTACATGTCCTGCTATGCACACTAATCTGGTCGCTATGTGCTGCCTGACACTGAGACCCTGTCTGCGATTCTAAGTGACTGGGCTGCAACTGAATCTAAGCTATTAACTTTGATTGGAATTGTGACTGACTGGGCCCTCCTGTCCCCAGCTGTCATCTAAATACTGGCAGTCACGAGGGTGTTGGCAGCACTTCGCTGGTGATTCTGTCTCTGGCCTCTCTCCTGATAGCTGCACTTGGTTCAGCATATATTATCGATCTTTTTGCAACCTCTTTGTTGACCGGTGTGCTGGCAACACCTTGTGCCAGAACATTCTTCCCCCCTAAGATGCTGCACTGTTCTTGTGTAGTGAAGCTGTGAATGACCATAGGGAGTGTGGCAGGACTATGGACATAGAGATGAGAGAGGGGCTATAGCTGTCAATGATGGCACACTCCTGACCGTACCCCAACATCTGGCTTGTGAAGCAACAGGTACATCCTCCAGTGCTGAGGGTGTGTCCTGGAGCAATGATGGCGATAGCGATGGTGGGTGGAGGTGCATTGGGTAGGCAAATGAGGATGGCAGGGGGGAGGATGCATTGTCCATCTGCTCCTTCTGGGGTGCCGTTGTGGCACCAGTGGGCAGCTGTGAAGGCGGCACAGCCCGGTGAGGCTGTGAAACTGGGGAAGAAAAGCAACGGAATCATGGAGCAAATAACAGGCGTGTATTTGGTTCTAGTGGTGGCAGTGCAAACCATCGGGACCTGCAATCAAATATATGAAAGAGCAAATGTGTTCCTGGATCATGTCTCTTTCCCAGGGCCCATGGTTGCCATAAACCCTGAACAGAGCAAGATCACATGATGCAAAGTGTTACTTTGTTGGAACAATCACAACACATCCTTTTGCAACACTTTGGGAATAAACACATGGTCATTTTGAAATAGAATTACACCTTGTTGTACTGGAAGGTTATGCTGACGAGCAAAGTATCAGTGCACAACTGAGTTCTGGATACTGTTCAATGAGAAGGCTAAGATGTGTGAATGTAAATGTAACAAAATCTTGAGGTCTGGATCTGCTTCTGTGGTCTTTACAATTCTTCTGTAGAGCAAGGGAAAAGATTCCTGCAATTCAGAATCCTGCACACCGATCTGGCTACGAGGTGTGCCAGATGCATCAAAATCTGAGTCTGGGCCAATCAGAAGGCGAGATAGGGCATCTTCATCGCCATGCTTTGCCGTAGATATGTATACAATTTCGTGCTAATACTGGAAAAGCAACAAAGCCCATGGTTGCAATTTTTGAGCAGTATGTGTAGGAACGGCTTTGACAAATTAAACAGGGATGGAAAAGGCTTGTGATCTGTCACTAAATAGAACTGGTAATGATACAGATAGTGATGGAATTTGGTCACGCCATACACAATAGCGAGAAACCCTCTTTTTCTAACTGAGAATAATTGCACTGAGTATGAGTTAAAAACTTTGAGGAAAAAGCAATACACCTGTCTTGTGCACTAATTATGTGCGAAAGCATAGTGCTGATTCCATAGGAGGAAGTGTCGACTTCCAAAACTACTGGCTTGGCAGGGTCAAAATGCACTAAACATCTATCACTAAGCAAAGCCTTTTTGATTTTCTGAAATGCATTTTGACAGTCTTCAGTCCACACAAAAGGTACATTTTTCTGATGCAAGCAATGCAATGTCACCGCGATCTGTGCAGCATTCGGTATGTTGTTGTTGTTTTGGTCTTCAGTCCTGAGACTGGTTTGATGCAACTCTCCATGCTACTCTATCCTGTGCAAGTTTCTTCATCTCCCAGTACTTACTGCAGCCTACATCTTTCTGCATCTGCTTAGTGTATTCATCTCTTGGTCTCCCTCTACGATTTTTACCCTCCACACTGCCCTCCAGTACTAAATTGGTGATCCCTTGATGCCTCAAAACATGTCCTACCAACCGATTCCTTATTCTAGCCAAGTTGAGCCACAAACTCATCTTCTTCTCAATTCTATTCAATACCTCCTCATTAGTTATGTGATCTACCCATCTAATCTTCAGCATTGTTCTGTAGCACCACATTTCGAAAGCTTCTATTCTCTTCTTGTCTAAATTATTTATCATCCATGTTTCACTTCCATACATGGCTACACTCCATACAAATACTTTGAGAAACGACTTACTGACAAATCAGTACTCGATGTTAACAAATTTCTCTTGTTCAGAAATGCTTTCCTTGCCATTGCCGGTCTACATTTTATATCCTCTCTACTTCGACGATCATCAGTTATTTTGCTCCACAAATAGCAAAAATCCTTTACTACTTTGAGTGTCTCATTTCCTAATCTAATTCCGTCAGCATCACCCGACTTAATTCGACTACCTTCCATTATCCTCGTTTTGCTTTTTTAGATGATCATCTTATACCCTCCTTTCAAGACATTGTCCATTCTGTTCAACTACTCTTCCAAGTCCTTTGCTGTCTCTGACATAATTACAATGTCATCGGCAAACCTCAAAGTTTTCATATCTTCTCCATGGCCACTACTTCCCTTTCATGTCCCTCGACTCTTATAACTGCCATCTGCTTTCTGTACAAATTGTAAATAGCCTTTTGCTCCCTGTATTTTACACCTGCAACCTTCAGTTTTGAAAGAGAGTATTCTAGTCAACATTGTGAAAAGCTTTCTCTAAGTCTACAAATGCTAGAAACGTAGGTTTGCCTTTCCTTAATCTCTCTTCTGAGGTAAGTCATGGGGTCAGTACTGCCTCATGTGTTCCAACATTTCTATGGAATCCAAACTGATCTTCCCCTAGGGTGGCTTCTACCAGTTTTTCCATTCGTCTGTAAATAATTCGAGTTAGTATTTTGCAGCTGTGACTTATTAATCTGATAGTTCAGTAGTCAACACCTGCTTTCTTTGGGATTGGAATTATTATATTCTTCTTGAAGTCTGAGGGAATTTTGCCTGTCTCATACATCTTGCTCCCCAGATGGTAGAGTTTTGTCAGGACTGTCTCTCCCAAGGCTGTCAGTAGTTCTAATGGAATGTTGTCTACTCCCGGGGCCTTATTTCGACTTAGGTCTTCCAGTGCTAAGTCAAACTCTTCACGCAGTGTCATATCTCCTATTTCATCTTCATCTACATCCTCTTCCATTTCCATGATGTTGTCCTCAAGAATATCGCCCCTGTATAGACCCCTCTATATACTACTTCCACCTTTCTGCTTTCCCTTCTTTGCTTAGAACTGGGTTTCCATCTGACCTCTTGATATTTATGCACGTGGTTCTCTTTTCTCCAAAGGTCTCTTTAATTTTCCTGTAGGCAGTATCTATCTTACCCCTAGTGAGATAAGCCTCTACATCCTTACATTTGTCCTCTAGCCATTCCTGCTTAGCCATTTTGCACTTCCTGTCGATCTCATTTTTGAGACGTTTGTGTTTCGTTTTGCCTGCTTCATTTACTACATTTTTATATCTTCTCCTTTCATCAGTTAAATTCAAAATTCCTTTTGTTACCCAAGGATTTCTATTAGCCCTCGTCTTTTTACCTACTTGATCCTCTGCTGCCTTCACTACTTCATCCCTCAAAGCTACCCATTCTTCTTCTACTGTAATTCTTTCCCCTATTCCTGTCAGTTGTTCCCTTATGCTCTTCCTGAAACTCTGTACAACCTCTGGATCTTTCAGTTTATCCAGGTCCCATCTTCTTAAATTCCCACCTTTTTGCAGCTTCTTCAGTTTTAATCTACAGTTCATAACCAATAGATCGTGGTCAGAGTCCACATCTGTCCCTGGATATGTCTTACAGTTTAAAACCTGGTTCATAAATCTCTGTCTCACCATTATATAATCTCTCTGAAACCTTCTAGTATCTCCAGGGTTCTTCCATGTATACAACCTGCTTTTATGATTCTTGAACCAAGTGTTAGCTATGATTAGTTATGCTTTGTGCAAAATTCTACCAGGTGGCTTTCTCTTTCATTTCTTAGCCCCAAACCATATTCACCTATTATGTTTTTTTCTGTTCCTTTTCCTACTATTGAATTCCACTCACCCATGACTATTAAATTTTCGTCTCCCTTCACTACCTGAATAATTTCTTTTATCTCATCATACATTTCATCAATTTCTTCATCATCTGCAGAGCTAGTTGGCACATAAACTTGTACTACTGTAGTAGGCGTGGCCATGTCTATCTTGGCCACAATAATGTGTTCACTATGCTGTTTGGAGTAGCTTAGTTGCACACCTATTTTTTTATTCCTTATTAAACCTACTCCTGCTTACACCTATTTGATTTCGTATTTATAATCCTCTATTCACCTGACCAAAAGTCTTGTTCCTCCTGACACCGAACTTCACTAATTCCCACCATATCTAACTTTAACCTATCCATTTCCCATTTTAAATTTTCTAACCTACCTGCCCGATTAAGGGATCTGACATTCCACGCTCTGATCCGTAGAACGCGTTTTCTTTCTCCTGATGACAACGTCCCCCTGAGTAGTCCCCGCTCGGAGATCAGAATGGGGGACTATTTTACCTCCAGAATATTTTACCCAAGAGGACGCCATCATCATTTAATCATACAGTAAAGCTGCATGCCCTTGGGAAAAATTACGGCTGTAGTTTCCCCTTGCTTTCAGCCATTCACAGTACTAGAACAGCAAGGCCATTTTGGTTAGTGTTACAAGGCCAGATCAGTCAAATCATCCACACTGTTGCCCTTGCAACTACTGAAAAGGCTGCTGCCCCTCTTCAGGAACCACATGTTTGTCTGGCCTCTCAACAGATACCCTTCCATTGTGGTTGCACCTACGGTACGACTATCTGTGTCATTGAGGCACACCAATGTCAAGGTCCATAGTTCATGGGGGGGAGGGGACATTTGGTAGGAACCAAACAAATAATGTCATCTTGCCTAGTACTGACAGTGGTTGAGACACATTACAAGGAACAGGCAGGTCACAGATTGCAGGCACGTGAGATTGGATGGGGTGCACACCCTGACTGTTTATCAGATGACCTAAGTACTGTAGTTCAGTTTGAAAATAGTCACACTTTTCGAGTCGACACTTGAATCCTGCAATGTAACATACGCTCCAAAGTTTTAGCTTTTCCCATTCGGTCATGGGGTAGCATTCTCTCTTCCCACGCCCGGGTTCCCGAATTCCATTCCCGGTGGGGTCAGGGATTTTCTCTTTGCCTCGTGAAGATTGGGTGTTGTGTGATGTCCTTAGGTTAGTTAGGTGTAAGTAGTTCTAAGTTCTAGGGGACTGATGTTAAGTCCCATAGTGCTCAGAGCCATTTGAACCACTTTTTTTCCCCATTCCTTCTGAAAATAGTTCAGGAAATACCTTAAGCAAGCTAGCGACAATGTCTTGTGGTGCTAAAGCTGATATGGAAAGTACATTGTCTTGGATGCTAAGGAAACAAACAAAAAAAGGCATCTAAACTGAATATGTTCTCACAGTCTCGGGATTGCAACACAGTAAAATTCACTGTCCCAGCATGAGATTTGTAAGTGGCAGGCAAACTACATTGTTCAGCCCCCGGAATTTCCTGTCCATTGCAAACAATTAGATGCTTGCTAGATTTAGAAAGGCATGGAAAGCCTACTCATCGTTTGTGTCACGACTAAGCAAAGTTACTGAGACACCTGTGTCTAACTGAAAGTTCACAAGCCGGCCAACAATGCGTAATGAGACAAATAGTTTCTTAGATCGTCGTTGCACAGCACTAGGGCAAGAAGGAGCCTCAACCTTAATCTTACTTTTGTCAGAACCTGTAGTAGGTTTAGAAAACACAGCGTTCACTGCATGTATTCAAATGGTTCTGAGCACTATGGGACTTAACTGCTGAGGTCATCAGTCTCCTAGACCTTAGAACTATTTAAACCTAACTAACGTAAGGACATCACACACATCCATGCTCAAGGCAGGATTCGAACCTGTGACCATACCGGTCACGCGGTTCCAGAGTGTAGCACGTAGAAGTGCTTGGCCACTCTGGCCTGCTCACTGCATGTATACGACTATGTTTTTTTCTGGGCACTGCCAAAATTGGCGTTTTTGTGCTGTTAGAAGCAAACTGCTTGGATATGGCCTTTTTTCCACTCGTGTAACACGTTGCGTTACCTGATAATCCTGTGTTTTATGATGAGCAAAACAGCTAGGGCAAGATTTCACTAAATTCACAGGCCTGCTTACATGTCTACGTGACTGTTCGCGTGGCTGTGTACGCATTCATTGTGGCACCCAAGTCGTACTTGGGGAAGTGAGGGATCAGAGTACTTTAAGATCTCTTCCTGTATTTTACTAGCTGGAACACTGGATGTTATTGCATCCCTAATCATTAAACCACTATATAAGTTGTCACAACTATACTTAAACATCCCAAACATGTCCATTAATTCTATGTACCACACTGGTGGTACATCTGTTCCGGCTCTTTCTCCAACTGAAAGACCTGATATCTGGCTGCAGCTACTTGGACTTGCTGGTCATAGTACTTGGTTAATGCAGCGATTACTTCGTCATAACTGAGTTCGTTGGGAGATGCAGTTGGGAATAGCTTTCGTATTAACCTGAACACTGGGGACCTGACAAGTAGTGGAACAAGCTATGTTCTGGTGCACTTTGTTAGTGCAGGTTGCCTACTTCAGGAGCAGGTATGCACTCAGGGACAAACCTATTGTTGTCCTTTGGTTGACAGATCATTAACCTACTGTTCTGCTAAAAGCATCCCTCCTTTTGATTAACAGGCACTTAAACTATTCCTCCCCTGCCCCTCCTCCCCCCCTCGGTCCCACTCCTCAGGAATCCTCCCCACTCGCTGCTACAGGTACACTTTCAGGTCTGAGTTATTAGAATAGCCCCTCTCACTGTTATCAATTTGATTGACTACTTAATTAAATTGATCAATTAATTAATCTCTCCCCCCTGATAAACCCCTTCCTCTCCCACTGTCCCTCTCGGAAATTCAGGGGAAAAAGCCTCAGTTCATCAATCATTTGGAGAGACTTCGACTGTAGCGTATGGAATATTGTTTAAACAAATTATAGAATGTATAGAATATTGTTTATTTAAATAATGTAGTAGATTCAAGGCATGTATGGAATATAGTTTATTTATTTATTTAAAGAGTTTTTGAATAAATCGATCACCCCCCCCATCACCCCATCCTCATCCCCCTTGCCCCCACACTTCTCCCCCCCTCCCTTCCTCTGCCTCAGAATTGGCGGCTCCGCGGTGGAGAGGAAGGATCTCACAAAGGGAAATTCAAGGGTATATTGTTCTTTTATTAAAAAAAAAGAAAAAAATCAGTTTGCAGGGCTTGGATTTCACTTGCTCATCACTCTCTCTGTTTGGAAAGATGCAGATCTTGTGAGAAGTAATTACATTGCTCGAATTTCTTTTTCCATTCAGACAGCACGAGGAATACTGTCATGAATCATACATGACAACATGCAGTTATAACTCTTTCGATCGCAAAGTCCACACTGCCCGCCATCCCCTGTCCACTGGACTGCACAGGATGCTACTGCGCATGCTCCCAGGAGTTGGGATGCACCGGCAGCCTCCACAAAGTGATGACTCGGGCATCTGCTGCTGAACCATGTGCAGGTGTCAGTTCAGGTCCTGCAATGATGAGGTGGTGGCATCCCTTTGATACATGACACCTGAGAAATACCTGTCGAAATACGTGTTCACCTAGGCACCATTGCTGGTGTGATGATCCAGAGCTGTGGCTCCAGCATTGAGAGAGATGTAATGGGACAGCCTGTCCATTACTTTTCAGTGCCTTCCCAGAAATCATAAACTGCTCCAGGAATAGTTAACCATAGCTTTTGTAGGAGCTTTCGTGATGTCTCAGCTTGCCTGCGGGGAAACTCTTGCCTTAACAGAACCTGTTTTCGAAAATAGCCCAGAATAACACCAAATGCATTCTTCGTGATGGTCCTAATGAGACACCACGAGTTCCCTTCCTGGAAATCGTGACTTCCTGCTTTCTATATACCTCTCAGAAATGGTAAACGTTCTCCCCGCTAAAAGCCATCAAGCACCCCAAGCATTCTTGTTGTTTGGAAAGAGAGAACTGCCTAAGCAAAGACGGGAAAATCAGAACAATTATGCAAATAGTATTCGAAGCACTATCCTACTGATGAGAAAAATGGTTGGAATTTTTGGTGTCCTATAGCTACTGGTCTGGAGATATCCTAATGCCACAGTGGTGGATGAGGATGGCATTCCCACCAGAGATGGGTGATCCGCTTCAACTTGTCTTTGAGCACCTGCTTTCTCATAACTTTCCGTAGATATATTGCCTCCATCTTGTTAAAATCAGTTTTGTGTATCCACAATTAAATATTAGGATTGCTGCCGCAGTCTGACATCGAGCAATGTACCGGATGCATCTCATCTTTATGACAGTGGTTCTGGAACAAATCTCAGTATCTATAGCACACATAATTTTCCATGTAAAAAGAAAAAAAAGTAATTCATTCCCCTTAAGACTATCGACGTGCTGAATCTACAGGGTGTTACAAAAAGGTACCGCCAAACTTTCAGGAAACATTCCTCACACACAAATAAAGAAAATATGTTATGTGGACGTGAGTCCGGAAACGCTTAATTTCTATGTTAGAGCTCATTTTAATTTCGTCAGTATGTACTGTACTTCCTCGATTCACCGCCAGTTGGCCCAATTGACGAGAATCCGCACGTAATTGTGCAATCACATCATCAACACAGATTTTCTGTGAACGTTTGGGCAGGCATTGTTGGTGATGTCTTGATTGGGCCCCATGGTCTTCCACCTATGCTCAATGGAGCACATTATCATGATTTCATACGGGATACTCTACCTGTGCTGCTAGAGCATGTGCCTTTACGAGTACGACACAACATGTGGTTCATGCATGATGGAGCTCCTGCACATTTCAATCAAAGTGTTCGTACGCTTCTCAACAACAGATTTGGTGACCGATGGATTGGTAGAGGCGGACCAATTCCATAGCCTCCACGCTCTCCTGACCTCAACTCTCTTGACTTTCATTTATGGGGGCATTTGAAAGCTCTTGTCTACGCAACCCCAGTACCAAATGTAGAGATTCTTTGTGCTCGTATTGTGAACGTCTGTGATACAATACGCCATTCTCCATGGCTACACCAGCGCATCAGGGATTCCAAGCTACGGAGGGTGGATGCATGTATCCTCGCTAACAGAGGACATTTTGAACATTTCCTGTAACAAAGTGTTTGAAGTCACGCTGGTACGTTCCGTTGCTGTGTGTTTCCATTCCATGATTAATGTGATTTGAAGAGAAGTAATAAAATGAGCTCTAACATGGAAAGTAAGCATTTCCGGTCACATGTCCACATAATATATTTTCTTTCTTTGTGTGCGAGGAATGTTTCCTGAAAGTTTGGCCGTACCTTTTTGTAACACCCTGTATAGCTCCCTTACGATGGGACACACAGTCATTTTCTCTGGACATGCCTGAACTTAACTTTACACTGCAACATATATGCATTTCAGACAAACAATGCAGTTATCGTTTATATGTATACAGCACCTGAAAAAATTATGGCATGCCCACATTGACACCAGCTACATGTTTCGATTCTCTTCAGTTCTAGGAAATTATTTGACGTTTAAGTTTTCCAGTCAGTGCTTCTGGAAGGTGCTCCATCCTGTCAAGACTCTCTCAAACAACTGTAAAAAAGCACAGGCGTCTGGCACTATGTGATAATCAACAACGCCTCCGCAGTCGAAAGGTTTGGAAAGATATCACCGATATGGGTTGGTGTACTATAATCAACATCATTGTCGATAATGCGACAAGGAAAATGCGAGGATATATTTAAAGGGTGCCGATGAGGGGACGTTTTTTTACAGCCGTATTGCCCGTCCTGTTAGCACACTACAGCAGGTCCAGTTGAGCCCTTTCATTGCTACATTGTACAGCCATTTACGAAATGAATCCATCACCCCTTACGTTCGCGTATATTCCTCAATGCGTTGAAATCACAATTCATCACGTCAAATGTGTCCTTCCCTTACGACTAGACATACATAACTTTCTTTTTTACGTGGATAGAAGTTTGATTACGTCATACAAACGTCTGGTGATATGTCGGAACATAAGCCACAGTTCCTTTACACTCAAGCAACAGCATAACATTTCTATCAATTACAGGTGCATAAAAAAATTATAATACGTCCACATTTGCACCAGCTGGGTGCCGTCTTCGCGCTGCAAAAAGCCTCCTTCCATCACATACTTGTCGATGAATAAAGGATGTAATAACAATTTACAAAAAGCCCTAGAGTCATTTCGGTTTATCGATTTCACCACTTCCACGAACGTTTTGGTATTTTCGATAGTTGTAAATCCAGCCAACACACAGTAGCGTCTTTTATATGTTCAGACCACCAAGTCAGGGTTTGTATCAGTGCATTCCATGCATAACTTCCGCCACCCAGATCACACAATTGTCCCCTGCCTAAGAAATCACTGTGAGCCATTGAGTAACTAGAAACTTATCCTGTCTATGAAGACCTTGATGTGAAAACTCGAAAGAGGAGGAGGAGGAGGAGATTAGTGTTTAACGTCCCGTCGACAACAAGGTCATTGGAGATGGAGCGCAAGCTCGGGTGAGGGAATGATTGGAAAGGAAATCGGCCGTGCCCTTTCAAAGGAACCATCCCGGCATTTGCCTCAAGCGATCTAGGGAAATCACGGAATACCTAAATCAGGATGGCCAGAGACGGGATTGAACCGTCGTCCTCCCGAATGCGAGTCCAGTGTGCTAACCACTGCGCCACCTCGCTCGGTAAAACTCGAAAGAAGTAGAGGAAACTTATATTTCCACTCGCGAATATCGATATCGGTGATGTAACAGATACCAAACAATCCTTATAATTTACAAAGTCAACTAAAGTGTTTCTCATGTATAGAGAACTGGTAAACGTGCCCTTTACCTGCTAGATGCACTCAACACACACCACAGTCGATCTTCTCTCAACCAAATAAAGATGGGAAATGTGAAGAAGCAGTCAATGAGACTATTTACATGGGAGGGAATAGTGGTCCAGTGCAAATATGAATCTTCTCAAATTTCCTTGCGATCACGAAAGCTATCCAACGCATACTAAGTAGTAGTCCGCTATTCGGCCGTCTAGAGAATGACATGGTTAAGTCAACTACATTCCTGCATCTCAATATGCCCCTCCATTCGGACAGCTCCTGCCATTAGTAGGGAACGTGAATCATTCCCGCTACAGGCAGAATGAAAAAAGAAATGCAATCAATGTACTTACTTCTCACAAGACCTGCATCTTTCCAAACAGCTGAGAATGTTGAACAAGTGAAGTCTAAGCTCCGCAAACTGTTTTTTTTTATATATATAAAAGAACAATATACCCTGCAGAGCCGCCAGTTTCCAGGTAAAGGAGGGGAGGGGGAGAGGGGGTGGCAAGGGGGCGGGGATGGGGTGGCGGGGGTGGTGAACGATTTCTTAAAAAATTCTTTAAATAAATAAATAAACTATATGCCATCACTACCTAGAATCCCCTAAAATGTTTGAATAAACAATATACCACACATTTTCTAAACAATATTCCATACACAGCAATCGTTTTCCGGACAAATTCGTTAACTAAATAAACACACTATATTCCATACACTACCATAAATAAGTAAACAATATTCTATACATTGTATAAATTGTTTAAACAAAATTCCATACACTACAATCGAATTCTCACCAAATCACTGATGAACTGAATCTTTTCTCATCAGTTTCGGAAAGGGAGGGGGGGGGGGTGGTTTACCAGGGGGAGGGGTTAATTAATTGATCAATTTAATTAAGTAGTAAATCAAATTGATAAGAGTGAGAGGGGCTATTCTAATTACTTATACCTGAAAGTTTACCAGTAGCTGTGAGGGGAAGGTTTCCTGAGGGGTGGGGGTGGGGGCGGGGCAGCTATAGGTTAAGTGACTGTCAATCAAAAGGAAGGATCCTTTTAGCAGAACAATAGGTTAATGACCTATCAATCAAAGGAGAACAATAAGCTTGCCCCTGAGTGCATACCTGTCCTTGATGTAGGCAACCTGCTATAACAAAATGCACCAGAACATAGCTTGTTCTACTACTCCCACAATCAAAAGAAAGTATTGTGGCTTTAAAGCATCTTCAAAATGGTGAACTTTACAATGTGCTTGGGACTGTGTCAGGTATTTGAGCCATTCCTCGTGGAATTTGCCAGAACATTGGTAGGCTGGTCAGCGACACTTGTTGGGCTGGTCAGTCTGTCTGTTGTTGTTGTGCAACGGAAGCAGCTTGTGCAGCCAGTTGTTGTTGTACTGTAGTCAGTCGGGCAGCAACTTGTTGGTTCTGAACTGAAAAATTTGTTAGATCCAGCCATCTAAAGCAGAGGTGTGGGGGCAGGGGGTGGTGGGGGTGAGATTATCGATCTTCTATCAACATCTTTGCCAACCGGTGTGCTGGTGACAACTTACAACAGTAGAATTCTCACCTAAATTGGCCTGTCCTGACCTGAACCAACCAAACAAGACCTGAACTGATCCGACCTGGCCTAGCTTGGCCCAGCCCAGCCTGGTCTGACCTGGCCCAGCCTGGCATAATCCGACCTGACCCAGCCCAGCTCAGTTCGGCCTGGCCCCACCCCAGCTGCACCCGCTCCCCACTTGCATGCCACCCCAACCCCAGCTCCACAGCACCCCCCCCCCCCTGACCCAACCTGACACAACCCCACTTGACCTGACCTAGCCTAGCCTAAACTAACATAATCTAACCCAGCCTTACCTAGCCTAAACTAGCCTAGCCTAACCTAACTGAAACCTTGCATAACCTAACCTAACCTAGCCTAACCTATCCTAGCCTAGCCTAACCTAACATAACATTAACCTTAACCTCAGCCTTTATCCAACTGTAACCCAACCGTAACAAATTTCAACCCAACCCAATGCAACTCAACCTAAACCTAAACCTTAACCTTAACCTTCATCTAAATCTTAACATTAAATTAGATCGATCCAGCCTGACCTGACCCCATCTGAATTGACCTAATGTACCTCAACTCGACCCTACATGACCCAAGCCAACCTGACCCAACCTGTGGTTCTAGGCGCTTCAGTCTGGAACCGCGCGACTGCTATGGTTGCAGGTTCGAATCCTGCCTCGGGCATGGATGTGTGTGATGTCCTTAGGTTAGTTAGGTTTAAGTAGTTCTATGTTTCAGGGGACTGATGACGGCAGAAGTTGAGTCCTATAGTGCTCAGAGCCATTTGAACCATTTTGACCCAACCTGATCCAGTTCTACATGACGCGACCTGACCTGCTGAGACCTGACACAACCCAAACCTACACTACCCGACATGACACGAACTGACACGACATGACCTGCTGTGAAGAGACCCAACCTGACTTGAGCTGACCCGACAGAACCCCACCCGAACTGACCTGATACAACACGACACAACCCACCCCGACCAGACCAACCCAACTCAACCCGACCCAACCTGACATACCAAACTGTACCAACCCTTCCCAGAACAGTTTGGCCTAGCTGTGCCTGGCCTGGCGTATTGTGCTGTGATGTGATGTGTCCCAACCTGACCCCCTGTGACCTGACTTGATTGGCCAAATTGGCCAATGAGATTAATAAGATTACTAATACAAACTTATTTAAAATGACAGTTAAAAAGTGTCTGTTAAGCAAAACATTCTACACTCTGAAGGACTACTTAAATAATAAAGGACTGTGATTCTTTCTTTCTTTTCCTTTTCTTTCCTGTTTTCCTTCTTTCCTGGAGAACTTTACTCCCAAAGTTACTTAATGTATAATAATAACACTTTATCCACTTTCTGACCTCAGCACTTCAGTCATTATAAAAGATTCCTAACATAGTTTTTCTGGCTAACAAGTGGAAAGTTAAAGTACACAAAATGGAAACAAAACATTAACTAAGAGGAAATTTATTGGATGCCTGCATGCTCAATGTGTGTTCATTATATAAATTTAATGAAGAACTGGAAACAGTCACAAAACATCCATAATTCATTCCAGCAGATCTATAACATAATCATCACTGGTGTATTACAGGTCATATGGTTTCAGAGTGTAAACATATGATACAGAGTAGCTGCAATAAATTATGAACTTGTACGACTGACTGCTGTCCTATAAATTTAGAATGGAATATTGTTGTTATGGTCCTGAACCAGCTGATAATGAGTGTGGAACTTTTACAGTATGAAATAACGCGTGTATCTACATCTATATCTGTTTTCTGCAAGCCACCGTGAGGTGCATGGCAGAGGATACATCTCACAGTACCAGTTATTAGGCTTTCATCCTGTTCCATAGCATAAGGAGTGTGGGAAGAATGACTGCTGCATTGCCTCTGTACATTAAGAAATATTCTAATCTTACCCTCATGATCCCTATGTGAGCGATACATAGGCAGTTATAGTATATCCCTAGAAAAATCATATAAAGCCAGTTCTTGAAACTTTGTTAATAATCTTTCTTGAGATAGTTGCATCTATCTTCAAGAGCCTTTCAGTTCAGTTCCTTCAGTATCTGTGTGACACTTGCCAATGGATTAAAATATGACCATTCATGCTCGCCTTCATTGTATACATTCAATATCCCCTGTTAGACCTATCTGATAAGTGTCCCAAACACTTGAACATAATTCTAGAACCAGGTGTAAAAGTGACTCGTATGCAGTCTCCTTTGTAGATGGGCTGCATTTCCCCTGAATTCTACCAATCAACCAATATCTGCCACTTGCTTTATCCACCATTTCATATCCCCATAATATGTTACACCCAGGTATTTGTATAAGTTGGCTGATTCCAGTAGTGACTGACTGATATTATATTTTTAGGGTAGTAGGTGTCTTTGTTTTTATGAAATGAAAAACTTTACGGTTCTGAACATTTAGAGCAAGTTGCCAATCTCTTGCCGCTTTGAAATCTTATCAATATGTGACTGAATTTTATGCAGCTTCTTTCAGATAGGACTTCATTACAGATAACTGCATCATCTGCAAAAAGCCTGGTTTTACTACTAATGCAGTCTGCAAGGTGATTAATATACAACATGAACAGCAAGGGTCCCAACACACTTCGCTGGGGTACATCAAAAGTTAGTAATACATGTGATGATGTCTCTTGATCCAAGATAAAATGCTGCACCCTCCTTATAAAAAGACTGCAAACCAGTCACAAATTTCACTTGATACCCCATGTGAACATACATTTGACAATATGCACAGATGTCATACTGAATTAAAAGGTATTTGGAAATCACGAAAGATTGCATCTACCTGATTACGTTGATCCAAACCTTTCATTATGTCTTGTGAGAAAAGTTGGGCTTGACATTGTCGATATTTTCGAAATCTATGCATCTACAACAAATCAAAGTCAGGACACTGAACGGTAGTTTTGTGGATCGCATTTACTACTCTTCTTGTAGATGGGTCTGACGTGTGCTTTTTTAAAAAGAAGTGAGCATGGTCTTTTCGTTTGAGGGATCTACGTTAGATTATAGTGAGAAGAGGAGCTCAGCCATAAATTCAGTACTGAATTTGATATGGATTCGTTTGGGCTGTGGAGCTTTGTTGAATTTTAATGATTCCAGCCGTTTCTTTACACCACTAACACTAACATATGTTTAACTCTTCTTCTCAGTGGTACAAGGGTTAACCTGAGACAACTCTCGTGGGTTTTTCTTTTTAGAGGAACATTTAAAAACAGTTCAGCATTTCAGCTTTTGCTTTGATACATTCAATTTCAGTTCCTGTCTCATTTGCTAGGGATTGGACATTAACTATTGTGCCACTAGCATCCTATACATACAACTGACATTTTTTGGATTTTGTGAAAGATCTATATTGACAACATTCTGCTACAGTAGTCATTGAAGACTTCATGCATTGCTCTCCTCACAGCCAATGTGTCTCACTCGGCATCTCTCTATCTATTGCCCCATGCTTTGTTTTACAACTATTATGCAGTAATCACTGTTTCTTCAGAAGTTTCTTTGCAGTGACAGTGTATGATGGAGTATCGATCCCATTATGAAGTGTTCTACTGGGTACATATCTATCCAGTGCATGGCCAATTATTCTTTTAAACTTGAGTCATAGTTCCTGTACATGCTCCTGCCCTGTGCTGACAGTTTTATGTTCCTCATTGAGATATGACACTACTGACTTCCTTTTAACGGGTTATCGGAACATCTGCTTGTTTTACTTGTCCTTTGTACTTTTGTAATCATTGTTGTTATAACCACGTCATGGTCGCTGTTACCAGTTTCGATGTGTACATCCCCAAAGAGGTCAGGTCTATTTGTGCCATTAAATTGAATGTTCTAAGAAGTTTTCAGAGAGGGGATTTAGTAATGTTCCACAGAATGTCTTATCATGCCCACCACTAACATAGCTGTGATTTTCACAATTGATTGTCGGATGATTAAAGTCTTCACTGATGATTACAATGTGATTGGGGAATTTAAATGCAAGTAACTGAGATTTTCTCTAAAGTGTTTGATTGCATCAGGAGATGAGTCTGGTGGATGATACAAGGATCCATTCATCATTTTATGACTGGGCATCATACTAAGTCTTGCCCAAACATTCTCACATGTAGCTCCAATTTCTATCACAGTGGATTTGAGTTTCTTGTCTACTGTGACAAAGACAACATTTCTATTTTCCATTTGCCTATCCTTATGATATTCACTTAAATTATCTCCAGAAGTCTCAATGCTATCAATTTCAGCTTTTAACAGCTATTAAGTCTTGCCCAAATAATCTCACATGCAGCTTCAATTTCTTTCTCGGCGGATTTTGTTTCTTGTCTACTGTGACAAATACAGCACTTACATTTTCCGTTTGCCTATATTAATGATATTCACTGAAGTTTTCTTCAGGAGTCTCACTAATATCAATTTCAGCTTTCAACAACTTCCTGTACCTAGTATTACGTGAGCTTCACTGATTTTTGTGATCGCTTCAAGCTCTTGGCATTTCGTCGAATGATTCGGCAGTTTGCCATTAGGATTGTAATAGTCTCACCTTCGGGACGCATTTCTTTCGATCTTCACTGATACCTCTGGTTTTTTCTACAGCTATCTTTGTCTAGATTGGATGGACAGTCGCCTAATCTAAGAAACCGTTGTTTGCACCCCCCACACATTGAGCTATCTGAGTAATAGCCTGTGATGAGTAATGAACAGTCTAACATAGGTCACGACACTCGCCTCGATTTTGTTGCCTACTGCGCCAGCAACGCGCCAAACGGCCAGTAAGTTAAACTGTTGAGTTCGAAGCTATCGTGAAAACGAAAGCAAATAGTTGTTGTTTATTTTGATTTGTACAATGGTTTTTAGTAATGGGAGCGAAACGTAGCGTAGCGCAACAAATTGCAGCAAAAAGAAGAGGACACTACATCGGTTTTTGTCTAAGTTTCCTAAGACCCTGATGAGTATAATCACCATGTGAACTACAATGTATCGTCAGGATTCCCTTGCAAACTACATATATATGGATGAAAAATGTTTCGTTTTAGGGGCATGAGGTTGCTAGTGAATAGCAGACGAGAAGATCTTGTGAAAAAATACCCTGTTTACCTTTACAATAATGTTACGTTTTGTCCTCTGCACGTACAATAAAACCAGTTCACGAACAGAGACAATAACAGACTTGTGTGGAATGCACTTAACCAAAATAAGCCACCTCAACTGATGATGAAGAGGAAACTGCTACAAAGGTTCGACAATCCGTCTAAAGTAGTAGAACACTCCTGTGGCACAGAAGCAGCCAGATAAACTCTCCAGATATCAGTGCCAGATTCATCTGAATCGTCAACACAGACCTGTTTTCAGGATGAAGTGATAAAATTAACCCTCTAACGGTAAAATGAAGTTTCCTGACATCAATGGTAAGGTGGGGTTGGATCAGACTCCACCCTCCAAATATCGATTTTTCGGGGTAAAATAAAAAATGAATCATGGGAAAAAGTTTTATTATCAATTAAACACATATAATATTTGTTATAACATCAAGTTTTTATTTTATTTTTATAGTCAGTAAGTAAGAATATAACGTACTTTGGAAAAAATAGGAACATGATTACAAAAAAATACCTTAATAGAAATATTCTCTATAAAATTATTGAAAACATAGTAAAAATCAATAGATTCAGTCATCAACTAGGAACTTGAGTGCTTTAGAAATTCTAAAGATAGGAACTAAATGAGAAACATCTCTCACTAATTGTAGAAAATAATTATAATGTCAGCAGTTTCTAAATATAAAGTTCTCAATAACAAATGTCTTTGTACACACAATGTAATAGGAACAAAAAAAATAAATGTATAATGTTATCCTGGAAACGATCACATACAACCCTGAAAATACACATTTGACACAATTTATCACATTTCAGTTTCTTTACAACCAGGGCATATAATAACTTTATGCTCCCCACATGTAGAACGATTACACTTACTACAAAAAGCATTCCCCTTCAAATCTTTTGATATGTCACAAAAATCACATCTTCTTTTCTTTAGTAGTAGTAGTAGTAGTAGTAGAGGGGTTTTGGGCGCACGACAGCAAGGTCTTCAGTGCCCGTTCAGTAACTTAGTGAGACGGGTGTCAAGAAAAATCCCAGAACAGGAATATAAAACGGAACAGAGAACATGGGTAACAATCGTTGAAAAACATGTGCTCACCCATACCAAAGCTTGGGAAGAAGCAGAGCGTCAGCAGTAAAACATGGACAACACAGGGAGAAAATGATAGAGGAAGCTAAAACAATGTAGCAGATGGAAGTGGCTGGCTGACCGCAAGGAAAAAAGGGGAGGAGTCAGCCACTCTGCAATACACTAAAACCTATAGCCTAAAATTTTAGGCCAGAGTCCAGACACATCACAAAACTTTGCGCTTGGGTGGACTTGTCTAATTCGATTGGTTCTTTTTCTAAAAGTTTTCCAATAGACGAATGGAGCTCACAGGGAAGATGTCTGTTATTCAACCTCTTTTCCATAAGGGGTTTTGTCAAAGAGAGCGCAAGATTTTTAAGAAATGATATTCTAGCGTCATTTGAAAAGCTGTCCATTTTACGTAGTTACAAGTTCTAGGGGACTAATGACCTCAGAAGATGAGTCTCATAGTGCTCAGAGCCATTTGAACCATTTGATTGTGGTATTTGCGGGTTGTTCCTCCTCAATGTACCTACAAATGTGAGTTCGTTTTGGAGGAGGGCGTCAGTCGCCTCCAGTGAGGAGAACCAATTGTCCGCTGTAATGTTTCTATTAGAGCCCCTGATACATTCCGTCAGGCGCAAAACATACTGGGCAGGTAAAGGCAAATCTCCTGGTCTCCTGATTATTCTGTTGTCCTTGCCAGTGTATGGAATGCCACGCAAAAAATATAATGTTCTTGCGTCGCATAGTGACATTATTTTCAACCCATATTTGTCGGGTTTCAATGGGATATACGTTTTGAATGGACAGGCTACCCAAAAACTCTATAGATTCTCATCTACTGTGACATATTCAGATGGACTATAATTTTTTTCAGTGTTAGATTCAAATATGTCCCACACTTCCCTGAAAGTCGCAAATTTGTCGTTGATTTTCCTGGCCTCTCTGGTGGCTCTATCATCGAAGCGGAGGTTTTCTAGAAGAAATGCAAACCTTTTCTTGCACATAGTGGAACGGACTACCGGAGGTCCATAGGTTGCTGAGAACATCTCATTTACACTGAGCATAGAATTTTTTAGGACACCACTCATGAAGAGAAGGCCCATCAACCCTTTTATTTCAACGTTCTCTGTTGGTGAATGAAACCATTGTACCGTATTGTACTTTTGCCTAGATTTCTCGATTTCAAGATTTGTGTACAAAACAATTCTTTCTATAACTTTCGAATCTATAAATAATAAAAATATTTCCAATTCACTAGTGACCCCCCTTGCTTCCCCACGTGGACCAGGGATATGAGTAATAATATTTGACGCTGGCGTCCTAGAAAATTTACCTAGCTCACAATTTCTCTCATCATCTACATCTGACTGAGAATTATCAAATTCCACTGCTGCTGCAGCACAATGAAATACATCATCCTCGTCATCAGTATTAGATAAAACATCATCCTTGGTTTCTGAACAGTTTTCTGCATCGATATTGTCGACATCCTCTGACTGAGCCTCCTGTCGGAGAAACTCGTAGTATATCTCCTCAGATATTCTAAGGAGTTGATGCCCCATTTTAGTAAGATACTAGTAGAGAAAACAAAACTTAGATATAATATAAACATCAATACGGGGTTGAATCCTCCCCACAAAAGAAACTAATAAGTGTGCCATAAACAGTGAGGTTGGGTGGGATCCAACCCGAGTGCGGGTAATGTAGGTTTCAGATAGAGACAGTAGCTGCAAGTCACTCACCAGACTGACATGGCCTCCTTGGCGTTCTCGGAACAACTGGCTGGTAGGGTAGCTGGAACCATAGCGCTCTCAGAAAAGGGAGTGGGGAGTTATAAACAAAAGAGACTCGCTGAGGTCGGCTCCAACCCCAACCTTACCGTTAGAGGGTTAAGTGCAGTTATTAATATTTAGAATAAGCGCGCGGAGTATCAGAACGTGCAGGTCGCTAGACTTCGTGCACAATTGTTATGGGACAATGTCAAGTACAGACAGTAATAGAAAGTGTATGAGCAGGACCAAGTGAAGAAGGACTAACATATTTTGAAGACTATAGGAGTCCGCTATTTTAAAGAAAGGTGCCCTTGACTTGTTGTTAAAGCCAGATTAGCATGCCATCTGCTAGATGGAAAGACGAAAATAAACTGTTTGCTCTAAATTTATTATATTACAGCACTCAGGCAAACAAGTTTTGTCAGAACAGTTTATGTAACCTCAGCGTGTGCATTACAGAGGCATACAAATAAAATGTGGGGTAAGTGACAATATTTCCACCTTTTAATGAAGAAGGTACAGCAGTTCTGCGATACTGATAAACTAGTGCATATATCACTGGATATAATGTCTGTAATTGCAAATTTGACATGCGACAGCGCTTTTAACGGTATTATTGGCTTTGAGGACTTGGGGTTTACACTCACAGTATATTTCCCCCACTGTTTGGCAGTTGCTTGTCCCACTTAGAATAACGTAAAGATGAAGGTCGTGCTTGGGGCAACAGGCGGCAATGACTGAAATAAGTAGGCCTCCGAAAAGACAAGTGGGGTGTCGATCCCTTTTGCATGTAGAGATGTCTGTGCTTCTTGTGTGTGAATCTATGTGTTTATATTCCGTTGATATCAACGAGCTAAGCTACAGTTCTATCCAGTGTCACAAAAGTTTCTTCACGAATGTGAATGTGAATCCAGCGACAACATATTCGTGAAGAAACACTTGTGACTCTGCATAGAACTGTAGCTTAGCTCGTTGATATCAACGGAATATAAACACATAGATTCACACACAAGAAGCACAGACATCTCTACATGCAAAAGGGATCAACACCCCACTTGTCTTTTCGGAGGCCTACTTATTTCAGTCATTGCCGCCTGTTGCCACAAGCACGACCTTCATCTTTACATTATTCTAAGTGGGACAAGCAACTGCCAAATAGTGGGGGAAATATACTGTGAGTGTAAACCCCAAGTCCTCAAAGCCAATAATACTGTTTAAAGCGCTGTCGTATGTCAAATTTGCCATTACAGACGTTATATCCAGTGATATATGCACTAGTTTATCAGTATCGCAGAACTGCTGTACCTTCTGCATTAAAAGGTGGAATATATTGTCACTTACCCCACATTTTATTTGTATGCCTCTGTAATGTACACGTTGAGGTTACAACATAAAACATTCTGACAAAACTTGTTTGCCTGAGTGCTGTAATATAATAAATTTAGAGCAAACAGTTTATTTTCGTCTTTCCATCTAGCAGATGGCATGCTAATCTGGCTTAACAACAAGTCAAGGGCACCTTTCTTTAAAATAGCGGGCTCCTATAGTCTTCAAAATATGTTAGTCCTTCTTCACTTGGTCCTGCTCATACACTTTCTGTTGCTGTCTGCAATATTTCGACAATGAGCCTTGTAAAGTAGAACAAATACGAAGGAAGAACAATCGCTACATCACAAGCAGAAAGCAAAATGCCATACTGTATATGTTGTATTCACTGGCAGCTGTAATATAATAAAAATATATAATTAAAAAATAATTTAAAGGAAAGGAAAAGGAAGAAATTGATTGGCAATTGTCCTTTCACTTTCAATGAAGGGAGAATATTAGTACAATTGCATTATTTTGAAATATTCTGCGTGTACACAATTGTGCTATTGTTCATTCACTTTACCTTGCGTCGTTTCTTTTTCTGTGTGCATCCCTGTATATATATCAATTATATTTCTCGTCTTCTAAAGCTACTCCTTCTGATAATTTTACGTAAATATGACCGTGCACTTCTTTTCCTCCGTATAGCTATGGATGCAGGCAGCCGACTCCAGGAAACATCAGTGACTCCCAAGATGATACAAAATATGAAGGAATTTTTCTTAAGGTTGTTGTATTTCACTTTAATAAAAATGCTTAACACTGTTATTAAGTCTTCTCTTATTCAGAAACACATATGATGTAAAAGACTCGTAGCCCGTCATACTCCGAGCAGTACAGCGTAACAGTAATTCTACATACCAGAGAGTCTGACTGAGGCTGTCTAGAACAAAATGAAAGTCCCTTCATTTGTCTGTGCCCCACGGCGCATTCACAATTGACGTCTTTGCCAATGCTTATGATCGATCGGTGTTTCAATTTTCTTTTTAAAATAAACATTAACTTTACGGTATCCTGGGGGTTCTTCATCATGTACCTATACACAGCCCACATTCAGTGGTTTTTATGTTATACATGTTATTCTGAACATATGATGTTTCTAAGTAATCACACATTGAATGTCTTGGGGAATGAGTCGTTATTGCTACAATTTGTTGTAATAGAATGACGGGAAACGTCATATTAGTGGTTCATGATGTTTCATACTTAGTAATTTTCGCATTATAACTTAATACATGTTGCGAGGGTAAGCTGTTATGAGGCAGTGGTCGGTTGAAGATTCATGAAAACGTATCGTTCTTATTAGGTTTCGCGTCGTTCTTATTAGGTTTCGTTATAATTAAATAACAACCAACAATATTTCGGTAACTGAATCCTTTAAAATACTATAACATAAAATACGACTTTTGTGACATTCGCGTAAATATGGGAAATATAGTGAGGGTCAGAGTAGTTTAGTTGCTTGAAGTGCCATGTTACGAAGCAGAAGTTCAGAAAGTGGCCGGCCGGAGTGGCCGAGCGGTTCTAGGCGCTACAGTCTGGAACCGTGCGATCGCTACGGTCGCAGGTTCGAATCCTGCCTCGGGCATGGATGTGTGTGGATGTCCTTAGGTTAGTTAGGTTTAAGTAGTTCTAAGTTCTAGGGGACAATGACCTCAACAGTTAAGTTCCATTGTGCTCAGAGCCATTTGAACCATTCAGAAAGTGGTGGGTTTGGATCCTGTCATACGCTTTTTCTTTCCACCTTTGCATTTTCTAAAAGGTTGTTTGATACATAGGAAATTAACACAAATTTTTTCTGTAATACTGGATGTTAGGTAAATATAAGGGCGCTCTCTGTCTCTGTTCGATGTGGTGAGCTTTAATAACACTTTACAACCTGAACATGTATCGTTTTTTTCGTCCTATTATACAGAGGGGTCCAAAAAAATGTATCCACTGTTTAAAAGTCCATCACTGGCAAACTAATTGACAGCGTTGTCTCATCTTTGGTAGTGTAATAGTTTGTAGTTCCGGCAATCGCCACACAAGCGTTGTATTGCGTTGTTTTGTTTTGTCAGATGACAGTCGCCAGATAGTCAGTGTTTTGTTCTTAATTGCACCTAGTTACTCGAGTAAACATGGCTGGCGCAAGGCTTACATTCGATGAAAGGAAGTCAGTTTTGATGTGGTATTTTAAGTACGGAAACATTAATGAGGTTCAACGGCAATGGCGAAATGAGTATCAAACAGAGCCACTGACACATTTAACGATTCGTCGCATTCGAGACAAATTTGAAGCCGAAGGCTGTGTTGAAGTTGTACACAAACAACGATCTGGACGACCCGTAACAGTAACCAGTCCAGCTAACTTCCATCGTGTGTTGCAACAATTCACTCGCTTACCACAGAAGTCTATGAAACAGTCTGTCCGTGAAACTGGAGTGAGTCGCTCAAGTGTTCGGCGAATTTTGAAGACAGTAAAGTGGAAGTGCTACATCCCACGATTGCTACACGTAATGAACGAGGATGAATCAGATTGTTGAATGGAGTACTGCGAGTGGTTTGTTAACATGGTGCGCAACGATGAAGAGTTTGTAGAGATGATTGTGTGGTCTGATGAGGCACAGTTCAAACTCAGTGGTACAGTAAATCGCCACAATTGCATCCACTGGGCCGCCGAAAATCCGAACGTCCATCTAAACAAAGTTGTGAATTTGCCAGGAGGAAATGTGTGGTGTGGGTTGTCTCACTGGGGCTTGATTGGGCCATTTTTCTTTGACGGCGCAGTTACCGGTGAGGTGTACCTTCAGAAGCTTCAGACATCCATTTTACCTGCCATCCGAGACTTGTCTGGAGACGAAAGAGTTTACTTTCAACAAGATGGTGCCCCAGCCCACTACCAAAATCGTGTTAGGGCGTATCTCGACGAAAATCTACCAGGATGATGGAGAGGCCGTAGAGGTGCTGTGGAGTATACACCACGATCCCTCACCTAACTCCTCTCGACTTTTACCTGTGGGCAACACTAAAGGACGTCGTTTATCGACAAAAGCCACGCACATTGGATGAACTTCGAGAATCCATAGTACATTCATGTACAAATATCCAACTGAACACGTTGCAGTTCGGCGGCATCGTTTGTGTGTGGATGTTAATGATACCATTTCGAACACCTACAGTGATATCTTTAAGTTGGACTTTAAGCTACACTTTCACAAAAAATGAGACAACTCTGTCAATTACTTTGCAAGTTGTAGACTTTGAAACAGTGGATACATTTTTTAACCCCTCTGTATGCCCATGGATATTTCAGTTTTTATTTATCTATATCTCACTCAGAACAACACGATTAACATATGGTCATGTAAGGAAACGTGTGTTTTCACAGGATTTCGAATTCGATTCGATTCCATTTTCATAAAGAAACTGCCACCGGATGTTTGAAAATGCACCCATTGAAAATCACACCCAGTCAGAAATCTGCGAAATCGACACCCAGTTTTGCTGCTCAAGGGCAGAGTGTACTTGCGCCCCCGGGAGTCCTCATCCACTGGAAACAACCCTTGTGCGGCACAGCGTACCTGCCCTCGGGAAGTCCTCGTCCAGTCAAGTGACTGACCACTTGACTAATGACTGTCAGTGTGAGTCTAACTTTCGAAGTGTTCGGTTCATTCTCATTGTGTCTCTGTGTGCTTAAACGTTCGATATGGAATTTTCAACAACCACCCACGGTAAATCACGTGCCCACTATGATGGTTACTCCTTCATCGTAAAGAGAACCAAAGCAGATGCGACTGAGATATGGCGCTGTTCGAAACGTAGAACTGCGTATTACCGAGGAATGCTTAAGACCAAACACAGCATCGTGCTTAGTTCAAACGAGCATCAATGTGGGGCTCGCTTAGAAGTAAAAAGGACGTTGAATCAGGCGAAGAAGAGATCACAAGAGGAAGAGACTTCGATTTCTGAGATATACCGAAGAGTTAGGCGACATGCACAATCGAGGGTATGATTTTGTTACCGAAATGTCAGAGCAGCAAGAAATGAAGAGGATATTACACATACACCATGCCAAATCACACGGCAATCAGAAAGAGCCTGAAACTCTACAAGAAGCTGATTTTCAAGCAGAGTTACTAACCACGAATGACGGCAACAGTTTTCTCTTAAGCGATGACAGCTTTGGAGACAGGAAGGATCCTAGGTTTTAGGGGAAAAGCAGGAAGAGAGGCTTTAAAGACTAAACAATACTTTTTTATGGATGGGAGTTCGAATGCTGTAGCAAGCAATTTTCACAAATATATACTACTCATGCAGACTTCGGAGGTTCAAGGTAAGAAACAAACATATATCCGATGGCTTTTGCTTTCTCACCAAACAAAAGAAAAGAAACATACTGTATATCCGTCTTTTCTGCGATGTTGTGGCTAATGTACCAGAATGGAAACCTAATAATGTCACCATTGATTTCGAAACATCTGCGCTTTCTGCGCTAAAAATTGTGATCGCGTCGGTTCAAATGCATGGCTGCCATTTCCTTAGGAAGAAATCTCTGTGGGTCAAAGCGCAAGACTTGGGACTTACTTGCGATTACAGAGAGAACAAAGAAGTAAGGCTGCAAATTCACTTGTGTCCTACTCTGACGTTCCTTCGACCTGATGATGTCTGCGATGGCTGGCTCGTGATACATTCACGAGCGCCGGATATCGCCAAGCTTTCTCAGTTTTTCGACTATTTGGTAGATAGATTGTTGAAAAATGATGAAAACCCGATCAGTTTTTGGAACTTCTGCAGACGGCGCGATCGTACCATCAACGCTGCAGGATGTTGGCACAACAAAATTAATAAATCGAATCCTAAAATTGACGACGTGATCGAGTATGTGAAGACAGAAGCAGAGAACTCGGGATGCTGCATCAAAGAGGTCAGAATTAAGTGTGGAAGGCAAACGAAAAAAACAATTTATACGTAACCTGATGAAAGGCTGGAAAAAATAGTAGAAAAGTATGTAGAGGATGGTCACATCAGGGCTTGTTTGAAAGCAGTCTCCTACGCCCAAAAAATTTGAGTGAAGCCCTATGTTAGTGTTGGACGTTATATATGAAAAGAAAGTACAAAATGTAAATTACTCATAGTAACTTACAAATTTAAAAATAAAATATAAAATTTAAAAAAATAAAATCCAAAAAATAAAAACATAAAGAAACTGATTTTAAACAGGCTCTTGCCATTTAGCCAGTCCGAAGCCTGGATAAAGTGTGATGGGAGTCTGTTTATTACGAAAAATTCATAGACGTAACATTATCACTTCCTATAAGAAACGACGTTTCATGTATGGAGTACTGTGATTGACTATTTGATATTTTTTATTTTCTGTCTGATGCAATCATAGCATTTTTACATATTGCCTGTATTGACCAACGTCGTCCACAAGGTTCGCGCCGGTGGCGACACCTACAACGTGCTGACATGAGGAAAGTTTTCAAACGATTTATCATGCACAAACAGCAGTTGACCGGCGTTGCCTGGCGAAACGTTGTTGTGATGCCTCGTGTAAGGAGGAGAAATGGGTACCATCACGTTTCCGACTTTGGTAAAGGTCGGATTGTGGCCTATCGCCATTCGGTTTATCATATCGCGACATTGCTTCTCGCGTTGGTCGAGATCCAATGGCTGCTAGCAGAATATGGAATCGGTGGGTTCAGGAGGGTAATACGACCTCGTATCACTAGCAGTCGAGATAACAGGCATCTTATCCGCATGGCTGTAACGGATCGTGCAGCCACGTCTCGATCCCTGAGTCAACAGATGGGGACGTTTGCAAGACAACCATCTGCACGAACAGTTCGACGACGTTTGCAGCAGCATGGCCTATCAGCTTAGAGACCATGGCTGCGGTTATCCTTGACGCTGCATCACAGACAGGAAAGCCTGCGATGTTGTACTCCACGACGAACCTGGGTGCACGTATGGCAAAACGTCATTTTTCCGGATGAATCCAGGTTCTGTTTACAGCATCATAATGGTCGCATCCTTGTTTGGCGTAATCGCGGTGAACGCATATTGAAAGCGCGTATTCGTCACCTCCATACTGGCGTATCACCTGGTGTGATGGTATGGGGTGCCATTGGTTACACGTCTCGGTCGTCTCGGTCACTTCTTGTTCGCATTGACGCCACTTTGAACAGTGGACGCTACATTTCAGATGTGTTACGACCCGTGGCTCTACCCTTCATTGGCTGGTCGGTGTGGCCGTGCGGTTCTGAGCGCTTCAGTCTGGAACCGCGTGACCGCTACGGTCGCAGGTACATATCCTGCCTCGGGCATGGATGTTTGTGATGTCCTTAGGTTAGTTAGGTTTAAGTAGTTCTAAGTTCTAGGGGACTGATGACCACAGATGTTAAGTCCCACAGTGCTATGAGCCATTTGAACCATTTCTACCCTTCATTCGATCCCTGTAAAACCCTACATTTCAACATGATAATGCACGACCGCGTGTTACAGGTCCTGTACCGGCCTTTCTGGATACAGAAAATGTTCAACTGCTGCCCTGGCCAGCTCATTCTCCAAATCTCTCACCAATTGAAAACGTCTGCTCAATGGTGGCCGAGCAACTGGCTCGTCATTATACGCCAGTCACTACTCTTGATGAACTGTGGTATCGTGTTGAAACTGCATGGGCAACTGTATCTGTAAAGGCCATCCAAGCTCTGTTTGACTGAATGCCCAGGCGTATCAAGGCTGTTATTACGGCCAGAGGTGGGTGTTCTGGGTACTGATTTCTCAGGATCTATGCCCCCAAATTGCTTGAAAATGTAATCACATGTCAGTTCTAGTATAATATATTTGTCCAATGACTACCCGTTTATCATCTACATTTCTTTTTGGTGTAGCAATTTTAATGGCCAGTAGTATATATCTTCTCACGTCCCACCTAGCGCTATATACGCACAGCCCTTGTACAGGGCGCCTTCGTCTTCGCACATATGCGACAACATATGTTATGTACTTTCCATTACATGTATATTATATACTATCCGTAGTTATGAGCCATACTTTATTTTACGTTTATTTAAAATTATGCTTTTGACAAGTAGAAGAGATACGATTTTTAAATTACATGTTTTTAACCATATATATATATATATATATATATATATATATATATATATATATATATATATATATATATATATATATATATATAAATCCTGTGTTTGTAAATTGGTTCTTCTGTCTTCGATTGTAATCTCTGAAGATATAGAACTAAGTAAACATCATCTAACAGAAAAAAATGACCACTTCTCATAATAAGTAATGTGGCATTACGAATCTTATTCGATCATTACTAGTCCTCTTTACCTGTACATCACGTAAAAGTACGTTTACACGGACTGTAAAAATTGGCTATTGCTGACAATATAGGCTGGGAGTGTTGTCTGGCAATATCACGACCACATGAATTGCAGATAAATGTATGGCAACATTGCCGGCCACTGTTGCCCGACAATGTTTGAGGCAAAAGATTTCCTGGCCAAATGCGTTTATATGAGCCACACTATGGCCGCGTAATGAACAAAAGCAAGATAGTGGATGTGAGTGGAGCTCTCCTACATTTGCATTCTACAAGGAAAACAATGAGCAAGAACAATAGAAATAGGGTAGCATGGATGCGTTCTTTTTAAAGCAGGTGAACTGCTTCCAAAACTTTAGCTTGTTAACTGATACTGGGAACGTACCTTTTCCAGAATGCTGAAATCCGATTTAGAATATATCGTTTAAAAGTAATTCGTCCGAGAATTGGTAAAACCAGTACCACTATTATCTACTATATACGAGTTGCAACGTTTCAGTTTTCGGCTCGTGGGTGTTGATACAGAGGTCTGATATTCCTCTTTAAAGAGCTAAAAAAAATCCGTTTTTATAAATTTACAACAGAGATGCTAGTTATTTGGTGTTGACTAACAAATTTCGGGCTGTGCCTGTTTTCAGAAGCTACCTGTTACAGAGAAAGAAATTTGTAACAAGTCGATGCGTCGAATGTGGATAATAAATGTAGCCTTTCAGTTATAATACGGTTCATAGGGTAACTACTTACGTATTTTGTATTTAGGATGTGTTTGGCGTGGACAGTTCTATTTCTGTCGTAATATTTTGTTGAGCCCAACCTACATAGGTAGGAATGATCATCAAAATAAAATAAGAGAAATCAGAGCTCGAACAGAAAGGTTTAGGTGTTCGTTTTTCCCGCTCGCTGTTCGGGAGTGGAATAGTAGAGAGAGAGTATGATTGTGGTTCGATGAACCCTCTGCCAAGCACTTAAATGTGAATTGCAGAGTAGTCATGTAGATGTAGATGTATCTCAGATATGCGTTAAAATATGTCACAATTGTAGTTACGCCTTACTGTATTATGTTAACATATCTGCATAATATAAATTTTCCTTAATTGTTGTGCCTTCATTACGCAGCATGATGTGATTCACATGTCAACGATATGTTATATACAATGGAGAAGTTCCTCAATGAACAACACTATGCGTCACGCTGGCTTATTTATCGTAAACATTTTCACAGTTTTGACAGTTGCTCATGCAACGAATTTTATTATGTATTATACTGTATAATCTTTGATGTATTCAGTTTACTTCACGATTGTATTAAGATCAATGACTATATCCAGTGACGTATAATTACGTGGAATCACATAACATACCGCCAGTGCAGACGGTATTTGCTTCGTGATACATCACCTGTGTTAAAATGGACCGTATACCAATTGCGGAAAAGATGATATCGTGTTGATGTATGGCTATTGTGATCAAAAAGCCCAACGGACTTGT